>NW_011888910.1:2836691-2908699 GCF_000151845.1 Pteropus vampyrus
GAAGAAAACAACAGAAGTCCATTAAAATGTACAAAATTTTTATAACCTATTTTTTTCAGATACAAATTCACTATATATGAAATGCAAAACTACTTTTATGTGCCAGCAATGACTAATCAGAAAATCAAATCTGAAAGATACTCAGTGACTGGCAGGCCTATCTGGTAATGTAACTAACTGTACAAGAGAGAATGATAAAGCTCTAAGCAACAAGTAATGGCATCAAGAATAGCGAGAAGGAAATAGATGGAAGCCATATTACACAGGTCGAACTGACTGAATTTGTCAATTGATTGGAGGTGAAGGAGAATCAAAGGAATCATTCAACTATGATTATTGGGAGGATTATGGTACCATTAAAATATCTAATGTCACCTTCCTAGTGAGGCATCTGCTGACTGTGCTATTTTAAACTGAAATACCCTCTCTCAGCCCCCTAATCAGAACATCCTATCCTCCCTCCCTGCTTCATTTTTCACTTTATCATTTATGATCTTATGACACTAGACATATAATTTACTCATTCACTTTGTTGACTGTCTACTCCCACCAGACCATGAGCTCCATACATGTACAGTTTTGTCCTGTTTTATTCACTGCTGTACTGTGCCTAGAAAAGTACCTGGTACATAATAAGAGCTCAATAAATAATTACTAAATGAACTGAATGAAAACATTAAAAGAAATAAGAAAATAAATGGGTGTGTATGTATGTGTGTTTAAGGAGAGCAGGAAGAAATGATGGGTTTAAATTTAGATATACAGAGTGTGAGTTATTTAACAGCTAAAGAAGGGCCAGAGGCTGCAAGGGAAGTGGGGTTAGTGATTTTCCCAAAGACAATGGCTGAAGCTCTACAAAAACATGAGATCTCTAAAAGGCACCTCAAATTTCCATAACTATACTGGTATGCTCCACTAAACCTGCTTTCTTTTAACAAAGGGATTTATCACAAACAAACAAAAATCTAAAACATTTTCTTCGGCACTGTATTGCAGTATACTGCAAAAGTGTGCATCTCTCTGAGTATGGACATAATACACACTTTGTAATGATGACTTTTTATACTATCAGACATTGCTACAGAGTAACTAATACTGTCCATGGAATCAATTTAAATACTTGAGGTCAGTAGAAATATTTAGGCAGTATACTGGTAGACTCCTAACTCATTAAGTCCTGATAGATGAGTAGATGCTGGGTACTTAATACATACAGAACCATCACAAACGTATGGCTGTACTTTTGTTCTTGAAGCTTGCACATTTCAACCACTGGTGCTAGGGAAGGTTGGGCGGAAGTGTGGATAAGAATCAGAGGGACAGTTAAAGAAAGGTCAGGGTCTAACAGAAAAGCTAATGAATAACTCCAGGGCCCTGGAAAAAACAAATTTGTCCCAGGACACAGCTGATGCTGGCTCTACTTCCTAATGAAGAAGAAAGTCCTAAAGAAACTATCCTCAAGCATGACAAACACTGCCTCAAGGAGAGAATATTCTCCAGAATAAGCACTACCCCTGGAAGCCTGTTTCCATGCCCCTATCAAACTGGAATAATATGGAGTTTAATTTACTCATTTGATATTTACTGAGGCTTATCATGTGCCAGAAAGATAGTACACATTCCATCATGGAGGTCAACTGATGTACATGAGCAAAGGAGACTGATGATTCTCGGAATAAAAAAAAAAAAAATCACAGCCTGTCAATGACCACAGGGACTTTAAAACAGTCTAGTCTAACCACTCATCTCCAGATAACAAGATGAGGCCCAGAGAGGTAGCGCCAAGAGCCGGCATTGGCATATTCAGGAAGTAGCAGAGACAAGAAGAGAAGCATGTGTAAGGTAAGAGCACAATATCTGCCCTCTGACTATCTGGGATTGAATCCAATTCTCCACTGAATAAAATGTTTGGCTTTGAACGAGTTACCTTCTCTAAGTCTCCCCTCTGTCATCAGTGAAATGGGAATAGCAAAGATAGTGCCAAATAGACAGGGTTGTAAATATATATTTTAATTCTGGGTTTGAAAGGTTTTTTTTTATTTATTAAGTTTATTGAGGTGACATTGGTAACATTATGTAAATTTAAAGTGTACAGTTCTGTAATACACCATCTGTACATAGCATTGTGTGTTCACCACCCAAAGTCTAGTCTCCCTCCACCACCGTAAATCTGATCCTCTTTATCCTCTCTATCCTCTCCCCACCCAGGGTAGTAAATATTAAATGAGATAATTGAGGTATGTTTTTACCTCGTTATAAGGCACAGAATTGCTGAGTGCTCAATATATGTTAGCAATTACATTGCTGGTTGGTACTGTTACTACTCTGATTCTGTTTTATCCAATGAGTATTACAGACTGATTCTTACGAACTCTGTTACAGGATTTAGAGCCGCTGAGTTCTTGTGCTTAACTCGCCTCGTAAGTCTGTCAGTATAGATTCTGGATACCACGGTTCTTAAAATTTCGGCACCCCGCCTAAGTACCAGTCCCTAACTTCTCAAGTACCTGTACCTTTTGGCTTAAATAAAGAGGCAAAACTGAAGCAAGCTCAAAAGATGAGTTTACTTGGGAACAGCAGAGAAACTGTAATTTGTGACAAGTAAACTGTAGCAAGCAACAGGCAAGTCTGTTGAGAGTGTAGGGTAGGTTGTATTTATGCACAGGGAATGTAAAGAGGGGAGAGTTCATCTAGAGTCAGTTAAAATAAAAAACAAAGGAGAACAGCCTTGAAAATTTCCTGAGCAGACAAAATATTTCAGTTACACAAACAACGCTCTATTCAGTCCACTTTGCAAGACCAACCCCACCTGGGCCATCTCCTGTTCATGCCTCTGGCAAAACTTCCCAAGGTGGACATGAGACAAACCTCTGACCGACTCCCTATCAAATAAGAAAATTCAAATGCTATCAAATTTTCTGTAAATCAGGCATTTACAGGAAATCAGTCTCTTAGTCCTTAAGTTTTATTTTCCTAAGGGCTCTTGCATGAGATTTTCCATTTTATATCCTCTGGTTCTGTTATAGATTGAAATTCCTTCACACCACAGGCCCCCTTTTCTGGCTCTCACCCATCGGCAATCAGCACTTCTCTAACCTACACTCACAGGCAGAGTATACCACTTGCTGACTCATGAGGCCAGGAACGTCTGGTGGGGCTCTCTCAGTCCCACCAGCAGCCTCCTCATGATGAAGAGGACTCCATCCATGTGGTGATACACAGAGTCCCAGGCACAAGAATAGGACTGCACATCACAGAGGGGAAACAACAAAACACCTCAATGTGCAAACTGGAATACAAACAACCAAACCAAGTATTCTGTATAAGCATTGTTATTTCAACTGAGTACTAAACTATCTTTTTATATACACCTCACTCTGTAACTTCTTTGAAATAACCACCAATATCCCTATACATGAATGATCAACATTCAACCACCTTCATTTCTGTCAAGAATGGGGCTCCTCGTAGGATTCTAACAGTATGATATATATGGCACACACACACACACACACACACACACACGCACACGCACACACACACAAAGACTGAGTATATAAATCACACAATTCAATTGATCAATAGCTCATTTGGGATTACTAAAATATTAGCATCATCAGTTGATAATATTAGCATGTAAAGACCATGATCTCTCTTCAGCAAGGATAGAGGCAGATCACATTACATCGAAAGGCAAAAGGGTTGGTTCATAGGGCCTGTTCATACATTCACATGATGTAAATATGGCTGACAGCTGCCCATGGGTATAAAAGAAGGGAACACAAAGCTTAAGAAGCCCATGACCCCACAAGCTGGCCTCAAAACATCACATTTGGTTCATTACAATATATGAAAGAAGTCTTGTTGCACAGCAACAAGTAATACACTAGCATTGAAGGAGAAGCTAATCAATACAGTGTTGGCTAGAACTCCATCATAAGCAAAAGTAAAACAATAATTGACTCTGAAATTCTGATTGCAGAGCATTCTCCTCTGTGAACTAACCTTTATCTCTACACTACCACTAAGCTGAACAAATATTTATCGTGGATTTTTCATGAAATTACCATAGAGTAAGCACTAACCTCAATCAAATTTAAATTGAAAACAAGTCCTAGAAATGACAGGCAAGAAGGCACCTGTTCTGTGTGGTAACACGGTTCAGGACTTAGAGGAGCACTTCTCTTTCACTGGGCAACTACTAAAACTAAAACCAAATGTAATCTCATAATTCACAAATGTCCTATAAAAAAGGACGATAATCCCTTCTTCCTTTTAAATTTAAATATAAATTTTAAAAAATTCAAGCTTTATTAGAATTAACAGTAACAAAAATGTAGGCGCTTCTATCACATCAGCAGCTAACACTTACTAAAAGTATGGCCAGGCTCCGTGCTAAATACTTTACATTCATTAAATCTTTACCAAATCCTCAAGAGAGGTGATGCTGTAATTTTCATTTTACAGTTTTCATGAACAACGGCTCAGAAAAAATAAATAACTAGTCTCAGCCTATTGTGCAAGCTGGTGGCCAAGTTAGGGTTTCCCCTGACTTAGAGCAGGCTGCCCGACTATACTCTCTGTGTACTGACAAGACTCTGTTTGTGCTACCCAATTCAGTAGCCATCAGGCACATGTGGCCACCAGGCACTTGGAATGTGGCTAATGTAGTTGGTTAATTAAATTTTCAATTTTAATTAATTTAGATTTACCTAGCCACATGTGGCCACTGGCTACCATACTGGGCTGGACGAGCAGCTCTAGAGCAGTGGTCATCAAACCACAGGCTGCAGGCCAAATCTGGCCTGGGTCTATTTTTACATGACCAAGAGCTAAAAATGTTTTCTATTTTTAAAAAGGTTTTAGAAAAGAAAAAGTAACAGAGATAGTATATGGCCCACAAAGCCTAGAACATTTACTATCTCGCTCTTTACAGAAAAAGTCTGCAGACGATCACCCTAGAGCTATCCTCTTCACCACCACAATCACTGGTCCTGGGAAAAGAGATTGCAAATACAGTCTCCCAGTTCAAATCTCAGTATGAGGATGACATTAAAAAAATCACATCATGTGAGCAATTTCATATTTTTCAATATTTAATTATAATATTTAAGTGAGCCAAGCCTGAGCAAAGGCAAAAAATGCTGACCAGGATGTGCCCTAATCAAGTTCTGTACAGTCAGCCACCAAAATAGCACTTCACACTTATAAACTGCTTTTGCATTCATGTCTCCTATTTTATTTAAAACAGCCTCACGAGCAAGGATGCCCATTTTAGAAAGAGAAAACTGAGACACGATGGGGCTCAATGCTACATTGAAGAAGTGGCAACTCCAAGTCCATTGACTTACCTATGAAACAAGATTTCTGTAGAAGCTGAAGAAAAATTAAATGAAGAAAAACCAAATGGTACAAGTATGAGCACCCCGTAAGTACGGCTGATTCAAGCAGAATGGCTAAGGCCATGGGTTTCTCCCTCTGTGGGAGAAAGGCTCTATTCTTTCACCAAGTTAAGTGGGTGCAGAGGGAGAGTTTCCTCCAGGCACCTCCAGGGTCACTTCCAGTTTTTGGAACACAAGTGGTCTCTGAGGAATAGGTAGGGTAGCTTTTTCACAGGAGGCCCTAAAAATCAAAAGAACACAGCTCCCAGGAGCCCAGGCCCTCTCAAAAGTATGAGCAGCTTTGTCCCCTCCTACCTGTCTTCAGGTGGGTACCCCTCTCCTAGCAACAACTGAGACCCTTTGGAAACTCACTGTGTCCTCTAAACAGCCAGCAGGTCTTCTCTCTGACATCCTTCACAGAACCGGAGGAGCCTTTGGGACTTACAGTGTCTGGCAAACTACTTTTTTGCCCTGGGCCTATCCACTGTCCTCAGATTTTCTTGTAGGATATATTTGAGCCTTTGGTATTTTGTATCCTTTTCTTATGCTCTATACTTACTACATTGTCCAATAAGGTAGCCAGTGTGGCTACACGTGGTTATTTCAATTCAAGGTAATTAAAACTAATATTAAAAATCTAGTCCCTCAGTTGTACTCATATGCAACTCAAGCTCAATAGCCATGTGTGGTTAGCGGCTACCATAGTGGACAGCATACAAAACATTTCCATTACCACCAAAGGTTCTAGCAGACTGGGCTGCAGTCTAAACTTAATATTCACACAATTCTGATTACTAGATGCAAATATATGAATGAAGAAGAGTGTACTTTTCTTCTAACTTCTGATTTGTAACACACCGATGCCATATAACCTTTACCAAATTATTTCTATTAATTACTAATAAAATTCCTGCACAGTACCATAAATTCAACTTACTCATGATTATTTTTTTAACACTTTCTTCCATAAGTTCCCCTTTGCCATTCTGAAATTAAATCGTTTATTAATGTGTTTGCCTGTAAGCTTTACTTGGCAATTTAAACTTCCAAAATTCCTTTCTCACCTGGAGTATTCTGGCCTTAATGGTTTGGTTTAAACCTACTGAAACTGTATATTACCGTATAAACACTAAAGGTTTAGAAATGCATGTGTATATTTACCGTCTATCTTGTTAGCTCTTCACTGTCTTTGCCTAACAGCCTTCTTTGACTTACCCAACCTCTTCTTCTTCTCCTGGGCCCACTTTGTTGGCCAGTTTTAGAGCATATTCTAAATCTCCTTAACACAAGCTTTAAGTAATTACTTTGGAGATCATTTCAGTAGTGAATTATTTTGGGTTGTTCCAAAAGCAGAGCCTGAGACAAAGACTTTGTTGCAGGTAGGTTTTGGTGGGGAACTGATCCCAGAAAGATGGAGTGAGGATGCAGGGAGAGTGAAAAAAGAAAAGCTAAAATAAAGGTGTGTTATCAAGTTGTTACTGTGAGCAGTAGGATCTCACAGCCACCACACAGAAAACTTATAGAAACCGTCAGCCTGGGGTACCTATCTACCAGCTCCCAGTCCCTTAGCTGAGAGCTGCACTTCAAGGAAGCTCTTGGACAGGGGCCTGCAAAGTCCCCATAGCTCCAGAGGTCTCTGAGACAATAGGTAGAAAGGTGGCCCCTGGCAACAGAGGTCAGTCTGAACTTGCATGATTCTTTCCACCTCAGCTATGGCTGAACCCAGAGTTGGACAGAGAGGTGCTAAGGCAGTGATCCAAAGCAGGCTTCCTTACAAATGAGAACAAGCGTTATTTTCCTTATCATAACTTCTTAAAAGTGCCAAATGTGAACTTCCCTTGCTGACCTTTCATCCTTCTTTAGGACTCAGCCTGAGTGGTTTCTTCCTTGAAGCTTTTCCTGTTCTTCCCATCCACAATTGAGCTGGATGC
This sequence comes from Pteropus vampyrus, assembly GCF_000151845.1. Taxonomy (NCBI): domain Eukaryota; kingdom Metazoa; phylum Chordata; class Mammalia; order Chiroptera; family Pteropodidae; genus Pteropus; species Pteropus vampyrus. The sequence continues at coordinate 2,844,004 of NW_011888910.1, forward strand.
TTTTTCTCTATGTTCCCCCAGCACCCTGCAACACTTCTCACAGTGCGTGTTCACTAGTCTGTCTCTCTCCACTAGACTCTGAACTCTCTCAGGGCAAAAACCATTCTTCAACTCTAGAAATCCTGCTCCTAGCATGCCACCAGGCACACCAGTGCTCAACACATGTATGCCCAGTGAAGGGAAGGAAGAAAAGGAAGAAATGACTGTACCCTGACATCAATTAGCAAGTAAGGGTTCCCCAATCTCTATCCATGTTTATGCTCTCTATTAATGAAAGCACATGATAAAGGGCCCAGTCCCAACAAAATAAAACAGGTATTTGTAGAGCTTTGCACTCATGTTACTTCACTTAATGCAGAAAACAGCCCTGGTCAGTTAAACCATATTTCGTCAAACCTGAGACATCAATGATTATAAATGCATTTATTTACCATTAGGAAAGAAAATAATACTGCCAAAAGAATTGAAGGATAATACTAACTGTTAAGACAAATACTGACTTCAGAAATACAAAAACTTGGGGGGTGGGGGTCTCTTTACTTCCTAGCATTTTTGAAATGTGATATTTATTTCCTATCTGAATTTCCCATCTGAATTCCAAAAAAGATTTCAGTTGGCAATCCTGAGAGACAGACATTATTATTCACATTTCACCAATTTTAAAAAATTAGAATTCTAAAGAAGACAGCCCATATTTCCTTGTCATTCCTCTCTCTCCACTACATGAGACTCGTTCTTCACTGTGGCAAGACCTCCACTCAAAAAGACTTTTGATGAACTCATTCACACCAAGAAGGAACTTACAAAGATAATCTTCCAGGGATATCCATGGATAGTTAGTTATACACTTCTTCACTTGGAACAGAGGAGCAAAAAGCCATCACCGAGGGCCACATCTCAAAGTGGGAAACTCAGGCATCATAAAAGCAGACTGGGGAAGTATATTTGGAAGAAGTGGGGTGTTTTCAACAGAGTCTGCCTTTCCAGCCCCACCTAGGCATCCCTGTCAGAATACGTACTAACATTTTCCTATGGAAAAATGACTGCATATGTTGAAATTACAAGTGAAAATTTTTAAAGGAAGTTCTTGCAAAGTTCGTCCATGACTAAAGTAAGCAGTAAATAAGACTGTGATTCTGAAAAACAATGCACTGATGGTAGGAGATTATGTTATAGTTTTATTTTCTTTTGAAGAGTCAACTTAATGGGTACGGATCCTGGACGACTAAAGATAAATGGTTAGAGTCACCTTCCCCACTCCCCAAGCCTATGAATAATGAACTCAAGGGACCCAAAGAAGAGGAAGAAGGAAAAGAAACTGTGGTAGTAATTACAACTCGCACTCTGTGTCCAATTGACAGCTTGCAATATGCCCCATGCCTTTTATTCCCTTTCATAACACCGCAGGCAGTCTTAACCAGCTAATAAATAGGTGACTGTGGCTAAACGCTTTGTAATGCTCCAGTACTTCCCCTCCCCCCATGTTGACTCGCTCCTTCTCCCCAGCCTATTAACAAGTAAGCCTGGCAAACTGTCCATGTTACCATGTGGTGTGACTGGGCAGGAACACACAGAGGGCTCCCCTGGGCTATGGAGGCAGGTGGTACCCGTTCTAAACAGAAACGACGAAAAGATGCTCGTGCCAGAATATTTTTCTTTCCAGAATGAAGAGACAGGAATTGAAAGGGAGGTGTAAGACATATATAGAGAACTGACTGCCTTTTCCTGCTTCCAGTAAACACTACATTGCAGGCTAACTGCAAAAGAAAATTTGTTTAAAGAATGCTTTCATTTTTTATTTTGCAAAACGTATTCAACAGACTAGCACGTGTGTACACACACACAATATTGTTTTCATTTTTAAAGTCCTCTACAGAGCCTGCAGAAACCTACTTTACAGAGAAACCATTAAAAACCTTTAAATTTACCATATAGTTAAACTTGGGGTAGTAGATGGGGGTGGGGCAGGGATAAAGATTTTATTCAATAAAGAAATAAAAAAGACACCTATCTGGTATCTTTAAGTAATAGTGGCAGTAGAGGTTTTCATTTCAGGGTGGAAGTGGGGTGGCAGAGAGCCAGGAAGGAGACAGCAAATCTTTCTCTAGATTTTTAACAATCTCCTAAGACGTGTTTTAAAGTAATCATTTCTCTGTTTCAAATAATTTATCCAAAAGTTATATATCTCACCTTGCAATTAAATATTTTCACTTAACTCACTCAAATAGACATATCAGTTAGTAATCTTTGAACTCTAGTGTATCTCAGGTAAGGGAGGGATTATTCAATACAATCATCCAGATGTGGTCTGCTCAATGCTAATACTTCCCTTAAACTGCATACTGTCTTCCACAGTATCATCTGCATTTTTCAACTGCCTCATCATAAGTCAACTCATATTGAATTTATGACAAATTACATCTTCCACTTCTCCCAACCCTGGAGTTCTGCAATTAATTTTTTAAATCCAATTTAAAGACTATATTTATCTTTACTATTTTTCACCCTGTTATTTCTGGCACATCATTTCAGATTATTAAGGTTTTCTTGATTCAAGATCAAGTCACTAATCATATTAGTTGTCCCTCCCAGGCTTATGTCAACTGCCAATCTGATAGACATATCTTCATCAAAGTCACTGATAAAAATTGTGAGCAGGACAAGTCTGAATGCAGAGCTCTGCATAGCTCCACTATAAATATTCCTGCAGGTTAACAGTAAACCGATAATCCAAACTTTGGAAATATCTGTCCAAATAAATACAAATCTAAGTAAATGCATTATTCTGCCCAGCCCATATTTCTCTATGTCACTCACAAGTGCCTAAGAGAATATTTTATCAAATGCCTTGTGGATAATCCAGAAGTACAATATATTTTGTTGTCTCTATCTACTGTTGAATAAATCCAGGTACTAAACTCAGTGGAAAGGGATAAGGGAGGGGAGAAGAGGGAGGAGTTTTCAGCCAAATCCTGGCAGCACTATGGCCCGACAACCCAGTCACAGCTGTCTAGGTATCCCCCAGTCCCACTTATTAGATTACTGATCATCTAATAGCTTATATTCCCCATTTATAAGAAGTTTATATATTGGAGGGCTAAAAATCTAAGATTTTACCATCAGAAATAGGGCAAATTAAATGCAAAACCTGAAATTAACTTTTAAACACTCTGCTGCAAACAGAGAAAGCATAAAATACAAGTCCTTGCCAATGTCTTTTTCCCCACATGCTTGAGATGATATACTGGAAGCAGCACTAAACTGGGTCTCAGAGGATATACCCCTAGAGCTGCTAATAGATTTTCTGTGTCCCTGGTCTTATCATTTGTCTCCCAGGTATTCTAATCACTTTATCTGTAAACAGAGGGAGCTACCTGCCCCAGAAGTCTCCCAGCTACAGGCCCTCTTGAATTCTACATAAACCAGTACTTGCCCTTATTCAGCCTAGTCCTTTGTTATGTTTAGGGCCTAAGGCCTGAGAGAGAGAGAGAGAGAGAGAGAGAGAGAGAGAGAGAGAGAGAGAGAGAGAGAGAGAGAGAGAGAGAGAGAGAGAGTGTGTGTCTGTCTGTCTTGTGTTGGTGTATATTTGCTGATTACAGTGGAGAGATGAAGGCATCACATATACAAATTTGAGAGAAGAGGCTACTGGTCCCTAATTCTCCCAATCGTTTTTCCCTTGTCCTGTTCCTCAGGAGCAGAGGGCTGCACTAGAACAGGGTGCATTAAGATGGTTAGCTCATGTCTACCTGAGACTAGTATACTCAAGTGTGGCTGTGTAGGTTTTGGCATAACTGCTTTAAGGTCATCAGTTAACCTTTAAATTTAAGCTGTAAGGCAATCAATACTATTAGCTCAAACCAGAATGTCTTTTTAAAACTATTCTGGAATTGTATATATACTATATCACCTGAATTGGGGTCATTGCACAGGACTTTGGCAATTGTTTTATTATGCAGGCTTTGAGCTATAATAGCATTTGTTATAAGAGGCTATAACTTTTATAGATGTATTATGCAAAAGTAGAAGTTGGAAATCAAAAAGGTGAACAAAATTTAAAAGATAAACAACCACATAATAGAAATGGCTTTATCCTGCTGAGAGACAAAAACTAGATGAGTATCTATAGATTTCCTGTTCCTGAGTTCTCAAGAAAAGACTGTCCAGTGGTGACACATAAGGACACTAGAGGAAAGCAGAACCCAATCGCTAGTCCAGACTCCTAAAACATATTCTATGTCATGTTGCCTCTCTCATGGTGGTGTCTACTGGAATAGAAAATAATAAATTTGAATAGAATGAGTAGACTATAACTACGCCAGTAAGAAAGAGTAGATGAACCTAATGCATTTTATAGGCAACATGATAAATACAGCAGCCCCAGTGAGGACTTCTGAACAAAGGGATCACCAGTGAAAAGATCTGCACACAGAGAACTAAACATAACCTGGAAGCCCAGACTTCTCTAAAGTGAGTAAGACACTTGTCCATACAGGTCCAGAAAATGCAGATTCACAGGTTTATCATGACAGAATCCTTGAAAGTGACGATTTTACTATATGTCAAATAATTTTAAGTACTTTTACATATTAAAGTAAACATGAATATATGATGATATTAATAATTTGCAAGAAAAGACAGGAGGCTTCTAAAAATATTTGCATGTGCAACGAGCATTTGGGACTTAGTCCGAGTCCCATGGGCCTGAGTACCCTTTCCACAGATAAGAATGAAACAATCCTGGGAAGCACTGCCACATGGCCACGAAAAGTAGATGATCAAAGTACAATCACCTGGCCATTCACAGTCACTCAGTACAGGTCATTAGACAGCCAAAACTAGCATGATCTTAGGGGGTTAGATGGGAACACTGCCCTAGATGAACTAATTTACTTAGCACCGAAACCAACCAATTTTAGTAGTGACACTTGCTGTTCTCCACTTGAAAGTTGGGAGTGCTCAGTCAACCTGGAGGACTGTGGCAGTCTGAACATATTTATGTGGCCCAGGCTTCCAGGTGTTTCTTCTGCTTGGCATTGGAAGTACAGACTGGGATTAATGGATGAGCAGGTCCAGCCAGGGGCTAGGAAACAGAAGACTTAAGTTCTATTCATGTTTCAGTTATTAAATGTTAGGACATGTATCCATTCTATCGCTAAGCTTTTTGTGTCATAAAATAGGAATGATATTCCCTGCCAATTTCCAAAACAGGATAAGATCAGAGAGTAAGAAAATAATTTGTAAAAGCACCATACAAATGAAAGATATAGTATCATACAGGAAATCGTTTCTATCTCTAACAGCCTAGAATTTTATTTATAGTAGGAAAACACTAACAGTGGACAGACACGTTGACTAACGTTTGGTCACAGAAAAGGCTAATGAATTTATCTTAAGCCTCTACTGCTGCCACAAATATCTGTGTTCCTGCAATAGATTCTACATATTTTTTTTAACTTACTTTTTTCCTTTCTCATTTTCCCAATCTTCAGTGTGGTATAATGACAAATACAAATTATATATATTTAAGGTGCACAACGTGATGCTTTGATACACATAAACATTTTGAAATGAGCAGCATAATTAAGCTAATTAACATATCCATCACATCATGTAGTTCTTTCTTTCCTTCCTTCTTTTTTGTGGTGAGAAGACTTAAAATCCACCTTCTCAGCAAATTTCGAGTATACAATATTTTAAATATAGTCACCATGCTGTGCGTTAGAGCCACTGAACTTATCTTACAAAACTGAAACTGTATCCTTTGACCACCAGCTTCCCATTTTCCCCTCCCCTCGGCCCCTGGCAACTATCATTCTACTCTCTGCTTCCATGTTTGACTACTTTAAATTCTACATATAAGTAAAAACGGAAGGTATTTGTCCTTCTGTGTCTGGCTCATTTCGCTTAGCATGATGCCCTCTAAGTTCATTCATATTGTCCCAAATGTCAAGATTTACTTCTTTTTGAGGATGAATACTAGTCCATTTATTTTACAAACCACATTTTCTTTATCAATTCATTGGCTGATGGACATTTAGGTTGTTTCCATATTTGAGCTATTGTGAATAATGCTGCAATGAACATGGGAGAGCAGAGATCTCATTTACTGATTTCATTTCCTTTGGATACATGCCCAGAAGTGAGATTGTTGGGTCATAAGGTAATTCTATTTTTAATTTTTTGAAGAACTTCCACACTGTTTTCCATAATGGCTATACCAATTTACATTCCCACCAAGGGTTTCATTTTCTACGCATCCTCACCAACACTTAACTTTAAAAAAATAATAATAACTGTTCTAACAGGTATAAGGTAAGATTTCATTGTGGTTTTGATTTGCCTTTTCCTGATAATTAGTGATGTTGAGTACCTTTTCATATACCTGTTGATCAATGTATGTCTTCTTTTGAGAAATGTCTATTCAGGTCCTTTGCCCATTTTTTGATAGGATTGTTTGCTTCTTTTTTGTTTGTTTGTTTTGTTTATGTCATCGAGTATATGAGCTCTTTATAGACTTTAAATATTAACCCCTTATCAGATACGTGATTTGCAAATATTTTCTCCCATTCCATGTGTTGTCTTTTCGCTCTATTGATTGTTTCCTTTGCTGTGCAAAAGATTTTTACTTAGATGTAGCTCCACTGGTCTATTTTTGTTTTTGTTGCCTGTACTTTTGGTATCATATCCAAAAAATCATTGCCCAGACCAATGTCAAGGAGCTTTTACCGTACGTTTTCTTCTAATAGTTTTATGATTTCAGGTCTTATGGTTAAGTCTTTAATACATTTTGAGTTGATTTTGATATATGGTAAAGTATCCACATATGAGGGAAGGAGAGAATGGCCGATAAAGTTGGAGCAATAGGCAAAGACTAGGTATGCAGGGCTTCGAAGGCCCATTCTACTGGCAGCTTCACAGGAAGCTTTTACAGTATAGTCAGGTCTGAAATACTCAGGCTTTACAAAATGTTCTCTCATCCTCTTTTATTATGACTTAATTCGCTAATATAAAATGAAGTATAAACTCTTTGGCTGAGCATTTACAGTCCTTCATGATCTGGCGCCAACAACTATTTCCACATCATACATTCAAATCAAAGTCTGTTCCCTTGTTACGTCCTAAGTAGTACTACACACACACATTCTTGCACGGAACTAGAATATACGTCTTTTTAAGCTTACACATCCAATTCAATACTTTTCAAAAACTGTCTAAGAAATCTAGTCCTTTGACCATTGGCTATGAGTGAATCTCATCAAAGATTAAGTCAAATGCCACAAAGCCTTCCAATATTCAGGGAGAAGTTATTTCTCCCATCTGCAAACAATCACAACACTTTGTCTCATTTTCCTCTTGTGGCACTTGCCAATTTCTACCTTGCACATGGTTCTTTGGGTATATATCATCTTTGTATCTCTGGCATAAAAAAATGTGTTTGTGAGTCTCCCCATCTTCTACTTTTATTTCTACTTCAAGTACCAAGCACGCTGCCTGGCTTATGTCACTTGTTCAGTAAATAATAAATAAATGAATTTATGAATTAACAAACAAACAAAAAAACAAAACAAATGAACAAACAGCACTGGCTAGTCCTGGTCATTAAAATTCTGGTAGAAATAAACACAGGTAGACAGCAGCATGTGCCACTAGAAAATACAGAAATGAGATGGTGGCTCAAGAAGTATGTAGTTACTTAGGTTGGGTGGGTATGAAAGCTATTTCATGAATGAAGTGTTTTCCTATCTTCATATTAATGCCAGAACTGAAGGCCTAGTTATTGGGAGGCTAAGTGATAAGCACAAGTTTGGCAATGGGAGGGTCCTGAGGTTCCAAATCATCTGCAGTTAAACTTAGTTTCTTGGTTGGTGCTCTAAAAAGGGTGATATAAGCAATTAGGGATGCAGGTTTCTAAGAGTATCTAATAGGGCAACATCTGTGTCCTGCCACCGAAGCAGTTAGATATTTGCTGATTATGTTCTTTTAATACTACGTTGAAAGACACTGCTCCCCACATCACAAACAGATCCTTTATCTTTATATGTCTGGGTACATCATGCCTGGCTAAAATGCAAGTAACAAACTACTTTAGTCTGCACATTAAAAAAAAAAAAACCCAACTCAGTCTTCTACCAAAATCATTGTAAACAAGGGCAATGGAATAATCCTAAGGAACACTGAAAGAAGAAAAACCTTCTATGTTTATATAATTCGGTGTTCTCTAAAATTTTAGACGCCCTCTCATGAATTAGGAGTGGGGTATGCTTAACTCATACATGCATACAAGGCACATGAGTTACAAAGCATGAGGTTTTGCTTACACTGGTTTCTGTCACCACCTCCTTGGCATTATTTAAATTCAGTGTTTTGTACATAAATATGAATAGCACCAAAAATAACATCTGAAGCAAGAATAAGAATAGTACATACTAGTTAAAAATAATTCCACATACATATACATATCTATGGACTACAAACATTACCCTTCTATAGAATAAACATATTTTGCAGACAGTTCATCCAAAGAGTAACACTATTTTTTCTTATGCACAAAATGTTGAATGTGACATGTACTGTATTTGTGCTCCTCTTAACAAAGGTGTGTGTGTATCTGTATTCTTATTTCCTCCACCCAAATAAACAAGGAGATTGATATCACAAGGCTTCTTTTTCACTTAGGCAGAATATTGAGCAAACAAATATTTATTCTGGGTTACTCAGCTGTGATACATGAGGGGATTCATGACATGCTATATCTGGTGTCTGCTTAGCTTTTACGAGATAATTGCACCTTGGCCCACCACCTAGAATATTGTATTAAACTGAGAGTCCTGATTTAAAATTTTTAAAAACATGGAATGGGCAGAATTAAATCAGTCATGCTTCCATAAAATTAAGGGAAATATAAATAAATGGGCAATAGAAAGGTGCAATAAAACCAGGATTAATCAAACTGTGATTAATTCAGGATCAAATTAAGAGCAATCACGCCAGCTGTATCAGATCCATTCTGCATTCTGCAGTGTTATTCTCTCCCGCTCCTTTTTTTGGTATCCCTTTCTTCCTCCTTTTACTCCCCTCTTTGCTCCCACCCCTACAGCACCCTCCTTGGTGTATAAACCTGCAGGAGAGTTAATTGTCACATACATGGATTTAATCACATTGTCCATCACATTTGGGGGCCCTGCCTTTAGCGATCCGTGACTAATTGTTGTGGTAATTTTTCAATCATTAACAGCAGCGCATATGCTGCAAACAAATCCCAAGGCACCTACTAAACCCCAGTGACAAGTGACACACAGCCTCCAGAAGGGCCAGCACGCGCCTTTCCCCGGCCCCCACCCCCAATCCTATTAGTCATGCATCATCATGAATATACATCTATTCCATGGATGTCAGACTGCAATGAGGTCAGAGGGTCCTGAGTACGCTTTATAACACTGCCTTGTTTTCAATCTATTCTTTGAAAAAGGAAGAGGAAGAGGAAAGAAAAGGAAATTAAAACTCCATGTGGGACAACTAGCTAAGGGCCTATTCTAAATTCCACTTGTTTCTCATTCATTTTCAGGCAGGCTTCTGAGCTGCGGCAAGTGCCCTTTCTTTGAATTTCAGCAGTATTAGCGATCTCCATGGCAACCACCAGTGCTCATCTGCTGCACCACACTGCAGCTTCCCTGGGCTCAATTCTCAAGTCGCCCTGGTGTCAGACGGGGCACGCCATGTGCACTGGTGGGACAAGACCTTGCCTTGGGGAATCCTCCAGCTGATTGAAGTCCTGCTCTAATCACCAAATAATATGAGAGAACAAGATCACACAAAATATAATCTGCCTGCACGGATTCTAGGAATGGTATTTATTTTTCATTTTCCATTTTTAAGGGTCTCTGTTGGTTAAAAGCAAAGAGCCACTAGATTAAGTATCTTACAATAAGGAAAAATTTTAAAATAGGTCGTACAGTGCTGTGGGTAACTGATTTATTTATAGTATCTATCTCATATAACTTGCATTAAAAGAACTACTCAAGAGGAAATTGAAACTCCTGGGCTTTCTCTTTAGTTCTCCCCAAATGAAGGAACATTTGGGATACTGGTCAGAGTACAAAAAGGCAAAAGACTCCTGCATTATTACTGAAATTCTGACTGTCCTATGGGATCTTAGGAAAATCTCTTTTACTCAGTTTCCCCAAGATTAAAATAAAATCTACTTATTTTAGGCGCTTAGCACTGGACCACTGAACGAGGTCTCAGGAAGCCTTAATTAATATGTACAATTCATTTTTAGCTCCTCATGAAAGATGTTTGGTGCAGGCTCCATTATTATAAAATGAGAGGCCGAGCGCCCTCTACTGCTGCTTCTAGGTCAGTCTCTCAATGTCTGAAAGCCCATCACTGAGGTTCACTTACTGTTGACAAATATGGTTACACTCTGGCTTGGAAGGCAATTACTGATAAGTAAGAGCAGGAAGAAAGGTGCAAAAAAGGAGGAAGGGAAAACTGATGACAATAGGCTGGCTGTTGCAATGGAATACCCTTGCACTAAGACCATTCAAAGGTACCTACGGTTATTTAGAGCAGAGTGGGAAAGGTCTTGGAAAATTCAGAGTGCTCAGTTTTGTATCAGAAGAAACATTAAAAGGATATAGAAAAGAAGTACCTTACTTTCTGCTCATATTCTTCTAGGACAGGAAGAGAAAAAGCAGGATAGCAATAGGACCTTATTGATCGGTCTGTTTCTAAGAAGAGTCAGGTGAAAAAGAAAGCCCCTTTTTCTTGTAATTTTTATCATTCACAGCACTAGCTAGTTCCCAACTTCATTTCTGAGTTTAGTTTAAACAAATTTAGACTCACACTCCACACAAAATATAGAAGAAATCCACTTTTGAGCCCATATGCTATTGCAATAAAAAAAATATTATACAGATGAGAAAACAATTTGAACATCACTTTCATCCTTTTCTCCATTATGTAAAACGATGACCCTTAAATAACATTTAAACAACTGCAAAAACAAGTTCAGCTTAGATCTGAACCTGGACAGCATATTGAAGAAATTCTGCTTCCTTATTAATAATTAACTCCTTTTAGAAAAGTGCTGGTAATAATAGTAATAATAACCATACGATAAATAATATATATTAAAGTCAATTATATTCATAGAACTTTTTCTCTATCAGAAACTGTCCTAAGTGCTCTACATGCAACATTCTTTTTTACAACTCTTCAAGGTCAGTACCAATATTATTCCCATTTTTGAGCTGAGGAGAATGAAGCAAAGAGAGAGTAAGTATCTTGTGGAAGGTCACCACCCTACTGACATGTGACAAATGAGAATTCAAATCCAGATCATCTAAATCTTAAATCTATCAAGTTAATAATAAGCTATGCTAACCATTAAGAACACTGAGTAGAATTAAATTCTGAGGAGACTGGACTCAAAAAAGCTGTTGATCATGGAATCTAGTTCCTGAAAGAAAAATGAAAATTATAAAAACTCTGTTTATCTTACAAATATCCTCTTCCAAACCCAAACCTTATATTTTTAGAAGCAAAGACCACATATTTATCCATCACCTTTAAGTTTTTCATGGGACATCATCAATTTACCCTTGAACTGAGTAAGTGTCATGACAGAAACTCAGCTGCAATAGAAACACCAGGGTCAGTGTTCAGAATATTCTACACGCCCAGAATCTAGAGCCGGCAGATGGTCGATGAATTGCTGCACCAGCAATTAACTGGGAGCTCTTGGAGTCTGACAAGCTAGAGTGGGGAGAAGGGGTTTTCTCAGGTCTGAGCGGTTGTCTAGGGAGAGGGACAATAAAGTATCCAGCAGCAGGATTAGCTACTCATCACCTCCGCCACTAAGTCTTTTCCTGAGTCCCCAGGAGGGACACAGGGCAGAGAAGTCTGAAGTGTGCATGGGGGCTCAGAGAAGGGGGAGGAGAAGCAGTTCTGTTGTGAGCTGGTAAGGACAGAGTGGCTCAGATGGAGCACAGCTCTGCACAGGAAGGAATCTCAGTGGGCCAGTGGGTGGTGATGGCGCAGGCGGGAAAACAATACAGCTGCAACATGGGCAGCTGACTGTGGGCCTGCCTGAGTGTCCCCAAGAAACACTAAGAGTGGGAGAAGCAAGGACTAAAGACACAGCTCTGTCAAAACATTTGTGTAAGGGGGGTTCGCGTCAGTCTCTAGTCCTTTTCAAGGACCCGAATCTCATGAGACTTGAAATGACCAGAATCCAACAAACTGAGATTGTCAGGACGACATATTTTCAAAATTTTCCTGTCACATAATGGCTGGATAAGGGGATTATATGACGCCAAGTCAAATACAAATCTACACTTGGAGCTACAGATATAAATTCCAGCTATAGAAATCCTTAACTTTATTCTGAAAAGAATATGAACTATACGTCTCTCACACAACACCCTATAAAGACAAATGAAATTCTTTTCATTCTTATTTCGCTATTATTTTCCAGTCAGTTTGTATAAGAACAGAAACTGACTGCATGCAGCAACTCTTTCTTATGTAAAGTATGAATAATTTGCTAATTGTTAGGAAATAAAATGGTTTACTGATTATGCAGGAAAATGACATTAAATTTTATTAATGAAATGGCCTCCTTTGAAACAGATTTAGAGATTTCTGGTCAAACCACATTTTGGAAAATGAGTATTCTTTCTATAACATTATGGATAATCCTCAAATAGTTATCTCTAAATATGAATATAAAAGAGAATTCAGTTATTATAATAAGATATAACATTATCATCACACAAATTATCCTTTGATTATATGGCTAAATTCTTTTTCTAATAGAAGCCAGGAGAAAAAATATCTAATTGGCATGCTCTGAAATATTAAGATAACTTTGATAGTACAGATGTGCAATCTTTCACAGCTTAAGAATATTATTTTGCAGTGCACTGCAGAATGAGAAATACCACTTAGAAAATCATTGGCCTTGATATTGCTGACATTAAGGTTTCCGCAGTATCGCAGCTCTTAAAAGAATTTATCTCAATGTGCGTTAACATATTGCCAGAAACTGTGGGTTGAGAATATCACAGACTTTCCGGAGAAGATGGAGCCTCAGGTCCCTTCCAACTGTGATATTTGGTAACTGTTAAGTTTTTACTACTGGCCTCAGTTTCTCAATAAGGAAAATGGATGAAAAGCATTGCACCAGTATATATTCTATTTAATGGAATTCTGAAGTAAATCACATCATTAAGAAAACAAATGTTCTGAAAAACGGTTTATCATTCCCTTCTGATGACTTTCTCAAGGCAATGAACACTTAAAACCATCAAAGGTCATATCTAAAATCATAGCACTATAAAATAGTAAAGACATAAGGAATCTATGAAAAAATCTTTTAGTACAACCCTATTTATTTTACTGATGAGGAAACAGAGAAGTCTGGAGAAATATACTAATAATAACAATAATATTATTTAATAATATCATTATCATTTTCAAACTAACATTTACCAAAAGGTAATTGTATGCCAAAAACTATTCTAAAATGTTTTCCATATACACTCTTCTTTAATCTTTTTAAGAATCCTAAGAGATGAATATTTTATTAACTAATCCTTAAATGGATATGTAAAATATCCAAATATACAAATGAGGGGTTTAAAGAGGGATTGAGGTTAAATCTTTAAGGATGAACAGAAATTAAAGGGAGAAAGTGGAAAAGGGGAAGGGGATGTTTAGGCAAAAGGACTGGCATGTGTAAAGTTACAGAGGCAATGAGAAGGAGCAGTCAGGGAGGAGACATTATCCATAATCTTTGGGAAAAAAGAACTAAACAGGAGTTGTGTGTAAGAAGTGAGGCTTCTGAAGCATGCAGGGAACAGAAAAAAGAGGCAGGTATATCATACGATAAGTAAGTAAGTGTTGCTTACTGCAGTGTTAGTGAGAAGATGTTAAAAATAAAGATAAGATTGATTCCTCTACAAGGGAAGCATTATAAACCTGGGAAGAATTTGAACAGAAATCCACAATATTTTTCTTAAAAAGAATATGGCTGTGATTAGGTCTTTATGACATTTAGGTTAAAATTGAAAAAATAAAAATGCTAATGATGCTTACAAAGTTAAAAAACTTCCAATATGAGAGAAAAAAGATATCTCCTAGTGTTTGTCAAATAATCTCCAACAAATACAAAAGAGTAAAGGACTGGTTTTCACATTACTTATGCTGAAATGGCTATGGAACTTATCAATGAACTGAGAACTAGAGGTGTGACCATCTGTGCAGAGTTAATGGCAATAAAACATGTAAATAGAAAGACTTACCAGGGGTCTTTAAAAAGTCCTGAGAACAGAAAATCAATTGGAAATGTAGTCTGAAGCTAGTACAATAGCTCTGCTACAAATGCAAGATGCTGAGCTGGTCAGGTTTTGATTAGAAGTCAAGAAGGACAATTTTAAATGAGCTCTAATCTGCAGATAAGACTAAAAGTTTATCCATACTTAGTTAACTTTGAACAAATGATAGTTACCATAAAATAAATAAACAACACACACACACACATATACACACACCTGCAACAATCACCTAATTCTGTTGTCAGAACTCTTCTCGTTGCTTCTACTTTTTCAACTGACAGACGCTTAACTGAAATAGTCACTGAAACTGAAGAACAGATATTCAATTTCCATCATAACATAACTACAAAAAAAATTAAGTAATTAAAATACAGATCCCCCTCCTTTTTTTTTTTACTTTTAAATAAACAGCTTCGAGACATTTGGGGGTTATAATTGTGTCGTCAGAGGATATTCCAAAAATCTATTCCTTTCAGGAGGGCTATATTTAAAATGCTACTGGGAAAAGAAAATCTACTCACTAAACTGAAAAGTTCCATAGCCTCCTAGTAACTCAGAAGCTTTCCTTATATCTAACCTAATGCCCTTATACCAGTTTACACAATTCCTCTATTTGTACCTTCAAAGACTATGGAAAAGACACATTACCTTTATATTAGATAGCCATTTTGTTATTTTCTTTTTGTTCAAGCTAAATAATGCAAACAGATGATTAAATCACTGACATTTCTGAAACATAGTTGTTTTTTGTTTTTTGTTTGTTTGTTTTAACCTACAAAAATGGTATTTTTCTCTGGTTTGGGGTTACTGTACATTTAGAAAATTTTTAAGCATTGTAAAACGCTAAGGGATGATGGTACTGCTGCAGATTTCAGTTACCTGAAAATACTACAAACTGTCCCAGTATTATAAGAGCTTATAAATCAAAAAGGAAAATAGATATCTAATAGGTTGAGAAAATGTTGAGCAGTATAGTATTAATAACTGCTCTCATCAATGACAATGAAATAAAGTGGGGAGGGGGAGTTCAAAATAGAGAAGAGACAAAGTGACAAAGCAATTTGGTAGGTTCAGCAAAGCCTGACATAAGAGGCTCTTTCTACCCCAGTGTATTGCCAATAATGAGGAAGGTTTGGTATAAACTAAAATAGTCCAGGTCTCTGAATACCTCCACCAGAGTGACCTGATGGACTTGAGAAACGGTCAAGGTCATAACTGTCCATGTGTGGGTCTGAGGGACCTGCATGTATGGTGGAACCAGCTGTTGCCAACCCAGCTACTTTGCTGAATCAGAGCCCATTTTTCAAGCATGGTAGGGCGGCAGCATAAGAAACTATTTCTGTCTTATCCCAAATGGGCCCCTAATTGTTTAACAGGGGTAACTTTTCTTTGTAGTTCTAAGAACTGGTACATAGCAATAAGTATTGCTAAATAAATTAATAAATTGGTTAATAAATTAAGGAATGAACAAATGCACAACAATCACTAAAATTAGACTCCAAAAGACATATACAATCTGGTTTACTATCACACACCTGCACAGAAAGATGGAGAATAACCACCAGATGTGCATACGTAAGGCCAGAGACTAAATCTTGGACCACTCCACAGTGTCTGGCATGAATTCTCTACACCTTAGAAAACCTCCTTTATCTTAATATATTAACATGACTGCATTAACTTATCAAAACTTTATTGAAGACTTTTCTATTCCCTCCCTTTAACAAGGTCTTTCCCAATTTGATATTATTGCATGGAGGGGAAGGAGTCAATCAGCAATGTAAACCAAAAGAAAACTAAAACAATCTAGGGTTGAAACATGCTGTTAAGGGACTCTCTATGCAGAATCAGTAAAGCAGTTTTTGTGCACAAAAGCAATAGAAAAATGGCACATAGGATATGCCTTTATACAGCATTTTTTTAGAAAACAAATCTGCTCATAAATAGGACATACCTAAGCAACTATACTTTGCAAATGCCACAGGTACAAGAAATGAATCTACAGATAATCTGTATTATTAGAGTTGTACCGCATCTATTACTGTTGTAAATTTTCCTATGATATTTTCAGCAGAGACATAATAACATAAGTGTGCCCTTTTATTTTTCCTTACAAAGACAAACAACAAAATAAACCCTCTAAACTCAAGAAAGGAATTCCTCTGTTAGTTTTCTTACAGATGACAGGAAAATCAGCTCAACACAATGAATGTTAAGTGCTCTCACGCCAAGGTATATAATGTAAAGTTTCAGAACACAAGGATAAAAAGAAAAGAGGTTCTTAAAAAGTCCCAGGAATCCACAAAACCTTCTGGAACCAATAATAAACAAGTTTGGCAAGGTAAAAGAATATAAAATCAATATGTAAAAATCAATCATATTTCCATTTACCAGAAATGAATAATCTGAAAATGAATTAAGAAATTCCATCTACAATACCATCAAGAATACATAGAAACCAATTTCATACAATAAGTATAAGTTATACACTGAATACTATAAAACACTGCTGAGAGAAATTAAATATGATCGAGTCAGAAGTTCACAATCTATGACCCATCATCCAGCCTCCTATTTTTGTAAATAAAATGCTATTGGAATATAGCCTCAGATCATTGCCTATAGTACTTTTCTACTACAATGGCAGAGTTAAGTAGCTATGACAGAGGCTGTATGGGCCATAAGAGTAAAATATTTACTATCAAGCCTTTTAAGAAAAAGTTTGACAATCTCCAATCTAAAAAAATGAAGAGACATTCCATGTTAACACAATACTGTTAAGATGGCAATTTTCCTCAAAATGAACCTCAGATTCAATATAATTCCTATTAAAATCCCAAGAGGCTGTGTGTGTGTGTGTGTGTGTGTGTGTGTGTGTGTGTGTGTGTGTGAAATTGACAAGCTAATTCTAAAATTTATATTGGAAAAAATGTTTCTTAATAAATTAAAAAAATAAAATTTATATTGAAATATAAAGGAGCTAGAATAGCCAAAAGAATTTTGGGAAAAAGGAAAAGAGGTTGAGAACACATACTAACCAATTTCAAATATGCTATAAAGCTACAATAATCAAGACTGTGTGGTATTACTTATATACATTTTCAACAGAGATATCAAGGCAATACAATGAGAAAGAAATAGTCTTCTGAACAAATAGTTCTGGGAAAAATAGATATCAACACTCAAAGAGATGAATTTAGAATATTTCCTTATACACAAAATGGATCACACACTTTAATGCATGAAATAAAACAACAAACTTCTAGAAGAAAATATAAGAGAAAATCTTCATGACTTGAGTTAGTCAAAGAGTTCTGAGGTACACCAAAAGCATGATCCACAAAAGAAAAAGAAATTGAGAAGTTGGATTTCATCAAAATTAAAAAGCTATTTCATGTTAAAAGACCTACCACTAGGAAAATAAAAAGACAAGCCACACATTAGGAGAAAATATAAGCAAATCATTTCTATGATAAAGATCTTATACCTATACTATGTAGATAATTTTACAACTAAATAATCAACCCAATCAAAGATGAGCAAAATATCTGAATAAACACACCACCAAAGAAATACAAATGGTTAATAAGTACATGAAAAGATGTTAAATGTCATTATTTGTGAAAAAAAATATACTGAGATACCTCTACACACCCACTGAAATGGCTATTATCAAAAAGAGAGACAATATAAAGTAGTGATGAGGATGTAGAAAAACTAGAATTTTCATACATTGCTGGTGAGGATGTAAAAAGGTACAGCCACTTTGGAAAACAGTTTGGCAGTTTCTTTAAAAGTTAATCAAAAACTCACAAACAACCCAACAATTCTACTCCTAGGTGTCTACTGAAGATAAATGAAATCGTTTCCATACAAAAACTTGTGCATGAAAGTTCAGAGCAGTATTATTCATAATAGACCCAGACTGAAAATAATCTAAATGCCCATCAACTCTGGTGAATGAACAAACTGTATACAATACTATTCGACAGTAGCAAGGAACAAACTACTGTGATATGCTAGTAGGATGAACCGCAAAATGTGCTGAGTGAAAGAAGCCACATGCAAAGGACTACATATTGTATGATTCCATTTATATAAGCTATCTAGAAAATACAAATCTATAGATACAGAAAGCAGAACTGTGGTCACCTGCAGCTAGTAGGGTAGGAGTGATGACTGGCTGGCTGCAAATGGGCATGAGAAAACTTTCTGGGATAATGGAAATGTTCTAAAAGTGAACTGTAGTGACCGATGGTTGCAAAACTTTATAAATTTACTAAGTAATACTTGAATTGCATATTTACAGTGGGTAATTTTATGTTATACAAATTATTCCTCAAAACTTAAAAAAAAATTAAGTCCCAGGAGAAAAAAAATGGTCACAAATAAATTATTAAGAATTAAAATGTCTTCAGAATCTAAACAGGAACACCAGAATCTGTGAGACAATGTTTAACATTCTAAAAAAAAAAAAAGATTTTCACAAAAATGTTATACCCTGAAAATATGCTATATAATTGTTGGGACAGGGTAAATGACTTTTAGACATTCAAGGATTCAAGGAAATTGCTTCCTTTCTCAGAAAGGCACTGGAGGTAAGGTCCATCAAAACAAGATAGTCAACACATACAACCAAAGCCCACTGTGGTGTATATGGTGGAATGGCACTCAGCATTCATGTCCTCTTCTATGTACTTTTCTGTATAGCACAGGCTGGAAAGCTAAACACTACACTTCCTGGCCTTCCTTGTACCTGGGTTCTTTGAATAAATTAGGTTCCTGCAACTAGATACACTCAAGTAAGATTTGGGAAGTGGAGGCCATCCTTCTGCAGCTTTGGTTCTGCTAGTCAGCATGGCAGAGGGACTAGTGGGTTTTTCTATGAATGATCAGTGTCCACCAGTCATGAGTTTCATGGGTATCAAAAGACAGTTGTTTTAACACATTCTGATCTTTATACTACAGCTATTACAGATAGTTCTTGAAGTGAGCAGTCCCAGTGATGGCCTGCTGACTCCTTCCCATCCTAATGTGGCAGAGGATGCAATGCCCTTGACAGTCACGACAGCTCAGCTGTGTGGTTCTGGGGCATTTCTAGAGGCCCAGCTTCAAACCCACTCCTCCACTACTTCCAATAATTTGGAAGGCACCTAATGCCTATTTTAAATTCCTTTCTGTTTAAAATAGCAAGTGTGGCTTGTATCTCCTCCAACTGAACCCCTAAATAATATAATATACAGGACGACACAGGAAGCAGTATATTCTATACAAAAGAGAAATATAAGGAAACTTCCAAGAGTATGACAAAGAGAGATAGCAAGATGGTTGTGAGTGCAAAGTGCAGAAATCAACCTGCCCAGAAGACTCTGAGACAGACACCTCAAAAGATGAAATGAAAGAAAACCTGATATATATATGAATGTGTTGAAGGTTGATTCCGACAATTTACAGAATGTGATTTAGAATTAGTGAAAAGTATACAGGAAAGTAAGCCAGCAAAATAGAGTAAATAAAAAGCTGTGTAGGAGAGAAAAGATAATCACAGTTTAGTAAATATTTTACCTGTGGATAGCATTTAGGTAGTCACACTAACCTAATATAAAGTAATGATCTATCCCAAATTATACTCTAACTGTAGCAATATGACCATTTTACTTAGAGATAATAATGTCCAAGAATTGGCTCTGAGTTGAAGCTGACTGCCTCCAGGGAGGAGGAAATGAGAATGTAGAGGACTAGGGGAGGGGAGAAAAGGCACATGGGGGATTGCTAGGGTTTGTACTAAACCTTGTAGAACTATTTCACTCCTTAAACTGAGGTGAACAAACTTTAATTAAAACAAAAAACTTCTTCAAAGAGTAAAGGAAGAAGAAAAGGAAGTGGCATAGATTCTCCCTATCATTCCAAGGCCAAGGTATTCTGTGTACAGATGGATGACCCTCCTGCTCTGGCCACACCAGAATGGGCAGCACCTGCCTGGGAGGTTCCCACTCTCAACTGGAAGGCTGGTCGGGTCACTGTAAGCCAAGAGCACAAAGGAGGAAAAAACTCAAATAAAACTGTAGCTAAAGTGATAGACGATCAGTTATAAAAGCAACATTTCAATATACTGAGAGTCAAATAAAAAATCATAAGTTGGTTTTCAGAGATAAAGTACCTGAAATAAGCCTGAGGTAACCACTAACAACTGTCTCTACCTAAAACAGCTGTGAAAATAGCAACATTTTGAGCTAAAGGGTAAATAGATTGCCTAAATTCAACTTTACTTCTGGAGTATCCAAGAGTCATGAATTCCAGAAATATATAAATCTAGTTTGTTTTTCTTAAAAGTAGTGTAGGTATAAGAAACTGATCCATCAACTGCTCTCAGCCAATCTTATTTCCCTCATTGTTGTCCACACAGACAGAAGTTTCACCAGTTCTGTTAAACATTATGGGTTAAACAAATGAAAAGTTTTACAAAGCAACACATCCGGCTGAAAGATTGCATTTAGTCAAAATAATATATTTCATTCTTTAATTTTTAATCTAAGGCATCTAAGAGAATGAAACAAGAATAAAAACCACTACCACCACCTCTGTTAAAATTGATCTTCAGAGTAGAACTGTACCATTTATATAAAGGCATGGCCCTTCTCACCACAACCAATAAATTTGCACTTGCCTGACTAAAATTTTATTCTTACTGCAATCAAATTGCTACCAGCGTGTTTGTGAACACTATAAATCTGCCCATGTTGATTCTTTAAATAAAAAATATCGAGGGAAATAGTCCTTTATTCCCTGCCATTCTTAGGAATAAGAAATAACAGACATTTTGACTCGGTGGAAGAAACAACAGAACTGTCCTCACTTAGCAGGCTCTGGTTGAAAGTGCCACTCCCAGTACTGTCCATGTGTACTGGATAGGTTATATAATTGTCCAAGGCTGATAGGTCTGATCTCTACATGGCAAACAAGATCCTGATGTTACGCTGTTCATGATTCATTATTATTAGCAGTTATTTGGGAGAAGGAGGAAATCCAGATCATCTCTAGCTCTTTCCATTTGTGAATTCATGTGCCATTTTAGACTACATACGGCCTTGTTCTGGCTAGCCAAGGAGCTGGAGAGTGCTCCCTTTCTTGGAGAGCAATGCTCCATTGCCCTGGGCAGAAAGACCAGCTTTGCCAGCCTGGGCTTCCTGCATTCTTAGCCATGGCAAGGCCTCCAGTGTTTTAGACACATTATAAACCAGTTCTTGCCCAAACCCCCTTTCCAACCAAGCCAGGGCTACATTTCCAGCTGTGGGCAGCCCTCGCTCTAAATGATGACAAAGGACTAAACCTAGACAGACTGAGAGGCAGAAGGCAGAGTCAGGCCCAAATGAAGCCAAAAGGAAGAGAGCCAGGGATACTGGCAGCAGGAACAGACACACAAGCTGTGCCCTGGAGCTGATCATGGCCGGTACAAGAGTGATGAGCAGAAGATCCACGACAACCACAAGGAAGCTATGCCGGAGTGATCCGTGTCTCATCTCCACCTTAAATCAGGGATTTCGCTGATGCCAAAGCAAACCCATTCATTGCCAGGAGGCTTTGCAGCAAACAAAGCATAATTGTATAACAGATCCTAGAGTAAAAGGTAGGAAATACTTCTAAATTAAGGGAGAGATCTGGAAGCTTTTCAAAATTACAATGCTCTTTTATTGCTTAATTTCTGATCTCCTATCTACATCTCCCTAATTTTAGCCTTGGCTGAGATATCAACTCTTGAGTTATTTTTTCTTTGACTCAGTTTCCCCCCCAGACAAAAAGGAATAAAAACCATATTTCTATTTCTATCTTTCAAATTCAACAATCCAAGAATTGTTTATTTCAAGTCAGTAAATATTCATGAGTCCAGAGTTTAGGTGCTTCGGGGGATGAATGAATGAATGAATGAATGAATGAATGAATAAAACGAAACAAAGGCCCTGTTGTTAAGGAGCTCAGATCTATAAAGTTAAAAAAAATCCTCTAGGACATGGTTCCATAGTACAGTGGTTAGCACGTCTGCTTTGCACGCAGAAGGTCCCGGGTTCACACCCCAGGGGAGCCATGGTCCATGGTCTATGGCCATGCCACCCTGAACAAGCCCGATGTCTCATCTCGGAAGCTTAGCAGAGTTGGGCCTGGTTAGTACTTGGATGAGAAACCACCTAGAAACAGGTGCTGTAGGCATTAAAAAAAAAAAAAAAGCTTCTGATAATCATACCAAAATGTAAACTATAATAGATGTCGTAGAAGAACAAGCCAACAGCTGGCTCATTAAACAATTTCTATACATCTGGTCTGCACTAGGCGTTGAATTAGGCATGGAAGATAAGACCACTAAAAGTTGACCAGCCCTTCCCTCAAATGTGGACAGTGTAGTGAAGACTAGGAGGTTTTTTGGGGGGTGGGGAGCAGAAATAGTCTCTGATCCTAGTGGTGAAGTGTCCAGTGAGAGAAGTCAAGCCGCTATGACAGCGCTGCCATTCCATAGCATGCCTGACGGTGTAGGCAATGCTAGCCAGCAGAGATCGTAAGACAGTTAGCTGAGTAAACTGCACAATGGCCTGGAGACAAGAGAGCATGCACTCCAAGTGCTGGGGGACACTAAGTGCCCACTTGCCCACTGCCAAGGGCATGTGTAGGGAAAGGTGAGGAGGGTGGTTCGAAGCCTCGCTGGAAAAACAGCTGTTTGTACTTTGTCTTTCAGACGAGAGAGGATCACTGTTTGGAGTGTTACGACTGGAAACTAAATCGAACAGCTGTAAAGACTCTTACCAAGGTGTGGAGGAGCAACCATTCCATGACATGGCCACTGCCTGACCACTGCCAGACCCACCAGCTAGGTCCTGGCCAGAACAGAGATTGTTTCCTGAAAACTCCTTCAGAGACTGTCTGACAGGCCCCTCCCTCCCCTATGTCCCAGGTGGGCTGGTTCCTGGAAAAGGCAATTGCCTCGCCCAAGGTCAGCATGTAAAGCATTTTCCCCTTATCTGGGGCAGATCACACCCCAGGACTCCTATCATCCTGCTCTGTACTATAGACTCCTTAGACCTGCCACGCAGTGCAGAGAATATCCATGTCATCTTGCTGCTCGTATGGACGGACCAGCATTGGACCTCGTATGTAAGTGCCTTTAATTTAATAATGGAGTCGTCAGCCTCTTTGTTTGGTCTCTGAGCCCTGGGAAATTTTATGTAACACAAGTCCAAGGCAAGAGGGCCACCCTCAGCCTCCCTCTCCTCCCTATTTGTAAGGCAGTACATTTGTCCCCAGGAAGTGAGGATCAATAAGGACAGAGACAGGGATGAGGAATATTCTGTCTTCCCTGCTTGATCCTTCAGGCACTATGAGAAATACCTTCTCTTCAAAGACCATATTCTCTAGCCAAGCCCCTTTTTATCACACAGAACTGTAATAAAAGGGTACTGTGTAAATATTAAACCCTTTAAATGCCATTGAATAGAATGCAAGCTCCAGCAGGGCAAGCAAGTTCATTTGTTTACGCTAGGCTGTATCTCAAGCACCTAGAAGAGCAGCTGGCACATGGTAGGCATGCAATAAATATTTGTCAAATGAACAAACAAAACTCAATGCATTGTGGGTGAGTATAAAATGGGACTATAAACAATCTTAGATATCATCTTTAATCTCTTCCTTTTATAGATGAGAAAATGAAGGCTTGGAGATGTCAAAGGATTCTCCTTGATTCACAGAGTCAGCCAGGGAGTTTAATCAGTTAGTTGGAAAACCACAACTATTATCAGGTCTCCTGATAATAAATATAAAGCTCTTTACACTGTCCCACATTACCCGCTCCCCTTTTTTATATTTTTGCATTTTCAGTGCCCTATAATTAAGAGCAATGAAATTAGAAAGCAGCAGTTTAAAGATATCCAAATAATTTTATTTTGAAAATGTCGAGAACCTCCATGACACAGAATATTAAGGTTAAAAAAAAAAAAACAATTGAGAGCAGAATGAAGGAAACATCCTGATTTCAGGTCAATGCAATGAAAGCAACACTCTCTCTGTGTTTTTACAACACTGTCGCTTAGAATTTCTAAGATTACCGCCATTACTCTGCTTTGAAATTGCTCAGTAACCTACATCAGACATTACTTGACTAACAATCTGGCCTTCCCTACTTGCTCCCTGGAGACTAACACATACCCAA
The DNA here is from genome assembly GCF_000151845.1 of Pteropus vampyrus. Classification (NCBI taxonomy): domain Eukaryota; kingdom Metazoa; phylum Chordata; class Mammalia; order Chiroptera; family Pteropodidae; genus Pteropus; species Pteropus vampyrus. The sequence goes on from NW_011888910.1 coordinate 2,868,535, forward strand.
GCTTCAAAAACCTCCCCTTGGCACTAAAAGTGTATATATTTTGAAAGGCAACAAACAGGGGCTTGTGTCATCTTTGAACAGGCTTTTGGAATCTTCTGCAAAGATTTAAAATAAAAAAGGTGCTTGGTAACCACCTGCAGGGTAAGAAACAACAAATGAATGAAAATCAAGAGAGTTTTAAATGAAGACCAAAGAAGGGAACCTCACAATGACAGTACTGTTCGGAAATAAGTATTTGTGATCATCAGCTCTATGATCATCTGCTAGATGCTGGTCAGGGTCTGCTGTGAACGACCAACAGGGTCCTTGTCCTCAAGGCACTTACAGTCTTGGGAAGAGGGACTAGAATCAGAGACATTGAATAAGGACACAGTCACCACCACTTCATTGCAATGGCAGTAACTGCCATGGAGGAGGTGTGCAGGTGCCATAATAGTGTCTCACAGGGTCCTCTGCCCGAAAAGGGCAGTCCCAGCAGAAGGAAGGATGTGTACAGATCCTGAGCAGGAAGGAAGAACTGAGAGGTGTGCATGGCAAGAATGCCAAGTGTCAGGGGGACAGGGCTTGATGCTGCTAGAGGTAGTCAGGTACAGAGCCAGAGAGGGCACTACCTAGAAGGGCACATCAACTAAGGGCTTAAGGGCTTTAGATGTTACTCTCAGAGCACTGGGAATACAAAGATTATAAAGAGATTATAATGGGGAAGACTTGATAGTTAAAAGATTATCCACTGAAAAACAGTACAAACCACTTGAAATTGAAGAATTTCAATTAGGACACAAGGCTTGTTAGTTCAGCATTTAGGAGTGACAGCAGAAAAGCAAGTCCATGGATCTATGGAATGGAGAACATATTTAGTCACTCCAAATGGTACTGATAAAACTACTAGGCACAATACTCTGCAAACAAAACAAAACAAAACAAAAAAGGAAAAAAAGAACATGATGTTTCTAAAGACTGTACTAAAATTCAGAAATTGTTAGAAGAATCAAATAATGACTTAATATCCATTTAGTGTATAAACTCAATAATAAAATATTGAGGCTATGATTAAAAAAAAAAAATCATTCCCCCTTCTCAAACCTCCCTTGGTCATTCATGTCTCCATCTTCTGAATTCAGAGACATTGTCTAATGCCTCAGCATGTATACAGCAGTGCATCAGATACTGCTTTGCTCACTCTCCTAGATAGTTATCTTATTCAACCCTTGCTTGTGACACACTTTCCATGTGTTTATATACCTAGACTGCCATTGGGATTGTGAGCTCCTTAAGAAATTCCTACATACTTTTGTACCATCAAGGCAACTGGCATCATGCCATGCACACAGGAGCTCGCAACTACTGACTCATCAAGTGAGAAAGTGGTAAAAGACAGAAAATGGGGTTTGGAAATAATCTGTGGATTTGGGATATAGAGGTCTTTCACAATTAATTTCATTGCATGTTAAACATGTAATGCTTAAAAAAGCAAATCAAATCCTACTGCACTAAAAGATATAAAAAAGAATGTTATGAAATACAATTGTTTTAGATACTCTGCTTCATAGATGAGGGGAGATTTTCTCTCAGCTTTCCATGAAAAACTAGGCATGAATATTTTGTTTTCCCTGAAAAAAAAAAAAAATGAGCATGCTTTTACCTTGCAGACACTGTATACTATATTGTTTCCCTTTTTTCTTTTACCATTATGCATCTAGAGCCAAATCTATGTCTCCTTATAGTAATAGACATAAATGTGTACTTCTTTGTTGTAACAGTAACCCTTTATTATTTTCCTAATTTTATTTTTCCTTGATCTTTTGCCTTGCAATTTTTGTTTTATCCATATACATCTATATCTATAGATGTAGCTATGTCATAGCCTTTGTAGAACCATCATGATTAAATCTAAATAAATTAAATAATGAAGCAAAGGATGTTTTAGCATTCCACAATTTACTCTGCTGTGCAATCTTTAGTAATAGAGTGTTCAAACCAAAGCAATTAGTCCTCAGTTAAGCTGATTTTCAATCAGAGCTACACAGAATGGCTTCCACGTCCCCCAACAAAACATCTAAAGAATGACACGGTTAGGTGTGTTTTAAGTGCCCTACCTTTACTTTTCTGCTTCTCTCAGCTCTTCGCAGTATATTTCATCTGTTGCTCAATGTCAGTTCTACTTTCTCAGGTCTACAGAATCCATTTCCTCTCTTGAAATCCTATTGCCACATATATAATTCAAGCTCACAATATTCCTCTCCTAGGCTATTGTATGATGCTCCTAGCCAATCTCATTGCCTCCCATTTCTGTTCCATCCAATCTATCTTTCAGTACAGAAGTGGAGGTTTTGTGCCAAAATGCATTCATCCATCCACTCATTCAGTAAATATCTACTGAGTACCTACTAAAGATTAGGTGTGTGTGAAGTACTGGTGACAAAGAAATAAAAAAGCCTGACCTCCTCTCAACACCTTGTGAATAGTGGAGAGCAGAGTAATAAACAAACTACAGTATACTCTGACAAGTGAGTGCTAGCAATGCCTAGTGTCCACTGAACGGAGCACACACAGCTCATTCAAGAGCTCCTCAGAGCACAGACTATCTACAGATAAGAGTGGGAGAGAAAGCTAGAGGGCAGGGAAAAGCCAGGTCAGGAAGTACCTGACATGCTGATCTCAACACCAGTGTTTCTCCATTCCCAACCCTTAAGTATGGCCTTCTGTGCCTCCTGATTTAGTCCCCAACCTACCTTTCTGATCCATTCTCAACTCCTAGCCCTGTGCCACACCAAACCACACCTCACTCCTCAAGACCTGAATCAAATTATTCCCCTGGCCACAGTATAGTCCACTCCATCTCTGCCTGCTAAAAACCCTACTTATCATTTCGTCAATATTTTTTAAAAATATTGTAACCACTAACAAGTATGAATTAAATATTGTTCCTACCCTCAAGGAAGTTAGAGTCTTGTGGAAGAAAAGTGTAAGTTGAGTAACTATCATACAGATTCCAAATAGATTCTATATATAGTAGATTTCAAGATAAAATATTAATCATGTAGAGCATTACTCTTAACTTTACTTCTCTTAATTCTAAGAAAAATCTAGCAGGAATAGTAGCTCATATTAACCCTATCTATATCACTGAGACAGCTGTTGTCCACAATCCCAAATAAAGAGTCAGGGCTGTAGCAGTGAAAAGTCTCAGCTAGCCATATCTCCATGGATTTTAAAGTAAGCAGTAAACTCAAAATTCCAAATTCTTATGACAGTTCGAAAATCATCACACTGACTTATTCGAGAATTAAATACTAAGCAGAACATGTTTCCTGAAGACAGGAATAATTGAATTTTCATGAAACGTAATGCAATGTTTGTTCATTCTATGTAAACATATACAGATTGCGAGTAAGGCTAGATTAATTCCTTCAAAGCACACTAGATTTCACAAACATAATGAAGCTGTCTGTGGTTATAACATCTCAGAAGTCAACATGTGAAGACTTTTTCATTTATTTCTCTCTACCTGAAGTGGCAGGATAAAAATGAGATGAAAACATAGGACTTTTATATGTAAATTAATCCAAAAGTAACTTTTTCAGGAAATACACAAAAAGTTCAGAATGTAAGCAAACGCTGTCTGCATATCCAGGGAATCAGCAGTGGCCCAGAAAGCCCTGAGCATTTATAACACCTCCAATCAAATCTAAAATGCTATGTTACTGTCAGTAGAGCATCATTTTTCCCAAATCCTCCTTAAAGGCAGGTTGAAGCAAACAAAGCACACAATTAGGGAAGGATATCAACTACCTTCATGGAGAATCACTGAATGTCACTCAGAAGATCACAAAGATAATGAAAGAGATGGCCCCAAACGGTCTATCTAGTGATTGCATATAGTATAGACTGGAGACTCTGGATGCAAGGAGACCAGCTAAGAAAAGGATATTACAGAAGCCCCAGTGTGCCTTCTCTTGCACTCTATCTTTGAACCTGATGTTTCTCTTGCCTAGAACACAAGTAGGCATACTACAACCTGTAGGCCAAGAATGAATTTTGCATGTTGAAATGGTTGAGAAATATTGAAAGAATACTGTTTCATGACACATGAAAATTACATGAAATTTTCAGTGTCCATAAATAAAGCTATATGGGAACACAGCCACACTCATTTATTTATCTGTGTCTGAGGCAGTTCTCACATTACAATGGCAGAGTTGAATCACTGCAACAGAGAACAGATAGCCAAACCTAAAACATTTACCATCTGGTCCCTTATAAAACAAGTATGCCGCTCCCAGACTAGAACACGCTTCCCCTCTCCCCAGTCCCTTTCACCACTAACTCTCACTCATCCTTTATGTCTCACATTAGGAGACCTTTCTGAAGACCTCCCCCAAGTCATACTAGATGCTACCTCCTACTGTTCCCACAGCAAAGTGTATTCCACTCCTCTGAGCAGGCATCATGCTATATTGTAACATTATGTTTAGCTGTCCACATTCTCCATCTGACTGTAGGATCCTCAAAGGCTGGGACCATCTCTAGCTTTGTATTTCTATCATTACTTGGTAGCATCAGGTATTCAGTAAACATTGAATGAATGAATGAATGAATGAATGAAGACCTGAACTGCAAGAAAACTCTCCTTTTATGCCACAAACTCTAGTGAATTCAATAGATAAAGAAACACCAGAGAATATTTTTCTGAAACATTATATTCCTTGTTCTTTCCCTTCTTTGTCTGTGATTATTTTCTTACACTGTCTTAATTTCATAAACTTTAATGACATTGACAATGCCAAAATCTCTTATGAAGCCCTTTTACACTTTCCAATTTTTTATGTCCAACTGTCTTCTAGATGTTTCTATCTGAATGTTTCATAGGCACTTCAGACTTAAGTCTTTAACTTTGCAAACAATGTCCATCACACTCCAGACCCCACACACATACTACCTCAATCACATCAAAATTCTCTTTCCTCAAACATTCCAGGTCTTTTAGAAGTGTGTATTGTCTAACATGCTGCCCACTCTGCATAAAAGGTCCTATATTTTCTCTTGCCCTGGCACAGTCCTAAACATTCTTCAAGACCAAGGTAAAATAACACCTCTTCAGGGTAACTCTTCTGGGACAACTTCCCTGATTCCCAGAGACAACACTGGCTGCTGAACCTACTTTGTCATGTGGTATGATAACTTGTTTCTTAGGATATGTGTGTGACTGTATTCCTCATTAGACCATTAGCTCCTCGAAGGCAGGAGCTCTGTCTTATTCACCTTCACTTGCCAAGCATCAGCCTTCCCAGCAAATGCTCCCTGCATTCCTCACCCTTTCCTCAATAACCAGTCAATGAATATTTGCCCTCCTGGGTAACAAGCACCTTCACCTAACAAATTGCACTTGTCTCAATAAGATCCTTAAGGCAGACAGCATTATTAGTCAGATTGCTCAGTGCCCCTCAAATCATATCTGCATTTGGTTCTCTAGTACACACACCTAAAAAACTGCCCCATTAAACAACTCTAATTCCTCATATGCCAAATAAGGGTATTAGGCTAGATCAGTGGTTCTTAACTTTTTTAAGCCACAGAACCCTTAGAGAATCTCATGAAAACCATAATTACGCTCCCTTGTCTCAAATGTCCCTACACAAATAGGTATAAAAGCTGACGTGTAATTTCAGGGGATTCACAGAGTTAATATCTGGTATTATTTCCAACTTTAACACTTTCCGAAGAATGGAAGAGTTAGTGAGGGGAGAAAGGATTCAACACTTTTTGATAACTTACTATGCACCAGATACCATGCTAAGCACATTATATGCATTAATTCATTTACTTTTCATCCCAAACCAATGAGGTACATGTTATTACTTTCATTTTATAGATTCGGTACTGAAACTCAAAGACGTTAAGTGGTAAATGTATTTGTCAGTGAAGGTTATCTTTCTGGTCTAAAGTTTCCCATATTTTCTATAGAATCATGTACATCTACCCCATGGTGGTCAAGGAAACCAGTCAGTAGAGACTAGTAAGTCCCAGAATAAGCAAGTCCTATGAGACCCTGTCCTTTTCCCTTCTCTAGCTTTTCCCCATGCCTACTATTCCATGCACCACTGACAAAGAACATCAGTTCAACTAATGAGGAGCTCCAATTCCCAGCCCCCTCAATGGCTATTAGAAAAATAATGAACCATGGAAGAATGACTTTAATTAAATAAATCAACTAAAAAGTCCCACTAGCCCAAAGGGAGGGAGCTACACAAAGACCATTTCAGGTCTGCTCAGTTAGAGACATATGTCTCAGTGCTATACAACCAATGTAGAGTACTCATTAACCAGCTACTCTCCAAGAAGAAGACATACTTGGACATAGAGAGGATCCACAGAAAGCCTGTCCAAGGAGAGCCAGAACAATGGTCTAGAAGAGATAAGAGCCATTTTCACCACATGCATTTCATCCAGGAATGAATCCAGGTAGGGCTCGAAGCTTATATAATTCAGAACTTTTTTAAAACAAAAATAAAATGTTACTTCTTTTAACTTCAGAGGAGATCTGCCTCCTCTATCATAAAGAATACCTCCTATAAGAAAGAAGTTATGCTAGTTATTTATGGTTCAGGCATCTGAAGGTAAAGAAGGTGGGAGACGGGGGCCATGGAATTCACCTCTAATTCTCTGGAGGGTATACAGTGGTGAAGTATACCTAAAGGTTCTATGTGTCAGTTCTATCTGGGAAGACTGCATCTAGACCTATCTGATTGCTATGTCCATGACCTCTTCATCATGCCAAGAAAGTGGACCCTGGGCACACAGTCTGGCTATAACTCCTAAAATTCACTCCAACCTGGTCCCCCTCTCTCCCTCCTGCCACTGCTTCAGCTCCCACTGATGTAATTTAGAGTCCACACTGTTCACCTGGTCTCTCTACAAAGAACTGGCATTTCTTTGACTCACTCTCCACAGTAATGCCAGTTTCTAAAACATAAATCTGATCATCTCTCTCTCTGACTTAAAATCTTTCAATTGTGTGCACTACCTGAAGGATGAAATTTGAGGTCTTTTGTCTTCCAAGACCTTCCAGAGCCGACCCCTACCAAGGTGGTTTCAGCTTTCTCTGCTTGCTTCATATGCCCCCTGGTTTTTCTAGGACTCTACACTAATCGGTCTTCCCAGAACAAGTAGCGCTGCCTCCTGTCTTTGCGACTTCTTGCACAAACTACTCTTTTTAGGGCCTTATAGATAAATCTCACCCCAAATCCCTGTCTGGTTTAGGAAACAACCACTACACAAACTAATGTACTAGGAATCTATTTCAATGGCTTCTCTAGGGAAGGAGGAAAACAGAAAAAGTCAAGCTCTTTTCCAATCATCTTTCTCACTAAGCTAGAAAAGGAGGCAGTAAGGAAAAGCTCAAAAGAAATAAACAAATTCTGTAAAATGGTTTTGGAAGAGAGAATTGTAAGCACAGTATGAGCCATGGATAAGCTAAAAAAGAATATGCAAAACAACCACGATGTGCACTTTATCAGACAGCTACTATGGCTAGACAAACCACTACAAAATTTCAGTGGCATATAACAACCATACCTCTAAGGGGCTGGGGCTCAGCTGGTCCAGACTGGGCTGGGCTTCAAACTCCCAGGTGGTTCCAATCCACTACACATATCTCTTACTGTTCTAGAACCAGCAGGCTATCTGTGTTCATCTCATAACAAAGGTGGAAACAAAAGAGGACAAAACCAACTGCCAAGTACACTTCAAGTCTCTCTATCACATCTACTAATATTCCTTCAGCCAAAGTAGACAGGTGGCCAAGCCAAAAATCAATGCAGCAGAGAAGTATACTCCTCTCACAGTGGAAAGTGCTTCAGAGTCACCAGCAAAGTACAAGGATACAGGATAGGGGAAGAACTGGGAATAATGGAGTCTGATGAAACAAATGACGATTTGCAACAATCCAAACTTGCCAAATTTCCATTTCTTTCTAATCCAAACCTGTTATTTGGAAACTAACAAACTACTCCAGTAGCTTCAAAGTGTCAAAAACTAATAATTAGACTGTGTTGTTGGGGTTATTGTTTCATGAATGGGGGAGAAAATAAAAAAAGGAAAAGTTGGAAAAAATGGAAAATTCAGTTCATATTGATTGGGGAAGAACTGAAGAATTAAATCACAATTGCCTTATATTTGCCAAATACATGAGACCTCAGACATTGAAAATAATGCACAGAACAGAATCTCTGCTTTCCAAGTCTCCTATGTATAGAAATTATGCCACAGATAGTATGCAACACATATTACAATAGCTATAAAAACATCAGAAATGAATCGAACCACTGATCTAGTTTTATTGCAATAACAAATACTGAGCAAGATTGGGGGGGAACTAAAAAATACAGCAGGAAACAAATCACATTCTTTGCAAGTGTAGTCCCCAAGCAAGCTCCAAGCTACAATTCCTAGTCAAACAAGAGCATCCTAGAGCATACGTTACCAGCCAAGAGAAGCTGTCAGAGGGTGGGACCAAAACTGACAGAACATTAGGAGAAAGTGGGTAGATGTTTGAAAGTCATTAAATATTTAGAATCCCCATGCTAAAAATATGAATGATATAGCAATAACATCAGAGACTTAAACTACCAAAATCAAGCATGACAAGCAGAAGGGTTATCGTTATGGAACTTGTCAACTTACACCCACTCACATTCCCTGACAAAGTGATGTTTTTGGAGAATGATGTTATATAAAGAAACCTAAAGCTACTTAAGTAAGAAACATATATATTTCATTTATGAAAGACCAACTTGTAAAAAAAATAAAATAAAAGGCACGAACCTGAAGAACACAATCCCAACATATAACAATAACAAATGATTAGTACAGTAGCTCCCCGCCCCCATCTTTGTGGTTTTGCTTTCCGTCGTTCCAGTTACCCACAGTCAGCAATGGTCCCAAAATATTAAATGAAAAACTCCAGAAATAAACAATCCGTAAGTGTTAAATCGCTAAATTGAGCATTGTTCTGCATAGCGTGATGAAGTCTCTCACTGTCCCTCTTCGTCTTGCCTGGGATTTGAATCATCCCTTTGTCCATTATATCCACACTATATACACTCCCCGCTCCGTTAGTCACTTAGCAGCCATCTCAAATAGCAGATCAACTCACAAGGTATCACAGTGCTTCTGTCCAAGTAACACTTATTTTATTTAATAATGGCCCCAAAGCACAAGAGGAATCATGCTTAGCAATTCAGATATGCCAAAAGAAGCCATAAAGTTCTTACTTTAAGTGAAAAGGTAAAACTTCTTGCCTTAATATGGCATTTTATCAACTCACATGATCATCATCAGGGTTGAGTACAGTAAAATAAGGTATTTTGAGTAAGAGATCATATTCACATAACTTTTATTTTGTATAGTTGTAACTGTTCTATTTTATTATTAGTTATTGTTAATCTTTTACTGAGCCTAATATATAAATTAAACTTTATCATAGGTATGTATGTATAGGAAAAAAACATAGTATATATAGGGTTCAGTACTATCCATGGTTTCAGGCATCCACTGGGGAGCTTGGAAGGTATCTCCCGTGTATAATGGGGGAACCACTGTTTTCAAAATAAATGATGAATTCCTACCAATCAATTAGAAAAAGACAAAATTAAGCTCCACCCTAAAATGAACAAAAGAAAAACTATAAGTGTCAGATAAATATATAAAAATGCATTCAACCTTAATAGTAATGAGGTAAATGCAAATGAAACCACAATGAAATACTATTTTATACTCACTAGATTGGCAAAATAAGTTGAACAAAGTCAAGTGTCGAAGAAGATGTAGAGCAACAAGAATTTTCACATATAGGCTCAAGACAGTATAAATTGGCCCCACGGTTTTGGGAAACAATCTAGTGATAGCCAATAAAGATAAAGATGCTCATAATTATCGATTTAGCAATTTCATTGTGAAAGTATACCTTAGAGAAACTCTTACACCTGTATATACAGGATGTACAAGATGTTCAGCAGTAGCATTTGTAATAACAAAAAAAAAAAATTGGCAATAATCAAATGTCCATTAAAGAATGGATGAATAAACTGGCATATTCATCCAATAGAATTTAAGCAGTGAAAAATGAATGAGTTAAAACTGTATGAAAACACAGATGAATCTCTCAATATTACATGAAAAACTAAAGTCCTAACAGTATACATAGTGTGGTTCCATCTGTTAAAGTTTAAAACCCAGTGAAAGTTAACTTGTTTTACAAAAATACATGTTAAAACTATAATGAAAATCAAGGTAACACAAAATTCACAACAGAGATTGCTCACAGGAAGGAGGGAAAGAGGGAAGATATTAATACAGGGAACTTCAACTGTATAATGTCTTGTCTCTTAAGTTGTGTAGCGGATACTAGATAGGTAGCTATAATAAAGGATTGGAAGACAGGAAGATGATAGGTAGATAGGTAGGTAGGAAGATAGATAGATAGATAGATAGATAGATAGATAGATAGATAGATAGATAGATAGATAGGCAGACAGACATATAGATGGATATAAAAGGATAAATACATACATACATACATACACACACACACACACACACACACACACAAGTTTATAAAATATAGGATAAAGTGTTTCAATGAAAAATATTTTAAGGAAAAATAATTTTTAAAAATAGGGAGACTTGAGCATGTTTATGGCAAAGAGTAAAGAATGGATAGAAGAACAAAGTTGGAGGACTCATACTTCTCAATTTCAAAACTTCCTACAAAACTATCAAAATAGTGCAGTACTAAGCATGAAGGAATCAAAATAGTGCAGTACTAAGCATGAAGACAGAAATATAGAACCATGGAATAGAGTCACAACTCCAGAAATAAATCCAGACATCTATGGTCAATCGATTCTCAACAAGGGTGCCAATATCTTTCAGTGGAGAAGGAGTAGTTACTTCAACAAATGATGCTGGATCAACTGGATGTCCACATGCAAAAGAATGAAGTTGGACCTCTATTTCACGCCATATACAAAAATCACCACAAAATGGACCAATGGCCTAAATGTAAGAGCTATAACCACAGAACTCCTAGAAGAAAACATAGGGATAAATCTTCTTGATCTTATAGTTGGTAATGGACTTAGATATGACACCAAAAGCAGATGCCAGAGAAGAAAAAGAATAGATAAATTAGACTACATCAAAATTGCATTAAAATCTTTTGTGTTTCAAAGGACATTACCAAGAAAATGAAAAGAAAACCTAGAGATTTGGACAAAGTATTTACAATCATACCTCTGATAAGGATCTAGTATCCAGAATAAAGACCTCTTAGAACTCAACAACAAAAAGACGAACAATCTAATTTAAAAAATGGGCAAAGGAGTTGAATAGACACTTTTCCAAAGAAAATATACAAATGGCTAACAAGTATATGAAAAGATGTTTCACATTATAAGTCATTAGAGAAAAGAAAATCAAAACCACAATGAGGTACCACTCCTTGTCTACTGAGATGGCTATAAAATAAATCAATACAATATAGAGCAAACAAAAAATAACAGGCATTGACAAGGATGTGGAGAAATTGGACTCTCATAAACTGCTGGTGGGCATGTAAAATGGGTTAGCTATTGTAGAAGACAGTTTAGCACTTCTTCAAAAAGTTAAACACATTATTATCATATGACTCAGCAATTCCACTCCTAGATATATACCCAAAAGAAATGAAAACAGGGACTCAATCAAATACATGCACATGCATGTGTATAGCAGCACTATTCACAATAGTCAAAACATAGAAATAGTACCCAATGTCCATAATGAATGAGTGGATAAATTGTGGTATATGTACACAATGGAATATTATTCACCCATGAAAAGGAATGAAGTATTGATGTATGCTATGATGTGGATATATCTCCAAAACATTATGCTACGTAAAAGAAGTGAGACACAAAAGGTCGCCTACTGTAAGACTCCATTTATATGAAATCATAATAGACAAATCTTCCGAGGCAAAACACTGAACATGGTTGCCAGGGGAAGGACAGGTGAAGGAAACTGCTCAAAGGGTAAGATGTTTTACTTTGGAGTAATGGAAATCGCAGAGACTTAGGCAGAGGTAGGGATTGCACAACCCTGTAAATTTACTAAAATGCCACTGAAATGGTTAATTTGATTTTATGTGATTTTTACCTCAATAAATTATTTAAACACTTAAAAAAAAATAAATAGAAAATCTGCAGCAAGAAAAATGAGGATAAGTGATAAACTCAGATTCTAGGCATAATATAGTCCAGAGTCACTGTCACCTAGCCTTGGCAAAGAGAAGAAGTTGTATGAAAATATAAGGAAGTCCTGTGATGAAGAAGAGGGAAATTGAGAGTTCACTTAAGGTGGCTTAAATGGTCTAAGCAAAATAGAAAGTGCACATGTTAAGAACACAGAGATGAGAATAAAGTTATAATTTGAGGTGGGACAATAAAAAGAAAACATATGGTACATATCCTAGAATCTCTTCAACCGCCATTAGAGAACAGACTAAGTCAAAATCTTCTGGAAACATGTTCAACTACATTACTAACCAGAGAAAAAGAAATTAAAACAATACCAATACAACATTTTTTCCCTCTTAGATGCGAAGAGTAAAGATATTAAAAGTGTTCAGTGCTGGTGAGGGTATGGGACAAGAAGCACTTTCAAATACTTCAGGTGCTTTTTTCCAGTGTTTATCAGGCAATACACATCATAAACCTTGGAGGGGAAAAAGCCGGTGATTCCAGTTCTATAAACTTATCCCAGTGCAACACTAAAGCCAGTGTGGGAAGACACATGTACAAAGACTGTTTATTGTCAACAATACATCAATATAGAAATGACTAAAAAGAATCATCCGCAATGGTTATGTGGCCCTTAACAATGATATTTGGTAATAGCAAAGACATTCATGTCAAATTTGTTCTGAAAAAGCATAATAAAAAAATTTCAAAGTGTAATTTCATTTTTATAAAATATATATTCTACATATGTATTATTAGGTATATCTAATAATTATACATAAGAAATATTTTTAAAGTTTTATCTAAGTGAAAATGGAATTACCTTTTTCTTATATTTTAATTTCTTAATTTTTCAATGATTACAGATTACTTTTATATAAGTAAAAAATCTTACTCCTTATCCATTTTGAAAAGGGAAAATGGACAAAGGCTAAGTAAATATTTTAACAGTCACTTCTATTTTGACAGCTTGAAAATATGTCACTAGGAGGAACTTCAAGGCAAAACCTATGCATGGGGCTGATACATATTTGTTTGCTTTTCTGAAAAGGCACTCAAAAAGACAAGACTGACTTAAAGAAGTAAGAAAGTTAGGAAGATAAAGGAAAGAAAGGGAGAGAGAGAAAAAAAAAATACAGGAGGGAGAGAAGGAAGGGAAGTAGCCATAATTAGCCAGATCTTAATAGTCTTAACCAGTTGTTTTACGTCAAAAATTCACTATGCTTACTTCTGATTAATAAAGTTGATGAATTAAATATACAGTAGGGCCAGGATACCCACATTTTTCTGGCACCACGGAGTTATGTCATGTAATTATACTTTTACCTAGAGTGTCTTCATAATTCAACCTAGAGTTTGGTTCCACTACAGGGGCATAAGCCCACTATCCCTCACTCTGATTACAACTCAAATCCCTGGACAAGTACAAAACAACTATAGAGTACTCTGAAAAGTAGACAGACAAATTTTGATTGAATCAAAACCTGAAGAAGTAACTTACACAAGATGAAATTTTTTGTTTGTTTTCAAAGAAAAGCCCCAGTTTCAGAGCTGCACAACATCACAGGCAGATAAGACTCAAAGAGAAAGCCTGTTTTTCTGTGCACAGGTAAAAGGCTTCTGTGAGCTGGAGTAAAGTGAACCCAAAAAGGGGATGCCCTAATTCTAACTGCAGAAGTATCAACCTAACCCCTGAGCTACATATGCAAAGCATAGGCTCAAACCAGCATAGCACCGACTAAAGAAACTGAACTGCTATTTGTACCATTCACAGAAGTTTCAAGCTAACCCCCTGAAATACACATGTGCAAGACAGACACAAATCAGCAAAGCAAAGATTTACACGGAGATCTGAATCACTGCCATTCTCAGACAAAGGAATACTAGGAGACGTGTTCAATAAGAATTGCTTAATAGGAAGTTTTCCACACTGAGAGGGAAAAACACCAGAAAGAAACATGGATCTTCAAGAATGAAGAACAAAATGATAAATAACTAGGTGAATATAAAAGAATACAGTTTTCCTCTTACGTTCTTTAAAATGCTATGACTATTTAAAAACAGAAGTTTTAACACTGGTGCAGTTTTCAATGCATGTAGACACAGTACATGTAACTAAAACAACATATAAATAACTGAGGAGGAGAACAGGTAAAGCTAGAATGTATATTTTAATATAAATAAAACAGACTTCAAGAAAAAGAAAATTACCAGAGATAAAGATGGATATTTCGTAAAGATAAAAGGGGCAATTCATGCAGAAGATATAATGGTTATAAAAGTGTATGCACCTAATAATACAGCATGAAAACTTGAAAAAAAAAGATAGAATAAAAGAGTAAAATAGAAAAGTCCATAATCATAGTAGGAAATTTTAACACTCTTTTCAGACAAATCGATAGAATATTAAGACCAAAAATATCAGTAGACATAGAAGAGCTGAATGCTATTCAATCACATTGATCTATTTGACATTTATAGACTATTCCACTCCTAGATTTTTTTTCTCAAGAGAAACACATGTCCGCACAAAGACTTCTATACAAATATTTACAGCAGCTTTATTCATAATACGCAAAAACTGGAAATAATCTAAATGTCCATTAATAGCAAATGGATAAACAAATCAGAGTATACTCACAACAAAAAGAACTGATACAACATTGACAGATACACACAACATCATTAACATATCTAAAAATCATTACGCTGAGGGAAAGAAGAATAAAGAATACATACTGTATAAGTGATTTATATAAAATTAGAAAATCCAAACTAATCTATAATGACAGATCGGTGGTTGCCTGGAGACAGGGATAGATGGAGGAATAGATTACAAAAAGAGCACAAACTTTGGTTCATGATGAAAATGTTTATTATCTTAATTATGATGATGGTCTCACAGATCTACACATATGGTAAAAATTATACACTTTATATATGTGTAATTCATTACTCTTTGATTATTCCCTCAAATTAAGGAAAATATTCTACCTATCTTAAAGACAATGTTTTTCAGGCATGGTATAAGTGCAGGTCATTCACAAGAATTATCCAAGGTATTTACTTAAAATGCACATCTTGGTCTCCATCCCAGACCTACAGAGTCTGATACTCAACGAGCAGACATTTTAAATAAGCTCCCCAGGTGATTAGTAGGCACGTATCTGACAACCACTGTTTAAGACCCAGTTCAAATGCCGCCTCCTTTATAACATCTCCACTGATTTAACTGATAGAGTTCCTTCTTCACATCTCCCAAAGCTCCATCTTAAGAATGGTACTTAAGCTACCGGCTCTAATTACATAGCCTTACTTTCCTTACCACACTTAAAGTTTTACAGGGAGAAATCATATCTCAGCAAGTTTTGTGCTCTCCTTTTTGTCTAGCACAGTGCCTTACACATAAGATACTAAGTATAAGAATGGTATGTCTGCTTGTATATAACACAATGCTGGTACAATCTTGGCCCATGATGTCTAAAAGTTAGACCAAGAACACCAAATGGTATAAGTGTGTCTAGAGGTTGTACAGATTGGCTACCAAAGAAAAGAACAGACTGGAAATAGATTTACACTTATACAGGAGAAGAAGTATTGGGTATGACAACTGGGCATCCAAAGATAAAGTATATACCCCCTTGCAAATAGGAACCTAACTTATTCTGGGATGCACATTTCTAATATCCGTATCAACAATATTTCATCCTGAATTTAACCAGGACAAGGGCTTGGCACATCTTCTCCAATCCTTCTCTCCTCCCCATTTTGCTCACTGTATCTCTACTACAAATACTTACCACATGGTACTTTAATCATTTATTTCTATGTGTGTGCTACGCTATTTTCAAAGGCAAAGACGATGCTAATTTGCTTTTCTATAGCCTTAGAAAGAATTCAAAAAATATTTGACAAAGAAACAAAAAAAGATCGTTTAAAACTGGAAACTGTTCATGTACATATTTATGTTTTTCTCTAAAGAAACAATTTTTAAATTTTAATGAAGATATAAGTAAGGTGATTCCATTTTTACAAAGTTCTTTTCCACTATAGAGCCTTCTCTCGCTCAGCCTATGTACAATCTTCTAAATTTCGCAGGGACTCAATAAATGATAAATTCATTTCTAGCATGATCATGACCCACAGTCATTCCTGATGATAGTTTTAGATGTTCATGCTCCACATACTATCCGAAAAGACATTAGCAGCCTGAGTCAGCCCAATGAGAAATAACTGTGAAGTATTTGGGGACATGACTCAGTACTGTCCTCTAAACATATCCTTAAGGAAAAAAACAATCACATCATGACAAGTCACCACCCACCTCAGAATTACTAAATCTAAGGGGTCTGAAAGCAATGGTGAAGACATTATATTTTAAAGAAAAATTTTTAAAAAATTCTATAAACTATCTGGAAGAGCCTTATGTTATTCCGTTCATAAAAACACATATATGCTATAGTCAACTTAAAAGTGTAATGAAGTGTTTTCATTGACTGTTCAAATTAACAATCTAATCTCTGTTTTGAATTAAATGTACTCTACCATAGAGATAATATACATGGGGCACTGTCCTTCTTCAGGGGCCATAAATAACTACAGAACAAATAGGAGTTTTGTTTGCTGTTATTTTTTTCATTTGTTTGCAATGCTTCATTCTATGTTAGAATAACTTATTTGAACTGAATTTCTAGCTACTTCAAAATCATGCAACTTACTATTCAGGTAGTACAGCACAGTGGTTAACTGTTATCAGAAAGACTTGGGCAAGTTGCACTACCGCTATCTAGCTATTTAGTCTTGATCACCTTTCTCAGGCTCTGTGAAAAATAGGGATAATGACGGCTCTACCTCAGAGCCTTGTAATCGAGGTTAAATAACAAACATCTAAAACATTAAATGAGAGGCTGGCACACAATGAGGACTCAACTGATGTCTGCAGGTATCGTTGTCTCATCAGCTTCTTTGGTTTCTAGTTATTTTGCCATTTACCTGAACCTCTATAAGAACTTTAAAAGAAGGAGAATCTAAAACCATCAACTTTACTGTTTCCTGGAGTTCTGTTAAAAAAGGGGAGGAAAAGGAAGAAGAGGGAAGGGAATAAAATATAGGAGAACGAGATGGATGAAGTGAACATAGACTTTATGCCATAAAAAACTCAGAAATAAATAAGAACATAAGCTATATTTACAAATATTCTCTGTGATTTGTGCCTGCCAGGCACAATTAAAAATGTAACTATATATGTCAAAACACATTCAAGTCTGAGAATACAGAGCAGAATTTTGTCATAATAATTTCAAGTTCAAATAGCAAAGGCTACACAGAATTTCTTTTCTAAAACCATCTCTTTCTTTTCTTTAGTCTCCCTCTCTTATGAGGTATTTAAATTTTATGTGTACAATTTCCCAACAACATAAAGCACATCCTACCACCACTGAGACTCTCTCAAACATATTTGCATATTAGGTATTGTCTACTTGTTTGTTTTTTCACTTTGCCATTTCCTTCAAGAACACTTGACGTGGCTAATCTAACCATAGAACAGCAGTCTCCTTAATGTGCAATAATGATTTGGAAACCTGTTTCAGATAACTAATTCAATCAATTACTGTGTAAATAAACTTCATACAAACCCATCAAGGATACTAGAAAACATACAAGGAAGCACAATTCCAAGTGACAACTGATACATAAGTTGATACATTCCCTCATCTGCTTTCTTAGTTCTGGCCCCTAACGCCAAGCATTCTTGGGAGAAGGATGCTTAGGATTCCTTCAAATCTTTTGCCTAAAATAAAACACTACAGAAGTATTTGAAGTTAGCTCCCACTCAAGAAAAGAATAAATCTTACATAGTTACTCCCAGTATTATGTGTTTTCTATTAAGATGCATATACATCAATTAGACTGATTTTTCTGTTTCTTAGTCCTCTTAATTTTCCTTTTTCCTCTAAAATCAATCACTTAATCTAGAATCATAGATACCGAGATAACTAAAATCAGAGGTAATCTAGTTCCAGTTGGTTAGAAATCACTTCTTATTATGCACTACTGGTGGGGGGCGGGGGGGCAGGGGCGGGGCGGGGAATACAAAGAAATCCTATTAAATAACTCAGAGCAGCATTTGGAAAAAGTATACCTATTTACAGATTTAAAAAAAAAAAAAAATTTCTGGTTTCACCTACACAGCCACAATGTGCCTCTATAATGAGACAAGCCCTTAAAACTCATGGAATAAAAATCATTTCTATGATATGCAGGACAGTCTCTGTTTAAATATTTCCTATTAAGGGGACTCTGTTGATAAATGGTGCTGACCATTTGAAAATTTAGAAGAAATTAGCAGTTAATTTTTATTGACTGTTTTCCAGGTGCCAGAACCTGTGCTAAAGCACATTATATGTATCACCGTGATTAATCCTCACATAACTCTGAGGGAGGTGTTACTGTGTCTATTTTTACTATGAGAACACCAGGACTTGCAAGAGTTAAGCAACTTTCCTGAAGACATACAGCTGTCGATTGACAGAAAATCTGGTGTTTCCAGACACCCAAACCCAGGCCTCACAAATTTTACTCACAGGCCTTAATATGTGACCTCTGTGTTCCCTCTTCTGTAATATAGATCCACAAATATTTGAAAACTATCCAAGAAGCATATGGCAGTGTGCTGGGCTTTCTCCAAAGCCTTCCTTGGCAGAATGGAGAGGACTCTGTGAGCTGACTGTAGGCAGAGTTACCTAAGAGTAAGAAGGGAAGGCCAGGCCTCTGGTCTCCCAGCCCAGATAACGCAAACTGCTGTACTTCACTGTCACCTCACCTCTTCCATCTCACCTCACCCTTATTCTCTAACCCTATCACCTTATATATGGTCTATCTACATTTCTTAGTTACCAAGAGCAGGACTGCTCTTTTACATTCTACTGTAGGAAGCCCCGTGACCAACCCTGAGCCAGAGCTACTGCCCTCCAAGGTCTCAGAGCAAATGTTCTACAGGAGCTGGGCGGGAATGTGGTGGGGGTGGGAGGGGAGCAGAAGTGCAATCTGCAATGTGCATCACTTCCACTCCACTTACAGTCTATGCAATGCACCCCTGCTCAAATGCCCAGTCTCGACAGACTTCCCATGGAAGACTTATACTCTGAAAAATATGTTTTAAATTGGATTCAGATACTGACTTTTTTGTATTTTGTTTGTTTATTTGTAATATAAAGACTCTTATAAACCATTTTAATTAATGTTGAAAATTGATTTATCACTCTGAAACATGCTCATATTTTTGATATCCAGGTATTAAGGTATTAGCCCATCTTATAAAAATACATTATGTGTACTTATTTTTAGATGACTTCAAACCTGCTTCTATTGACACTTCCTGTGGATATCCTGAGTGTGGCAAAGGTGAACAGGTGGCAATAACTCTGCCAAATATAAAAGTGAGTATTTGTATATACTTAGACTAAAGGAATATTTTTGCAAAATTTCCACTAAATTTATTTAATTTTTTATTTTTTTGCCTTGGTTGACTTGGAGTTTTTTGTTTTGTTTTGTTTTGTTTTTAATTTATGTATAGTTGATTTTTAAGAAAAACTCACACCTCTCAAACTAAGTTTAGAAAGAATCATTTTTGTTAAGCAATGATCTTATAGAGAAGAGCTGGAAAGATCTTTCTCAAGTACTTATATATATAGATAGAATTTAATCAGAGATCTCATCTTCCAACTTATCTTCAGTTGGGTGGGACCACCAATCCTGAGGGCAGCAAACAACTAAACATTACAGGACTAAGTATTACATTGTGTTTTATTGTATTTATGAAATATCTGATGAATTTGGGGTGCTATTCTAAATGCAATAAGAACAAACCCCAATGGCTTTGTTCTTATAGTTTGAAAGACAAACAGCACCCATGTGACACGCATCAAATGCCAACTAAAAGCAACATATTAACAAATATGAAATCATTAAGTACAAATCCAACAACCAAGTGTTGACAAGAAAAAACTCCAAAAAAAGAACCAGGATAAAATTAGGCATGAGGGATTAGTGTGTCTAGAGTTAAGTGTCAGAGATAAGTCTGGAAGGTAGTATGAGAGGAGAAAGATGGTGAGGCTACCCCTACAGGAAGATGTAAATGAATAGGTAAATGAATATATAAATGAGGTTAGAGGAGAAGAGAGCCTATAATTAAAATGTTGGATTATTTTCTACCTGAATTTACCAGTTGTTGTTCCATCACTCCACAGCCAAGAACTTCTAGCCATTCTCCATGGAAGTTGATCTCCAGCTCAAAGGAAGGATGAGTAAAAGGAAAGTAGCAATCTACCCATCTAATGTCCAGCCCTGCAAAGATGCCAGATAAAAACACTGTTAAAAGGCAGTATACTCTTTCTTGTGATCAAATATGTCCTTCAGCTAAAAACACCAATTACTACATTCTGAGTGAAATAAATAGCAAACAAATTAATTTGCAATATGTTAGAGGGAGGCGATAAATCTTAAAACTTGTGAAAACCTGGGAATGTCTTTTCCAATATGAAAAACACTTTATGCGGTTCCAGGGCCCTCTAAAACCAAATCAATCACCTGTCAAATCCCTGCAACTACCTGGCAGAGGAAAAAATTAGGTCAAAATCACAGATAATCAGAAAATTCTGCTAGTTTCTATAAGTAAAAATGGCATCTTTTCAGAGTTAAAGAAAAAAATATTTTTACTATACAGTCCTTCAAACTTACATAGCAACAATATGACAAATTTAAAATAAACTACAACTTTCATTTCCATGAGTACATATATATTAATTTTTTAATTAAGTTTATGAGCTAAAAGTTAAATAAGATCAGCTAAATTTAACCAAAACATTTAAAAAGCCAAAACATTTTTTTCTATAAATGACTGATAAATATACTTACAGCTAAACAAAGTACATGCCAGAATTAATCTCTCAATAAACAATCATAAATATGGTACTTATTTATATGCATTGATATTATTTAACAAAAGACTAATGAATTTAAAACAGTTAAAGCCTGCAAAGAGCAGAGATTACTAAAAGAAGAGAAACCAGATGAGAAAGTCACCTGATAGCCAGTTAAGCACTGTGAGAAACACACAAAAAAAGTGGGCATTAGGCAAATTACCTATGGCCTCCATCCTATGTTCCTTTCACTTTGTGTAATGATTATTCTGTTGCTTCAGGCAACATTCCCAATGGTGTTTCTCCACAGTAACATGCTTCTCTATGAATTTAAAATACTATGCTTTCTTGTCCAAGACTATTTTTGCATTTTAAACTTGGTGGAAATCAGAATGAGAAACAAATAAAAACAATAACAAAAATTGCTTCCATTTACTGAGCACTCACTATGCCTCTATCATCTCATTTAAAAGAGAGGAGCAAAAAACTATTAGAAAGGTCAAGTATTTTGCTCAAGGAGTACAGCTAGCAGATAAAGAAGCTAAATCCAGTTCTGACCTACTCCAAAACTCCAATTAAAACATAATTCCCTGCCCACCAAAAAAGATATTGCAAGAATCAAAAATCAGATGGGAACAGAATTACGAGACACAGGGACCTTTCCTATGCCCCAAATTAAATAGAAGGTAGATTTTTCTTTCATTGTTCTGTTTTAGTTGCATTTATTTTTCTAGTTCCTTGCTGTCTATGGCAAGTGAATAACTGATTTGTTTACAACAGTAATATAATACTTCCTGTTTTTATTATACATGTGGTATAACAGACAAACATTAAACTGCATATATAGTGTACAATTTGGTAAATACTGACATATGTATACATCCATGAAACTGTCACCACAATAAATACAGTGAACATATCCATTGCCCCCAAAGTTTCCTCCTGCCTTTCTGTAATCCCACCTATCTGCCCATCACCCTCCTTCTCTCTTCTCCTCACACCCATTATCCGCAGGCAACCACTGATCTCGTTTCACTATAGATGAGTTTGCATTTCTTAGAATTTTATAAAAATGGAATCATACAGAATGTAATCTTTTTTGGGGGGGAGGGGGAAGCTGGCTTCTTTCACTCAGCATAATTATTTTAAGATTCACTCATGGTGTTGCACATATCAATAGTTTATTCCTTTTCATTACCAAGTAGATTTTGACATTTTTTTCTGAGAAAAAAGCAGGCCCTACTGCAAGCCACTGGGGAAGTGTCTACAGGTCCCCTGAGTAACCCAGACTTTTCTTCGTAAAAGCTCCTATGTGCAGAGCAATTGCTCATTCCCAATGGTATTCTGGGAAGAAGGTACCTGAACACCTATGTGATTGTGCATCTTTGGAACCAACAATCCCCTACCAATATTCTTATCAAAAAGTTCCAAAGACAATCCTGCTGGCAAACAGAAATGTGTGAAACACTGGGATATATGACTGAGTGCAAAAGGACCGACAGACAAAACCATTTTTATCATTCTTTTTTATAACTCCTGGCAGGTAAGGACAAATCACCTTCCAAAAACAATTTAGAAAAACAAATTTTGTGTACATGGTTTTTTATACTTGGCTCAAATTTTACCAAAAGAAGAGCACTCAGGGTTAACATGATGATTTCATCATCGTATAATCAAATATCACCTAAGTGCCTAGAACACAGGTGATGTTGACACAAATTAATTTTCTTTGTATGTCCTTATTTTATTACTTTGGACA
Source organism: Pteropus vampyrus (assembly GCF_000151845.1). Lineage (NCBI taxonomy): Eukaryota > Metazoa > Chordata > Mammalia > Chiroptera > Pteropodidae > Pteropus > Pteropus vampyrus. The sequence goes on from NW_011888910.1 coordinate 2,891,493, forward strand.
ATCTAAACAAATAACATAGTTTTTTGGACAATCTAAACAAATAACATAGTTATATAGTTTTATATTTCACACCAGTAAAATCTTAAGTTCTCCCTAGTCAGAGAGAAAAAAAATTTAAGACATTAATAAACTCCCCAAATAATCTCAGTGATTAAAGTAATTCTATTATCAGTTTATTAAGCCCAAACTAAATCCTTATTGCATAAAGTCTACGGGAAACTGAGCCTCCCTAGAGACATGACCCTCTTTACATGCGCCCATCTGAGATGCTGGTGCTGATGGTGTCATTGAAGCACAAGGATGGAAATAAAAAGTGATGTGTCAATCTCTCCCCTTCCCCAGGAACCTTCCTTTACTGAAGGGCATTCACTTTGCCCCCTGTAAAACTAGAAAAAAAAATTATAACTTTAGATTAATATTTTTAACATTGAAATAAATTCTTAAGACTTCCATATGTTGGTTGGTCAACCTTTGTTCTTCCTTGGGTTAAGACCTCAGCCACCACGGCCCTCGGTTTCTTCTTGTTCTGTCATCCTACAGGTGTCTCTCTCAGTAGCAATGAAAGCTTAATTGTTCCACACTGAAAGATATACCCAGCAATGCAGGAAAAGTCAGGAAAGTTTGTCAAAGTTTTTCAGAACCATGAAGATGATCCACAGAAAGTAAGACAGAAACCAGATTGTCAAAAGTTTTGTTTAATAAAACTGGGAAGTTTTCGATCCTTTTCATTTCCTCAGATCCGTTGCTTAGTTTCCTTTTTAAAATTTATGACCCTGCAAAGAATGCCAAATCCATAAACCACTCATTTTCTTTGGCCCATTACTTTAAGGACATCTTCAGTTCTTAAGTTCTGCTTCCTTCATATAAACAGGCGAAAGACAAAATCTACAAAACCTCATTTTTGAAGAGCCTATGGTTCTACTTCAAACATAAACAGTTATTATTTCAAAGTAAATTATAATCACATGTAATTTTTGCTAAAAGACCATAATATATTCTAACAATTTAAAGTTCAGTTACACTGACACATTAACAGTCACTTTTTTAAAATCATTGGGGTACTGGAATTATTTATTGAATACTTTTATATTACCCCAGAAATATACTTTCATCTTGTTTTCTCCCTATAAATTATAGTAACAATTATTATATTGGGTTGAAGAAGCATCTTGACATGCATCTTGTATTAAAAGAAGTGATACTGAATAATCAGTTCAAAACTCTGTTGAGCATGGCTTATTTCGCATGTGAAGTATCAGGAGACACTGGAAAAATCCACTAAAAAGTATTTTGTGTTATATGTTAATAGAGGATAATTTTTTATAAATATTTCCAAATCTTATGGGTTCATTATGTATTAGGCTAACTTATTATTGAGGTGATAGAAGGAAGTTAAATGCATATGCATTATATATATCTAATGAAAAATAATGCCAAAGTGTTTTCTACCTTCTGGTTTTTTGTTTATTTGGGCATAATAATTTCTTAAATCATATTTACAAATGAAACTCAGAGCTTTTTAAAAATTGCCTTAGAACTCTGCGAGATTACAGCCAAGAGCCTAGAGCCAAGTAGAAGAAAGAACACTTGATAATAAGCCAAACATAGATTCAAGTTTCAAATTGGTACCTTCTTTCCTATGAAACCATGAACAGGTTAATTAACCTCTCTGGGCCCGTGCTGCCTCATGCCTCCACTGTGTACAATGACAGCTATTCCACCCAGTGGTTCTGAGTAAATAACTTACAGGAGCCCAGGTTTTCTCAGAGGCAGAGATCCCATTTGAAGTTCTGGGTACTGACGCTGCTTTCTCTCCTGAATGAGGATGCTGAGTTTGTTCTCGAACAAGGAGAGCTCACAAGAAGCAATCCCTCATTTAGGACCTCAGAAATGATTAGTGAAAATTCCTTCAAGATGGTGATGTGAGCTCAGATGGAAGAGGTACAGCAGGAACTCTAACTCTCTCAACTTTGGCAGGATATTACTTGCCCCTACCTGCCACAGGGAACCAGGGGCCAGGAAAGACAGCACTGCATTTTGCCTGCTCCATGTACCAGTCAACTTCTTGACCTTCGGCCAATGAGACGTAATGCAGGAGTGTGTGTGTGTGTGTGTGTGTGTGTGTGTGTGTGTGTGTGTGTGTGTGTGTGTGTGTGTGTGTGTGTGTGTGTGTGTGGGGGGCTCCTCCCACCAATTCCTGACTCCAATGTGATATTGCAATATGCCTAAGCACTCAGACATATTGTAAATATTAAATAGATGTCATTCCATCCTACTTCCAACTCACCTTCAAAATACATCTCATAAACATAATACAACACTTCATTTCCCTAACTTATTGACTCATTAAAGGATTCTTCTGTTTCCCATACCTCCTGTTTTTAAAGATGGGACTGTGCTATCAGAACTGCCTCTCAGAAGTGTTAGAATCTAAATTGTAAATCGCTGATGGTCCAAGCCAGAGCACATACCAGTAATTTTACACATCCTAACAAGGCTACTCTCCACTGAAGCAGATAATTTTTAAAACTGACTATACAAATACACAATTAATCACTGTTGGGCATTAATTTTTCAATGAGTTCCCCTCCACTGGTATCAGAGAAATAGTAGAATGCAGCGCCCTGATACCAGGGCGGCTACTCATGCTTTCTGCACAGGATACAGCATGCATCCAGGAAGGAAAGCAAGGTGGAAGAAAAAAAGGATGGAGGATGCTGCTCTCTAACTAAAAATAAATTCTTAAAAAACTGAGATCATCTTTGATGACCATAATCTAATCTGGGGAAACAACCTAGCCGCCACTGTCGATGTAACCTGACAATTCTATCTCTTTTGCTACTGTTTAAGTAAGACTCACAGCCCTTTAAACTGAATATGTAGCAAGCAGCATACAGGCATTTTTCCAGGTTTCTTAATATTGATCTATTCTAATAGCTTCCTTTAAAAAAATTTTTTTGAATAGGTAATATCTTCACAGGATTCAAAATTGAAACACTGTAAAAGGATACAACTCACTGTATAATAGGGTATCACATCCCTGTCCCTGCCCCACCCCTCTCTTTCTGGACCATTATAGGTAAACTTCTAGGGTTTCCTTTTTATTGCCAGATGTAAGCAAACACAAACATGTATCTCCATTTTCTCTCCTTTCTTATAAAAGACCGAATACCTGCACATTATTCTGCACCATGCTTTTTCCACTTAATGACATGTTGTAGAGGCCTCCACCAAGTGGCTATACCACGTTTATGTAAGAAGTCCTTACGGATACATATTTGGACTATATTCAAATATTTTGCTATGAAAAATTATATGACAACCAACTACCCTGTTGTGTCAGATTAAATGCTTTTAAAACTAATTTTAATAAATATTGCCAAACTGTCCTCTATAGGAGTTGTATAATTTTGCGCTCCCATCATCAAGGGGGCCAAGGCCACACAACTAATTAGTGATAGAGTCAAAGTACAGCTGAGGACCCAGATGAAGATTCAGGGCTCTGCTGACAAAAGACCACCCAGCTCCCTCCATACACAGCTCCCTCTTAGCTAATGCAATAGCTGAGCATCCACAAACAAGATTTCCAGATTCTGCTGCCTCCCTCACCCGTGCTTTCTGTTTGTATCTCTTGTCTCTCCCCTAACAAAGGAAATGAATGTCTTCTGACTGAGTAACTGCACAGCTGGCAGTAATGAGGAAGAGGAGGCACATGTTAGGCCTGAGGCACCCATGTGGGGCTGTGAACATTGATTGATTCCATTTCCAAAGCCCACCTCACAAGTAGCACGAAGTCATTCACAACCAACAATTCATTCTCCATCTAGCACCTTACAAACCTGCCAGTGTCACCACTGAGGCTCATCAGTGCACCATAGACATCTTATATGTCCACATAGCCATATACCCTTGAGTCCAGTACTGCAGACTGCTGAGTGGAATAAAATCATTCCAACTACATAGTTAATGCAAATACCACCTTTTTCCTCTCAGAGAGAAAGAGGGTAGTAAAATTCTTTGGTGTGGGGCCTCCATAGCACACAGTAAAAGATGTTAGGACTATTTCAGCCAAAACAACTCCCTTTGTTAAGACATGCACAAAGTAACTGGGAAAAAAATAAAAGATTAGCAAATTCTCTCACCATTGGTGATGGTGTAATTGATGCCACAGCTATTAGTCCTCCAGTGTGCTGAAGTGTTGTTTCAGGCTATTGCCCTGGGACTCCTTTTGATGAAGGCTTGGATCTTAAGATACTATCATTTCTCTACCTCACAATGAGGTGAGAAATGGCACAATTTAATTCTAAATTTGGATGATGTCAGAGGTACGAAGATAAGTAACCACTCTCTTGCTATGTAGGGAGTAGATAGGGACAGCCTAACAGCAACCTGGCCTAGGAGTAAGCTACAGCTACAGCCCCTCTGGTCCTCAATCTTCTTCCCCAACCCATTCACAAAGGATAAGTACACAGACGAGCCTGTAGACAGGAGGCTCATACTCCACCCTCCACAAATCTGGTCACAGAGAGTTGGGTGGGTTGGGCATAATTACGGGAAGAACAATCATAGATCTAGGACCAAATCCCAGCTCTACCATGTTTAGCCAAGTGACTGCAACCAAATGATTTAACTTCTCACTGCTTCAATTCTGTTTAAAATAAAAATAACACTTTGCCAAGTTTTGGAGACAATTCAGTAAGGAAAAGTGTGTAAAATCCTAGCACAGTACCTGGCACCTAATAAATATTCACTGGATGATTTTTGAATTGAATGTCATTGAAAATCAGATCATAATCTAAAATATCTATCACCTTTTTACAAAAATAAGAAAAAGAAACATTTCTAAGTTGTATTCCCAAGGTAATCAACTTGTTAAGTTACTATGGCACTGTGCTAAAATACTTTATATGCCTTCTTTAATTTAATCCTCACACTGATTTAAGGCTGGCATAAACACTGCATAGTAGTTATCACTGTTCCCATCCTGCAGATGAAGAAACTGTGGCTGAAACAGTTGACATATCTAATCTAAGTTTACATAACTAGTAAATGCCAAGATCAGAATTCAAAACCAGGTCTATCAGACCACAAAGCCCTATGCTGCCCTCTACTGGAATAGACAATGAAAAACTACAATAATTCAGTTTCCCATGCAGGGTGTCCTTACAAGTTAAAGATGGCACCATCAGTCTTTTTGTTCTTCTAAGATATAATAATGACAGCTATGATGAGAGAAAGAGAGGGAGAAAGGGGGGAGAGGGAAAGGGAGAGAGGGAGAGAGGGGGGAAAGGGAAAGGGAGAGAGGGAGAGAGAGAGAGAGAGATTGAAACAAAAAAGCATAGCCTAAGTTCAAAGATTTAAGAGAAACTCCACGGGCCAGAAACAGAACAAAAATGCCATGACAGAAAAAAGCACAGGGTTGCTGGAATCAGAGTCCACAACAATGAAGAGAAGCCAGGAGCTTGCCTTCTGCAAGATAATATATTGGCTTTGGATCTGAGGGGAGGTTAAAGGTCATATGCTGGGATGAAATAAACTCTATGCTGGTAAAGAAGGATGACAAAAACTGTCACCAAATACAGCCTAAGGATGTAGCTCTAAAGAGCTGTAGGCTTAGAGAGCCTAACCACAGGTCTTGGATCTACCCTAAATCAGGGGTGGTTAGTACATCTGACAGATTCCTATAAAACCTTGTTCTGGATTTCAAGCCTAGAGAGTGAGGTGGAACCAACTATAAAATCACATAGGGAAGAAATAAGCAAAGTGGGGTGGGACAGGAGAGAGGAAAATAGAGAAAGGGAGAAAAAAAAATCTTCCACTAAATATGATTCTGCAAACAAAAATTTCAAAATACATGAATAAATCAAATGCTAAGTAAGACGAGCCAACAAAAGCAACAATTAAACATAAATTCACTCTAGATTAAATTAACTTTATAAAACAATCTAAAATTTTAAGATAAGTGTGTTTCAGATATCCTATGAGATAGATACATGAAAGCACAACTTACTAAAAACAATCGTAAGGCAATCCTTTTGAAAACCAGATTGAAACGATTCATCTTTAGGATTTTATCCATCTTCCAATCAAATTCTGCTTTGAGAAGAAAAACACCCGCTACTTAGTTTCAAAAAATTCCTGTCACAAACATTAAGCAGTATAAGAAAAGAAGCCAAAGAAAGTATTTAGCAAGTTATAAGAAAAATAAAATAAAAGTTAGAAGAGGAAAGTGAGATGTAATGGAAAATGGGAAGAAAAAAGTATCTAAAAGAAGGGTAGTCAAAAGTATCAAATGAAAGAGAGACTTCCACATCTGGCCAAGATGGAATAACGAACCAGTTTTACTCTTCCACATAATAAACTAAAAACAAACAAACAAAAAACAATGTCATCAACAACAACAAAAGCAGACAAAATATATGAAACAATGCCACAAGGAGAGCCAGAAGTCTTCCCAAGTTGAGGAGACAGAGCTGGAAGTCTGGACTAGTCAGAGTGGCTAGAGTTCACAGGACAGAGTAAAGGGGAGAAGAGAGCTACACAAAGAGAGATCTCTGAAGAACTGCAGAATATACCCTTTTAATATTCAACTGAATACTGTCAGCGCATGCGTGATAAAGAAACTACCCAAACCGGGGAACAAACCACAACAAAGGATTAAAAGGAATAATGCTAGTAGCTCACAAGGACCAAGAACAGTGTCAATTCCCAACAGCCAAGTCGAAAACCTCATAATTCAGTTACTGAAGAGTCTTACACTGTTGTGAGAAAAACTAACTCTAGACTAAAACATTCCACTGGATCCAAAAGGATAAAAGTATTTCTAAGCAACCCCAAAACAGAGCACATGGGTATTATTAGGAATACAAAAATATCCAATACGAGGTAAAATTAGCAATGTCTGGCATCCTATAGAAAATTCTCAGGCATGCAAAGAAGAAAAAAAAAAAAGGTAGAGAAAAATAAATAGCAATTCTCAAAGAAATGACACAAATGATAGAATTAGTAGAAAAAGATATTAAAATACATATGATACATTTGGTATATACAAAAAACTAAAGGAAAAATTGAAAATGTTAAGTAAAGATATAAAAGATATTTTAAAAAGACCTTAATTAAAACAAATGAATGAGGTAAAAAAGAAAGAACACTGCATGGAATTAGCAAATTAGACATTACAGAAAAAAATGGTGAACTGGAAGATATAGCGATGAAAATTATCCAAAATAAAAGAAAAGGAAAAAAAGCACAGAAAGTAAACAGAGTATCAGTGAACTGTGAAAAAGTTTCAAATAGCCAAATAAACAGGTAATTGGAGCTTCCAAAGGAGGGGAGTGACAGAGAAAATATCTGAAAAAAAGTTTACCAAAATATCTCTAATTTGATGAACATTATAAACCCATAGATCCAAGAAACTCAACCAAGCCCAGGAACAAGAAATCTGATAAAAACTATACCTGCACAAATTATACTCAAATTGCTTAAAAGCAAATACAGAGAAAAAATCTCAAGAAACAAAGAGAAATTATACATTATGTACATAAGGACAAAGGCAAATGAAAGGATGACAGATTTCTCACAAGAAGCAGTGCGAGAAGAGAGGTAATATCTTTAAAGAACTAAAAGGAAAAAAATTGCCAATCTAGGATTATTAACCCAGTAAAAATATCTCATAAATAAAGATAAAAACTTTTTTCAGATATGCCAAAGTTGAAAGAATTCACTGCTGGCAGACTTGTATTACAAGAATTCACTGCTAGCAGACTTGTATTAATAGTAGTTCTTCAAGCACAAGGAAAATGGTATCAGCAGGAGACCTAGACAAAGAGCACTGGAAATGATTATTACCTGGGTAAATATAAGACTTTTTTCTTATTATTTAAATCTCCTTATAAGCTAATCAACTGTTTAAAACACAAATAACCACAATGTATTTAGGAGTTGATAACATATATAGAAATAAAATATATGACAACAATTATCAAAAAATGAAAGTGTACTGTTGTGAGGTTCTTATACTGTACATGAGTGGTATTATCACTTGAAGACAGACTATGACAACTTAAAAATGTATCACATGAAACATCAAGCAATGTGTCACTAAAATAAAGCCAAAGGAAGTTATAGCTAATAAGCCAAACGAAGGAGATAAAATAAAATAGCAAAAGGAAATCCATAATGAATCCAAAGAAAACATTAAGAAAAGAGAGAGCACAAAGGACAAATATGATGCACAAAAGTAGCAAAAGGATCATTTCAACCCAATTACATCAATAATCACAAAAATACATATAATCTAATTAAAACAACTTTGAAAAAGATGAAGTTGAAAGACTTTAACTAATTTCAAGACTTATTATGACGCTACTATAATGAGGACAATACAATATTATATCAAGATAGACATATAAGAGATGAATGGAGCAGAATACAAAAATAGACCCAAACATATATGGTCAATTGACTTTAGACAAAGGCACAAAGATAATTAGGTGAAGGAAAAAAAAGGTCATTTCAAGTAATGGTGCTGGAACAACTGGATATCCATATGCAAAAATAACTTCAATCTATACCTCATATCACATAAAAAATTTTTCAAAATAATCACCAAACACAGGCATAAGAAATATAAAACTGAATATAAAATAAAAAAAACTATAAAACCTAAATATAAAACTGAAAACTACAGAACTTCTAGAAGAAAACATAGTAGAAAAATCTTTATCATCTTGGATTAGGAAACATTTTTTAGAAACCACATCAAAACATAATCCATAAAAGAAAGTTGGTTAGTTACATTTCATCAAAATTAAGTACTTCTGCCTTTTGAGGAAACACTGTTAAGAGAATGAAAAAGCAAGGCACAGACTGGGAGAAAATATTGGCAAATCACATATCTAATAAAAGACTTGTATCTAGAATATATACAGTTTCAAAAATCGGTAACAAGAAAACTGATTTTTTTCATGAGCAAAGGATTTGGGGACTTCACCAAAGAATAGGCATATGGATAGCAAACAGGCACATAATGCTCAGCATCACTAGTCAGTAAGGAAATGCACATTAAAGTCACAATCAGATTCCACTACATGCCTATTAGAATGGCTAAAATTAAAATGACTAACCATACCTAATAATGGTAAAGATGGCAAGCAACTTTTACTTTCACATACTGCTACTAGTCTAGAATGTAAAATGAGTCAATCTCAAAATAATTATACTGAGTGAAAAAAAAAAAAAGCAGGCAAAAGAAAAATATATACTGTAGGATTTCATTTATATATGTCTAGAAAATACAAAATAATTTATAGTGATAAAAAGCAAATCACTGGTTACCTAGGCATGGTGTGGTAGGGAAAGTGGGCAGAAAAGGGGGTAAGGAAATATAACAAAGGGGCACAAGGAAACTTTAGGGGGTAATAGATAGGTTCATTATCTTGACTGTGGTGATGATTTAATATGTGCATAAATATGTCAATACTTAAATTGTATACTTTAAATTGTTTAGTTTATTGGAAGCTAGTATAATTCAATAAAGCTTTTTTAAAAAAAATTAAACAAAAAGGGTCGGCATAATAAGCGTTTTGCGCAATCTGTTGGATTTCGTAATTTGGAAGTTAACTGTGACCTCAGTAGAAACAGTTAAAATCAAGACAACCTGGATTGAACAGAAGTAGGAAGGTAGATGTTGTAAGTGTGGCTGAAAAGAAGAATAAGCTTCCGAAGAAGAATGGAAGGTTAAATGACAGAATTTATTTGTTTTATTTTGGAATGATATAGTCTGGAACACATTTTAAGCTAGTAATTGAGGAAACAAGATTCTGAAGAAAATAATGAAAAGAGATCGAGGCCAAGTAGGCACAAAATTCACACCTAGTCACCTAAATTTTCCTAATGAAATAGATGAGCTTATCCTCTGACTGGGAAAAATGAGAGTGTTTGTGGTCTGGAATAACTGAAAAAGGGACTTGTACAGTGAACTGACCAAAAATAATAAAAAAAGATCCCTAACAACCTTGCCCTAGCTAAGGTGGCAGATCATAATTATAAAATCTAAGCAGACAGAGAAAAGCAGAAAGAGTATCAATTCAATATTAGGTCTTTTACAAGTGAGTAGGGCAAGTCAAAGGTCCAAAAGACTTAAAGTGATTGATAACAGAATTTAGAAAACTAACCTTGCTTTGATTATCTATCCCTTGTATAAGGCTAGGGTAGAAGAGAGACTAGAGTGACTGGAATGAATCAAGAAAGTGGGCTTTCTATAACCCTAAGGAGTAGAGAAGGAACTTTCCTCTCCCATAAATCTTAATGTTTCCAGGTTTCCTGTCTACCAACCATCTGAAAGATTAATACAAGTAGAAAGAGTATGCTGGTATTCCTTTTCCAACAGCCATAGAATCATGGACTTTAGGCTTCTTAAAAGTATTCAATTCAACCACTGTTATTTCAAGCTTTCTCCCAAGAGGTTTCCTTGTACCAACTCTTAGACCAGAAAGGTCAACTCTAGTATATATTTTCTCCATTCACCATACATCTAAAGAAACATGGGTCTTATGTCTCTCTCCATCCGATTTCTAGGGTGATGTCCTATTTCCACTGAGCACCTCTACAATGCAAGGCACTTCATATCCCCATTTCATAGCTAGTGATCCTAAGGCTCAGAGAGGTTGAATATGTCAGGCAGTTTTTACCTGACAGTATAGCCTCCTTTGAACTACATCCAAGCCACAGGCAGCAGAGGCAACTCAACATTGCTGAATGCCGACAACTAACTGCATTGCTACTTCACTTTCTAGGAGTACTCTGAGAAAAACAAAGCTCTCCAAATCAGACAACACCAGACAGCCCAAAAGACCTGATTTAAAAATTATTAAAAGTGACGTGCTCAAATTGTTTTCAACTTGTCCATTTTAAGAACAAAGTAGAACTGACAACTATAAACCTAATTATTATTCTCAACCACTTTCACTTCATTTATATATTTTTTATAATTTTTTAATTTTTCAATTGCATTGACACAATATATTAGTTTCAGGTGTACAACCTAGTAATTAGACATTTATATAACTTAGGATCAGTTCATTAACATTAACAGGGATTCACAAATAGTGAAAAATATGAAAAGCTATGGAAGATATGGGATCCTCATTACTATTACTAACTGACCTCACTCTTGACCAGAAAAACATTCACTGAACAGAGCCCGGAAGTGTCTCAGCTGAATGGGGCCGTACATAGGTCCCTGTGGAGGCTGGGTTGACAAATGAGTTATCTGGGGGAAATCAACACCTATGGAAGAAAGAGGGCCACAATAGGCTTGGGTAGAGGGAGAAGACAACAAACTGCAATCAGGCCCAAAAAAGCTTTACCCTCACCAGAAGTCTGAGGCTTCCACGGCCCACCAGAATTGGTCTGAGGTGGAGTAGTGGGGTATTAGACAAAAATACTGGGCCTTTATGTTCCTGCCACAGCCAGTCTTTGGATGTGGGCAGCCCTGGGAAGGGCATGTCCTTAAGCAAGGAGGCTGCCCACAGCTGAGGCAATCCCTGAAGGAGCTGAGAGCTGGAGGCCCTCTGTACTCCCATCAGCCAGAGTTCTTGGAGGGTACACTGGAGGGTGCATCTCAATGACCACAAAAAGACTTTTTTGCTTTTAAACAAAAGGGAAGAGACCTGACTTGCCCATGGCGACATATCTAGTTAACAGCTGAAAATCACAATCTATTTCTTCTTCAGACTAGTTCATCTAAACTATGCTCTGAGACCAATGCTTTATAGAGGGAATGCCAGTGTTTAGCAAAGAGGCTGTAAACATCGAAGGACACATAGTAATTAAAATGTTAGGAGTCCTAAACCCCCACCTTAGTTGCTCTGAAAGAAACGATCTGCCAAATATGGTACAAAATATAAGGGAAACAATTTAGAAATGTTAAAAATGACAGCAAATTCCACAAGCATAAAAACAGTCTAAAGGTTATTTTATTACTTTCTGATTTTTAACTGATAACCTCTCTTATAACAGCCTTAGGACGCTGGTACAATTGAAATGTTAGCAGAAAATAATAAACTGCTTTAGAGAGGGGGGAAAAAAACCCTCAAACTAAAACAGCTGTAATAACAACACATTGCCACAAGGAAATAGTGTGATCTAATTTTTAATTTTGTTTTTCAAGCACAAAGGAATACAACACTAAAAATTTTTAAAAAGTGAAAAACTTAGACAAACTTATAAAAACAAATACAAAAAGTTGTTAATAATTCTGAGGCCTGCTGAGGCAGTTCTTATTCATTAATTTTAAAAAGTTAAATTTGAAGTTTTAAAAATGATCTTTAGTACCCCAAAATGTAACCGAATATGATGTAGTAAACAGGGCTTTACTCCAAGTTAGGGGTAGGGAGGCAGAGCAAGGGGAGAGTCAGAGGGCAGTACCTAGGGAGAGGCCCAATTTTTTATCACCATGGCTTTTGTACACCTTTCATTATCAGAAATATTCCTATAATGATTTCTTTCTTATCTTTTCAAAAGAGCTAACCTCTAACATGGACTCAGAAGTGAGGCTGTAGGGCTAAAACTGTGCCTCAAATATTTCCCAGCTGTGTGATCGTTATATGGTGCTTCATTTCTCTGTGTAGGTTCTCATCTGAAAAACAGACATTATAACAATACAACATCATGGATACAGTTTAAAAAATCTTTATTAAAGTGCTTAGTGTAGAGTTTGGCACTGTTAAATATTATCCCTATTATTGCCATCATCATTATTATTGCTATTATTAATCTAAATGACATGCAGATTATTTGTACCTAGACAGGATTACCAAGACATTCTCAGAAACACCCGCCCAAAGAAAAACTGAAATGACTCTCTGAAACACCTTAAGAAAGAACATGGCACTTCTCTTCAGAATGCGGAAGACACAGCCAAGAGTCCTGAGGGAGCTGTTAACATTCAGTGTGAACACGATGAGAGCACACAGCACCTATTTTCTGTAATATATAACCCCTCACCCTTATACTTCCTAATGAACCTGGGTTTGGGTCACTTTCTCCCCTGCTTAATAGCTGCCCTGAGAAGCATCTTAGCAGATGGTACAAACATGTAGACACACCCGGGAACAAGCTCACACATTCCCTCTGGCAATTGCTTCCTCAGCAATACACTCGGTAAAGATGCACCAGGGCTACACAGATGTGTGGCTAACACATCTTTATGGATTTTCAAGGTGTTTGGCTACTGTGCAGATGGGGTTAAAAATGACCTCATGGCTGTAAAGAAAGAAAAAGAGGATTTTTTCACAGATAGGCTTTAGTGCATATGAACAACATATATTCTTCAGGCAGGTGGGTTTTTACTTTAATGCCATTCCATAATTCTGCTGATTCAGTCTTATAAACAAAAAATAAATTTGAAGATTTACAAGACAGCAACTCTGATCTGTAATGAAATGTGACACCTAAAAGTCTAGGCCAGCTGTATTTTAAAAATAAAGCAAACATTTGCCTGAAGTAGAGAAGCTACAATTTCACTGCTGTTTCAAGAGTTAAGATTCTTAATTCTTGGCCATGGGCATGATGGGTATCATAGTCAGAAAAATCATAAACTGCAGAAATGTCTTTTTTTTGTAAGGAAAACTGCTACCTGGAAACTTTCGCCTCAACACACGGTTTTGAAAGCTATTTAAATATAAATATTTTAAAAAATGACACAAAGGAAAGTCAAGGACCATATTCAGAAAAATGAATATTCTCGAGGACCATGGGAACATTTTTTATAATCACTACAGGGTCTAGCATGTTGCACCCTTTTTAAAATATTTGCTGCTGCTCGGAGAGAATGTTAAGGCCACCATCAAGACCAATTTGTCTGCTGTGCCATAGTCTGATACAAAATTACATCTCATTTCATTAGACAAAATTAAGACAAAATCAGCCATAACTATTGTTCTTGATAGTATTACTGCTTCTTCATATGCTCCCTGCTTTTATTGCCTTGTCATAATTTTCCTTCCCTCCCTCATTCCTTCATTTTTTTCATATTTACACATTTAACATTTTCTTTTTACAAGGCACCTTTCACATGTTAGCTCATTTTATGCTCATGTAAAACAAGTGTTACTACTCTGACTTTTAAAAGTTAGAAAACTGAGGCCTAAAGCACTAAATGACCTGTTCAAGATTTCAGAGTAAGTGAATGAAAGAGAACTTTAATTTTTCTGATTCCATACTACTATATCCCAGTGGTCATGAGATTTTTCTATTAACCATTTTTCTTCCTTTCTCCTCTTCCTTCTTCATTCCTTAAGGCTACACGGCTTTATGCTTGTTCTCCATGACCGGTGTCAGCTGGATGCTCCCCACCCAAGAACCTTTCCTGGAGCCCATGCCGAGGTGCCTCTCCTCTGTGCTCCTGCAGCACGCACTGTTTCCCTGTGAGAGGATTTAAGATTCATGGCTCCTTGAAGGCAGGGACTATGTCTAGCTTATTCAGTATTGTGATGCTCACAATATGGTAAAAATCCAGTGGTGCTTCCTGCTCAGAAAAATATAAGTCCATCCCCAAAGAGAGATAAGATGATCACAACAAGACACCTTCTCCAGGATTCAGCATGAGCTCCAGGAAAGGGTCCTGATTCTAGGACAGCTGAGCCAGCACTAGAGGGTAAGTAAGAATTAGCCAAGTGAAGGAGCTGGTGGTACTAAACAGGGGTGTAGTGGGGTGGGAGGGAATCTGAAAAATAACAAAGAAGAAGGAAAAACAGAAATACTAGTCATTAGAGAAAGCGGGCTACCCATCTATTCAAAATCAGTTATTTAACTATGAGGCAGTTTCTAAACCTCACAAAGAGCAAGTCATTTGATGATAGAAATGTGTAGCAAGACATAAATAAGGAGAGCTCTAATAATTCTCTCCATAGACTGACAATAGAAAAATTTAGATTAAGCATGAATCTTTTTGCAAAGCTACTAGAGACAGACCACTACCTTCCTAAAATACACAAATCCCTTCTACCATAACCTGCCTCAAAAATGGCTTCAACAACACAATCCATCTCCCTGCATTCCAGTGTTAAATAGATTATATTACTGCTAACAATAGCATAATTCCTTTCTTTTATCATTAAAGAGAAGGCGGCTATAATAGGATTTTCACAACAGTAATCTCTATCTGAAACCTGTTTCACTATTACATTATACCATTTTAATATGAAATATTTCAAACCAGACAAATAGAAAATACCAAATTTCCATGTACCCATTATTCAGTTTTATCAAATCATAACATTTTTTCATATGTAACTTTATATCTTTTTTATTTAAAAAAAAAAAAAAACACTATGAACACATTTGAAGCCTGGTTTGTACCTCTTTCCTAATACCATTTTCCACTTCCTAGAAAAAGACACAAGCATGAAGCTGATATACGCTTTTTAAAAATGTATGCATATAAAGAATATATAGGATTATTTAATGGCTTCTTAAATATTACATAAACTTGACAATATGGAAGTCTAGACATTCAAACAAACCCTGATAAAATAGGACATCCATCAAAAGCTTACTAAATTATAACAAGAATCCTTTCAAATACATATTTGAGTTTACACATAGGTAGGGGAAATCTGGAGGTAGGAAAAATAGAAGTGAATCAAGAGTTATAAGTGAGCACTCAAGTTCTAGCTGCGGGAGATGGTAACTGAGACTCCTACATAGAACCAGGACTTTCTACTACATCTATTTTTCTACATCTTTGTCAACACTTACAAATGTTAGATTTTCAAAAGTATTTTCATATATGGAAAATTACAAAGGATAGATCATGGTGGCTTTCATTTGTTTTCCCCTGATTACTAATAAGGGTGATCATCTCTTCGTGTATCCATTCTAGCTACATTATTTGTCACCTTCATGCTCACACATTTCTCTTAGGTTCATTTTCATTCGTTTCTTTGGAGTTATTTATATATGTTAAATGCTTATTTGACATACTACTACACTCCTATTAGAATAGCTAAAATTAAAATGACTGACTATATCAAGTGTTGCTGAAAATGTAGATAGAGCAACTAGAACTGTCATACACAACTAGAAGCAATGCGAAATTGCACAATCACTTCAGAAAACGGTTTAGTAGCATCTCAGAAGTTAAATTACACCTACCATATGATCCAACAATTCTACCCCTAGGTATTTACTGAAGAGAAATGAAAGCATATATCCATACAAAGACTTGTGCATGAATGTGATTAGAAGCTTTATTTGTATTAGCAAAAGACTGGAAATAATCCAAATATCTGTCAATGGGTGGATGGATAAACTATGGAAAGGAATGCTTAGCAATAAAGAGGAATAAGCTATTGGTATACAGTACCCCATGGATGGATCTCCAAATAATTAGCCTAAGTAAAATAAGCCAAGCCAAAAAAAAAAAGGAGTAAACATTATAGATTTCCATTTATATAAATCTAAAAGGTGTGAACTAATTAATAGTGACAGAACGTAGTTCACTGGTGGCCTGGAGTAAGGAAATGTAGGGAAGGGCAAGAAGAAGAGATTACTGAGGGACAGCAGGAAACTATTGGAGGTGATGAACATGTTTATTTTCTTGATTCTGCTGGTGGTTTCAAAGGTGTATACATGTGTCAAAACTTAGAAAATTGTGTAAATACATTCAGTTTATTGTATGTCAACTTAGTAGATTATAAATTTAAATATGTATAGTTTATTTTATGTCAATTATACCTCAATAAAACTGTTCTTTAAAAAGTGCACTAGAATAAGAGAATAAAAAAGAATCCTAACCATGCTAGACTTCTGTCTTCTAAATATTTTTTAAATGTAGGTCATAATTAAAGAAAATCTCCTAACCTCTTTACAGCTTTCTAAAAACAAACAAAATATTACCTCAAGGAAGTTAGAAATAGTTGGGGGGGGGTGGGGATGAATTATAAACAAAAATTTTCTTGGGAAAAATAATACAAAGGCAAGTGATTAAAGTGAGAGTCTACCTCTTAAAAGTATTGTTATTCCTCCAGGAAATTCACTGTTAAGGTTTTTGCTGTCCACTGTAGTAATCAGTACATAAATATGTAAAATTTTCTACTGGGCTCACTCGCATGGTTAAGAATCTTGCCCCACATGGGTGAACCTACAGGGTATTATGCTAAGTAAAATAAGTCAGACAGAGAAAGACCAATACCATATGATTT
>NW_011888910.1:2908749-2944829 GCF_000151845.1 Pteropus vampyrus
AAGAATCTTGCCCTACATGGGTGAACCTACAGGGTATTATGCTAAGTAAAATAAGTCAGACAGAGAAAGACCAATACCATATGATTTCACTTATATGTGGAATCTAAAAACCAAAATAAATAAACAAGCAAAACAGAAACAAACTCACAGACACAGAAAACAAGCTGATGGTTGCCAAGTGGGAGGGGGCTTGGGAGGCTGGGTTAAAATGGTGAAGGGATTAAGAAGTACAAATTGGCAGTTACAAAATAGTCACAGATGTTTAACACACAGCATGGGGAATACAGTCAATGATATTATAATAACTATGTATGGTGTCAGGTAGGACCAGACCCATCGGGGAGATCACTTAGTAAGCTATATACATGTCTAACCACTATGCTGTACACCTGAAACTAATATAATATTGACTGTCAAGTGTAATTTTTTAAAATAGATAGATAAATAAGTAGATAGATAGATAAATAAATAAATAAATGAATGAATGAATGAATGAATAAATAAAATGAGTGGAAATAAAGAATCTTGCCTCATTGATCATGTCTGACTTAATGATAACATAGTTATACAATAACACTAATCAGTCTGTACACTTTCTCCCCATTGATGACCCTGATCTTAATCCATTATCATTCTTTTCATAGGATATCATCATTTCCTTCCCTAGCTAATTTCATTTTCATATCTTTCTGCTCACATGGAACAAACCAGGAAATCTACAAGTTCTACCTCACTAAGGACCCGAAACATTAAGCCACAACTTAGACCAAAAAATTTAGATACAACTAGCCTTAATGATTTCAGGAATATGATAATTATGGAATATTTAACCCCCAAAGACAAAGGCATTTGAGTACCTACCATCTCCAAAAAGATGTGTCACAAGCCTGGTAAGTGTCTGCTTAAGGTTAAACTCTACGAGCTTCATGGCCTCCATGGTATGTGTCTCTTGTTTATGGGTAGAACGAGAACTCTGTTCAAAGAGCTGCAGGCTTTCTCCATCCTTTATGCCAGCAAATAACTGTAAACCAAGAGGAATAATATAAATAAATAAAATAGTATCCTTGCCAGTCTATATCTAAAAATATAATGTGGGAATCGAGAGGCAACCCTTGGTTGACCTCACAGATGGCAAAGACCTTGTCAGCTTACAATCCCTTATTTTTTATTTTTTACGCCTACAGCACCTGGTCTTCCTAGGTGGTCTCCCATCCAAATACAACTAGGCCCGACCCTGCTTAGCTTCCAAGATCAGACGGGATCAGGCTTGTTCAAGGTAGCATGGCCGTAGACTTCCATTAAGTCTTATAATAGCCAATGAACGTACTGAAATTAACATTCATTTACTACCAACTTTGAATAAAGCACTATGTTACATGTAATGAAGAGTGATTAGGGAATTAAAAGACACTTCTGTTCTTTGCTTATCTCTCTGTTTTAGTTTTGTGTTAACTTATAGTCATTGCCTCACAAGAGACATTATCCTCAATGTTAGTGAATATACCAGTGAATCAGGCTTTCAGACTCTAAAATTGTATCCCTGACCAGACCAGTGTCCTTAGAGCACGTCCTGAGACTAGACAGAAAGAAGAGTCCAGGAGTTAAATCCTGTAAAGTCCATGAAGGCAGGAAGTAAGCTGGACTTTGCTATTTCCATCTCTCCAAAGCACAGGACAGGGCCTGAAGCATATTGCTGCCACTTTGCTATCCAGGTAAACTCTAGCAAGTGATATGGCAGCTAAGTCTCAGATAATGCTTTGTAAAATAGAAATAGTAACACTAAATTAGATACTTCATAATAATTAAATAAGATAATGCATGAAAAGCATAGAGTACCTGGCACATTGCAATGGCTAAATAAAGTTTCCTCATTATCATATAATCATAATTAATCACAGCTATTATTATTCATAAGATGCTTTACCGCCAAAATAGTGTCCCCATCTTTAACAACAAAGCCGAGCTTTACCTGCAAGGAGATTGACTCAAGAAGGAGAACTGAGCAATTGAATCTACCATTCTTTCCATCTGATGTCTCATGAAATTAAAAATTTTTTTAAATCTTTTAATAAAAGAATAAATTAACTACTATTTTTAATAACATTGGGCTGAATAATTAGAACCAAATCTCCTGATAAATCTACTAAAAAATACAAAAATTCTTAAAAGCATTAAAGAAGTAACACAATAGAGAGAAAGCACAAAGCCAGAAAAACGTCCAGCACAAGGCAAGAGAAAAATAATGAGAATATTTGCCTATCCAATGTATCAACTGAAAACCTTAACATTGATTTTGACAGCTTACCAGAGCAAGTGAGGCCAAAGTAAAAGTCCACAGCATCTGTGTCAGATAAACAGCCTTAAAGGACTTATCGTCATGATAAGAATGAATACAAAAGTAAACCAGTTCTTATATGGACTTTTAGTCAGGTGATATATTACCTGGGCACATAGAGAGAACCTCAGGCTGTGAAAATAAACGAAGGCAATTCCAGAATGGTGGTTCTTTTAAGTGTCCGGCAAAATCAAACATGTCATAATTCTGGGAGTCCACCTGCACGCTGCAGGCTTCCATTATTCATTATGGCCAATCTAGTTTAGTAGATTTAGTAGGTCAATCAGAAGCATTGGCATGTGCATGTAAGTACAGAAAACATATCAAAAATATTAGGGGAGGATGAGGATGGTTGAAGGAACAAATTCAAAACACACTGATGTTTCCCAAAGAGCAGCACATATTCTATTAATAAGATTTAGAGAGGTATGGAGATAAATATTTTATTTTAATAGTTTAATAGTTTTATATTAATTTAATTGTATACTACACAAATATCTTATACCAAATCCTTAACTTAACACACAATATAGCTTAGAATAATGCTAAGTTAAAGAAGTCAATCACTTCAAGACTATTTTTTAAAAACTATGAAGATCTAACAGTATATGCAATACATAAGTATATCTGAAAAATATCTATAACTTACACTAAAGACTGAAGTTTAAAAAACTCTGAAAGAAGGAAAAGTGGTAATTCATTATGCCATCTGCACATACAACAAAGAAGAATAAGACCATGAAAACAAGTAAGCTATTATTTCTAAAGGAAATATAATATTAGAGCTGGAAGGGACTTTAGAGATCAGCTAAGCCAAACCCAAATGAGGAAATGAAATCCAGAGAGATGAAGTTTCAGAGAGGATAAGATCACTTAGCCACTTAGTCACCAAGCTAGGACTAAAATACTCATCCCACCTTTGATTCCAGGGACCATTAAGTGGCTGCCTCTCACTTAGCTTTATGCTTGAGACACATCCACTGTTGATGAAATTAAATTAGATGTCCATTAACTGCATACACTAGCCTGTGTCTTTTGTTTTTCCAGTAGGATTTCTTCTATTTCTCTGACATTTTCTTAAGTGTCCGTGCACAAATCCAAAGGACCCAGAACACAAATTCCACCTCTACTGCAACTGCCAGGGCAAGTAGTTCACAAATGAGAAAAAGCAGGTATAAGAAATTAATTCTAATCAGGCTTTAAAATAAAAGTGGATTGCAAAAACCAATTAAATTAAAAATTTTTTAATATCAAAAGAATTTTTTAAATGGCCCAGATTTTAAACACACATTTTAAAAAGCAAATAAATAGCCAACTGTAAACAGAGCTTGTACAGCAAAATTTCAAGGAGTCAATTAGGACTTCCCAAAGCAGTCATTTTTCTATTCAGCCATTTAAAAATATCCATTGGTCACTGGTTTAATCTACTGAATCTCCCGTAAGTATTAATGCTAAACACTCAACCACTCTGCCTCCATCTGAGTTCTTATGACAGATAAAATGACTCTATAACAAATGGCTGCTGTTGTCCCTGCTTGCACTACTATTGGCTAACAGTTATTGATCATTTACTATTCTTGCTACCTTACTGGGTGCTTACCTTGTTTACAATACGGTTTCATTTAATCTTCACCATCTTTATTATTTCCTTATTTCTCATATAAGAAACCTGAGGTTTAGAGAAGTTAAATAACTTTACACTATCGCATAGCAAGTTGTAAAGCCTAAATTCAAAACAAAATCTGACTCACAACCATACTTCAAGGCTCCATGGTTATTTCCATAAGAGCATATACATCATCATCTTTTGGGCTTCAGTGTAAAAAGAATCTATAAAGTCAGATAAATGAGATTAAGAATTGAATATAAAACACAAAGAGAGATGTGCTACAGTAGTTCCATACACTGATGTTAGGCACCTTATTTAAAAGTGATGGTTTCTCATAATTAAATCATTATGGAACAAGGTAAATAAATCCTTCAAAAATGATTAAGATTTGTCTTTCAAATGCGTTAATATGTGCAACTGCATCAATGTGAATGGTTGAGGAAGATTGCTTTGAGACCAAATGTGAGCTACAACAATGTTGTGCATCAGTAACAGGAAGGCATTGTTTGGTAGAGGCCACACAGACTTCCAAAGGCAATATCCAGTGTAAGGAGGATGATATTTCTGTCGTGCCTATTGTGACACCAGAACTTGATGGAGGTTATCTCAGTCCTTTCATTCTGAACTGAAGGGGAGAAGAGAACCAAGGGAACACAGCAGTAGAAATGTGGAAAAGAAATGCTTGAAAGATGAAGAAATAAATAATACTCAGACAAGTGAAAAAGCAGAAGAAACATTACACAAACCCAAAAGTGGTTCAGAAGAAACCCTCCAGAGAGAAAGGCCATGGGTTTGTGATATTGTTGTTCTTTTTATATAACTTTAAAAGATGACATGGCATAGAAAATAATCAAAATAAAACCTTAATTCAAGCAGTCCCTGTGGTGGCCGGGGGCTCATAAAAGGCAAGGTCCTTCAAGGATACCCAACGAGAATGTTTTAAGCATGTGAGATGCACAGGATCATATGTTCATTGCATTTTAACTCAATCTTAATGCTGATGCAATAATTCCACTTTCTAGCCTGAGGTATCTGAGCCTGGGCAATAGGTTTGAGGGCTAGCCTAATCTCACAGCAAAAGAAAAATTTACGCTTAAGAAACTGTGGTAGCAGCATCAAGACAATATTTAGAAAAGTAAATCAGAAACAGATGTATTACTTTCAAGTTACCAAGCATTTCTTCATTATAACATTAAAACAAATATGATAAGGTCCCTTCAACATTTGAAAATTTAATCAGTTCATAAGCCAATTAGCCATAACTATATCACCAATTTAGTTAATTTTAGGTTCAAAAGTCAATCTTTGCCTGAGGTAATAGACCAAAAGTCTAAAACCCTGTGAGACAGACCATAACAGCATAATTGCTCTGAAAAATATCAAATACAAGTACAAGAAACATGAGTAGTGAAGAGACAATCCAAGATAACATTAATGGAAAAATACTGCTGGGTGACAGAGCCAAACAAAATAGTTTAAGTAGACAGATTGAGTACAAGAAAGAAATGAGGTCATAACTATGAATTCGAGCTGTGCAAAGCAGCATTTTATTTTAATAAAGAAGAAGAGGAGGGAAGTGGAAGGAGCAGGGGAAGGAGTAAAAAAGGAGAAGGGGAAGAAGAGGAAGAGGAGCTTTAAAATCTCAATAACAGAACCCAAATGACATTTTGGTTTTGTGGGGTTCCTCCTAGATTGAAGTTATGCCTACATTTATAAACATTTAGTTCCTCAAGTTGATATTTTTAAATGTTTAATTTAACTGTATGACTCTGAGAAAGGATCTGACTCAAAAAATTACCAGCTTAATTAAATAGGGGAAATTTTTTTAAAAAATAGTCTCTGAGAATTCTTCGGCAGTTGGGAGTGTGGGGTGGGAGGGGGCGTTGTGGGGAGACAATAACAGAGCTGGGAAGTGAAAACCCAAAGGTTACCAAAGAATACAAGATAGTTGATAAACAGCTTCTTTTTTAAGGATTTTTGAAATCTCCTGACACTGGAAAGTGGGCCAGATAACAGAAAAGGGGATTTGGAGAGAAGAGACAGGGTTATTTAAAATTTTTTCAGAATGATATCACTGCAGATTACATGATACAAATGCTCTCTTCTTTCTTACTTACAAAATTATCAACAGATTCCACATCGCTCATTAATGACTGGACTCACAGTAAACAAAAGAAGTCCCTAGTTCTGTATTCTACTGAGTGGGAAATGAAAACAAGAGGGTGCACTAGTGAGCACAAACATATTAACCAGAAGAGACTTAATTCCAAACTGTATGGCTAAAAAAAATGATAGGTCAGTATAAAGTCAGTGATGGGTATGATCTTTTCACCAAAACACTACTCTCTTCATTATTATTCTTCATGAACCCATTTTAAAAAGCTGTATTTACTAAATAATACTTTTTAAATTAAAGACACATATAACTGACACCAGGGTCACATTGACTTGATAAAATTCAAATTAATATTTATCTTTCTCTGTAGCCTTTTTTCCCCTCAATTGTATGATTTCTCAAAGGGATAAGAAGTGGGGTTTAGGATAAGACAATCCCAAAGAAACAATAAGGGAGACTGTTCAAATTATTGATTCAACTCATGTTTCTGAATTATCAGTATACAAGTACTCTTCTCGCCATCAAAAATATTTGAAAAGAGCACAGCAAGAAGGTTTGGAAATATAGATAAAAATAAATGTAGGTAATAATAAGTAAAAATTGGTTTACTAATTGTGACAAATGTGCCATAGTAGTATAAGATGTCAGTAATAGGGGAAACTGGGTGTGGGGAACACAGGAACTCTCTGTACTGCCTTTGCAATTTTTCCATAAACCTAGAATGATTCTAAAATATAAAGTTTATTAAGAAATTGAATATAGGTACCCTATACTCCTTTGATTGAGGTCATCATGCTCAAGAGAGACTAAAGCCCAAACAGCAACATTTCAAATTCTTATTGTGAAAGAAGACAGGCTACCATGATTTTTAAGCCACTTAGAGCAACAGGAAAGGGCTCTGTGAACAAGTGTCACCTCAAGAGTAAGGACCTTGAACACAACGATGAACACAGTGCCCTGAACACAACAGATGCTTCACACATTTCTTCTTAATTATTTCATTAATTTAGAACTATCTCTCTAAGCACGTGCTGAGTCAAGACCAAATCTTGTATTAGCTGTTCTCTCCAGTTAACTTCAGAGACCAATCATGTATCTCACTCCTGAAAACATCTATCCTACCTACATTACTTTCACTAGGGGGAAAAAAAAACTGGTTTTATCTTCTTCCAAGAAAAGAAAAGGCATCAGATAAGAAACTCCCCCCGCCCCAACTTCTAGCCTTCATTCCCATACATAAATTGTATTTGCCTTTGCAGTCATGTTTAATTCTTCATGCCCACTTAATTTGGGGGGAGGAGGAGAAGTGTACCTTCCTCCTGTCGGGCTCTAGGCATTACTAACCTCTCTCCAGTGAACTGAATACACCCAATCCCATCACTTTCTATTTCCTCAAAGTTCTTAGAAATCATCTCATGTCTCCTATACCTTTGATCTCTCTTATGGCTATCTCCTCAGTAAACATATTTAATCCTTCCCTTTAAACGAACAGTCCACAAAATAAACAAAACTCTCACTGATCCTATTTCCTCACAAGACTACTCTTTCTCCTCTTCCCAGTCAAGCTGGCCACTCTTTCTTGGTTACCTTCACAGCTTCCCTTTCCTTGCTTTCATGTTGCTAAATATTTGTATTCCACAGGCATTTTCAGTTTTGGACACTTCTAACTATGCTTACTCTTCCCTAGATGAAAGCAGCCAAACTCATAGCCGCAACTACCATCTATATGCTGATGGACTGGAAATCTCCATCTCCATCCTAGACAACTGTACCAGGGCCCTGACACATATATGCACCTGCTTACTGGGCATCTCCACTTGCAAATCCCTCACCTAAAAATATCCCAAACTCAACTAGCTTTCCTGACCCCTATCCCAGAAAACAGTCCTCCTCTTGGCATCCATAACTCTGGGAATGGTACCAAGAAAGCAACCCAGTTAATAAAATCAGGCAAAACAACTGACCAAATTTCCAAAATACCCAGAAGCCTTTGGCAATACCTTTGGGGAGTGGAAAGAGGCAGAAATCACTGATGATACTCCACTGACATTGGTGCTGAGTGTGGCCTGAGCATGCCAGGAAAGCAGCTGTGTGGAGTCACATGGGCACCAACTTGCTGTTCTGAATATATTCCTGACCCTGACTTCTTGCGAACATGTGTTTTTGTCACTAAGCAAAGAACTAAATAGTCTCTATGATATATTCTACTTGAGATTTCTCTCATGGAGGCTTAATGAGGGGAAGTGTGGAAAGACCATGTTGTCCAGCAGGGACCTGTTTGAGTCTGCAGATGAAAGTTTGGGAGTTTCCCTACAAAAAACATGAGACTGAAACCATCGGAACGTGTCAATTTGAACCTTGAGCTTTCTGTCTTGTATAGGATACCTGACAGCCAATATTTTGTTCCACTGCCTGGCAAAAGTTGCCTTTGTATTTTTGTAGTGTCTTTCACCACAGAACATTGACTGTTTCAAATCTCTTTCCATTATTTCACTGGCACAAAGTCTCATGTCGAGAAGAGGAAATAAAACAAGCAGCAGGGAGAAAATAAAGTCTGCTTTTGCAGCGCAGAAATTTTAATGCATTCCCTCCCCTCTGCTAATCTCTGTAACTTGATTAATTGGCATGTGGTATGCTGCAGAAAATCCAGGGAATGACAAAACTGATTTAATATCAATTAGCTAAAACAGGAACGGACTTCCCACAGAGACCTTAGGACAGAGCTGTATTTAACTTGGCCCTTTTAAACACAAGCTCTTCAAATGATGAACAGTAGAAGATCCCACTTAGGCCCAGTTGTTTAAAGAAATTAAAGACTGTGGAAATTAGCAGCTGAAATCCACTTGGATGAGTCTACTATCCCTTTAATAACGTCTGTCTATTCATTTCACTAAGACATCCCAATCCTTCCTCCAAAGTGATTTGAATACTTAATATTTGCTGAAATGCTTTAGTTGGATTTAAATAACATAACTAAATTTGCTTGCTGCATTCAGGGGAAATGAAGGCTTGGGAATTCCTAGGGTAAGATATGTGAACGTGCTTATTTTTAGAAGTGATTCTTACTTATTTCTCTGTCTTTGAACCAAGAATTAAGAAGCAGTGGACCTGCCAAATATATGAGGCTGTATTTGTCAAATTTATAGGGTTTATATGTCATTCTCCAGGTGACTAGCTTGTCCCTGGGGCTCAGAAGTGATTTGCTTAGTGACTGGTTTTGGTTGAGTTGAACAGGATATAAGATTGCTTTTGTACTTAGATACCACGTGTTACTTAAAACCTCATCTTAAATAGGACTGCTGTAAAATAAGTGCCTGACTAAGTGCTATTCCTTTCATTTACAGCCTAATGAGAGAGATAAACTAGAAACTCTACACAACATAGTCAGCACAGTTAAGAGAAATATGGCCAACGCAGAGGGGGAAATCTTTGTCCCTGGGGTAATAATAGAAGGCTTACCAAAGACCCTTAAAGAGAAGTTTGACATTATTCAGGCAGAGACAAGGTGCTGTGTTCCAGATAGCTGGAGTAGCAGATTTGAAGGCATGAAGATACAAAAGAATGTGAAGAGTTCCTGCAATGTATACTGCAGAGTGGCTGGAGCAGGAAGAAGTGCTAGGAAATTAAGTTAGGGAGAGAGGTGTAAACTGCTTCATGAAGAGCCTCTAGGTAACCTTATAGAATATGAACTTTAGTTTAGAAAGAATGAGAAGTCTTTAATAATTTTTAAGTGTAAGAGTGATGCAGTCAGATTGGCATTTTAAAAAAGAATTTTGCAGATTAGCTATGGAATGGAGCAGTGTAGGGTAAGCATGGAGATAGTGAGACCAACTAGAAGATTACTTACAATGATCTAAGAGAGAACCAATGCAGGCCAAGACAAAGAAATGGCAGGGATGACAACCTATGTGACACCACAAAGCTGTTTCCCTAGCAGGCCCAGGCCACACTCAGCACCAATGTCTGTGGAGTATCATCAGCGATTTCTGCCTCCTTCCACTCCCCAAAGATACTGCCAAAGGCTTCTCGGTATTTCAGAAATTTGTTTTGCCTGATTTTATTAACTCTGACATATCATGACAAGTATCTTTTCAGCACTCTTCTTCTCTTGGGGTACTCCTAGGGGTACCAATGGGAGAAGGAAGTAGATTAATATTCTGCCAACCTCTAGCCTATAAAGAGAAAACATCAGAAACTTCAATTTGTCAAAGCAAGGAAGTTACATGAAGCTGTACACAAAATACATGAGAGAGTCAACGTCTGGATGTGTTGAGGCAAAAAGCAACAACGGCAACAATAAAAAGCACCCCACCCTGGTGTGAACTGGTTCTCATGACAACCATCATTTAAAGGAAGATAAAACTTTATCCATTCTGCTGTGGAATTTAACACTGTGATCTCTTGTCATCCTCTTCCTAGGCCAAAATGACTGATAAAACAGAGAAATAGATTGCATTTTTTCTTCAAGTGGCTAAACAGCTCATTCATAGTGCCAATGGGTGAAATATAATGGGACTGAGACCCATCTAAATTCTATCACCTACTCTAAAGGAAGATGACAGAAGACACGTTAACTAATCAACAGAGAAAATACCAGTGGCTTAAAAAAAGAAAGAAAGAAAAAAGAAATCAGATTTAAAAAATAAGACCACAAAATATCTGATTCATGTTGATGACGTACTTCACAGGAAGAAGGCAGACATCTATTTTCAAGATTAATATAAAGGTATGTGTAGAGGAATTAACATATTTGCTGAGTATCTCCCACTCAAAAGGTATCATACTAGGTTCTTTAACCACAAATCAGCAGTTGTCCTTGTTTTAATTAAGGCTCAGAGTGGTTAAATAACTTATCAAATGTCCCCAGAGAGTGAGATGCAGAGCCAGGATTTGACTCCCCTTTCACCAGCTCAAAAGCTGGTGTTATTTCTGGAATAACAAGCACTGCTACTGAAAACATTCTCCATGTGATACCAAGGCCCACATGCTCCAAGAGCCAATAATCGAAAGTTCAAGCCTTTTGTTCAATCCTGAAGGGCCAAAAAAATGGATAACTCCTTACTTTAACACTTTTATGTACAAATAAAGGCTATTTGCTAGTAATTAACTACATGGTATACTAGGAATTTCTAAAATATGGCATCCATTGAAAAAAATTAAGGCGTTATTAGAATTGACTAGGGACTCTGTGTTCCACTAGAAAGTCGGCTGCCCAAGAATGCTGTGATGGTTAATTTTACATGTCCACTTGATTGGGCCATGGGGTGCCCAGATATTTGGTTAAACATTATTTCTGGATATGTCTATGAGAGTGTTCTTGGATGAGGCTGACATATGAATCAGTAGACTGAGTAAGGCAGATGGCCCTCCCCCGCATGAGTGGGCCTCATCCAACCCGTTGCAGGCCTGAATAGAAAAAAAAGGCTGAGTAAGAAGGAATCTTTTTCTTCTCTGCCTTTTAGTTATTATTTCATGTTTTATTTTGTATATTATATTTTATATATTTTTTTTATTTTTTATTTCCCTCAAGCAGAGACACCAGTCTTCTGCTCAGATTTGGATTCCTACAGGAACTAACACCATTGGCTCTCCTGCCTCTCAGGTCTATACCACTGGCTCTTCTTGGTCTGAACTTCTCAGCTTCCATAAACATACATTGCTTTCTTTTAATAAATCTCTTTACATAAACCATATATTTGTGTATACACACACATACACACACAAACACATCCTATTTGTTCTGTTTCTAGAGAATCCTGATTAATACAAATAGTAAACAACAAAAAGCTCCTATAGCCCTGAAACACATCTGAAAAGTGGGAACTTCCACGATTCACAAGAAGAAAACTATCAGTAGATCTTCAGTGGTATTCTAGGTTGGTTGTAGATTTCAAATGCTGGTAGAGCCTTTTAACAATAAATCAATATTAGCTGTACATTATGAGTTTGTGTGGGTTACTTGATAAACAGTATATAGTATATGTTGATGCACAATAGAATCAACATTTAACAACTAGATTCTAAAACTGTATTTAAGACACTATAGTTCAAATAAGAATCATTTCTACCACTAGAGTCAAAGCAGATGTTCACATATTCTCCATGGTCCTGCTGCCAATTTCCCTGAGAAATAACACATCAGTGGTATCGCAGCATTCTTTTTGCACTAAAAAAGTGAAGAGTTGGGGCAACTGAACTGAGGAGTCTTTTACCTCATCTAAGAGTCCACGTCCTAAAAATATGACCCTAGAGAAGGTAAACCAAATTCTCACTGAAACAGTCTCTCACTCCCAATTCTAAGGGTAAGAAAGTTATTCTTTCCATTTGTCTGAAGTCAATTACTCTTTGTTGTGATTTACAACAAATTATCTAAACCTCAACTCACAATAGGCCTCCAAGAGTCCTGTTATGGCTGTGTGTTAAAATCTATTCCCTACAAGATCCACGCTACCAACTCTGTACCTGAGTCTCATCTCCAGGTAGCTCAGTGCCTTACGAGATTTCTAAACACAGAACTACTATTTGTTTCTTGGATCTGAATGGTCCCTACTCAAGAATGTTCTCTGCCCTAGGACAGAGACTTAGGCAGAAACTATTTCCTTGGCTTCCGCTAGACACATTCAACTCAGCCTCCCGTTCCTAAAGAGCTTCTGACTTTTAACTCTTGACTCTGATCCTAATCCTCAAATCACCCCAACAACTGACATCTGGTCATTCCCAAGTTGGGCAGCATTCTTTGCCTTCTTATAGCTAACTTAACCCTGACTTCTGCTGCTGTTTATGTAATCCACCACTGAACACACAATACCAGTTTGGATCCCAGTGTGATCTAAGAAAAATATTATAAAGAAGCAGCAGAAGTGGGAAGAAAGAGAATTGCTAAGAGTATAAAGAACAATAGCTTCTCCAATTTTCTACAGACTTGGGCTGGCAATTGCCGACAAGGAGACTAAACTATCTCCTTGACAACGACTTCTAATTTCATAATCTAATACAGGAACATATAATATCCCTTAAACTATATACAAAATCTGATGTGGGAGGAGTGTCTAAATTTCTCAACAGATTCTCAAGTGGTAAAAGAAAAAGATCAGAAATCACTGTTGTGATGAAATGCTATCAACATCATATAAAGTCTCTATATAGCTGAAAAATATCATTGTGTTTAGATGATGTATCTAGTTTAAGAAAACTCTATTTTATCTTTCAAATTCATTCATAGTAACAGGTTTACAATTTCACAGAAAACTACCCCAGGATGTGTCGGAAAGATAATATTAGACAGTAAATTCAAGGAGAAAATCTCAGAAAGAAGATACCTAAAATACTTGTTAAAGGACACACTATCAGTCAAATAGCAAGAATGTCATCTTTTACTTCTTAGACTCAGGCATTTGAACATACAATTCAATAGGATGCACATATCACAGATTGTTAGCTGATTCTGAGGCTGGCTAGTAAAGAAACTTCCTCTCATTACCACCCCACCTGCAGCTATCAAGCTGAAAATGTGAATTACGCCACTTCTTCTATATAAGTAGCTATCAGTAATGTGCACCAGGCAAAGATATGTGGTCTCTAGCAAGGTGTAAAGTCTACTATGAAAGAGCATATCACTGAGAAAATATTTTTGCTACTTGCACGCATCACTTTAGCTAGTACAAAAAAAAAATTCTTACTGTAATTATGTGGATTCAGTAAAACCTAATAACACTCTCTTGCCTCCAACAGTAAATGTTGGATGTAAATGGTAATAATTTTCCTGAGATCTTGGAGGAATAAGATACAGAGAATATTCATCTGTTTTTCTCTGGATGCTATATTGGACCAGGAGCATAAGCTTTCACCCTTCAAAACATCCTCTATCCTTTATGTATTCCACGTACCAAGAGCCAATAACTAGAGAGCATCCTCACTACCTAAATTATACTCAAGGAATTTTAAATTAGAATCAAGAAAAAATGTTTTTGCCTCCCTAAATGTGACTTTCTCTTGCAACCCATTTGTTGGATTAATAACAACCTATCTCCCTAAAGACATATTCAGGAAAGGGAGAAAGAAAGCTGACTGTGCCAGTTATCAATGCACTACCTCTGAGCCACAAATCAATCCTTCATTAACTGCTCTGTGAAAACTTGAGTTGGGCCCTTTAAATATTTTTCTTTTGCCAGCTGGCAAAATGTTAAGCTCTGTCAGTAGAGGTCACTGGAGAGACATTACAAAGGGAATCTTGCTAGATCCCAAGTGCGCTGTAAGCCAAGCAGCAGTGCTCAGCTCCCGAAGAACTCCCACAGTAGCCAGCTGCTTCCTCCAATTATCCATCTTGGGCAGTTTCAGAGCAGACTGCTTCCTGCAAGACATCAACCCCAAAAAAGCTTTCCCTGGCACCTCAGAGAGCAGATTTACAAGAAATGCTAAAGTGTAGATAGTCAGCAATTCCATCAGCATTGACATCATGGCCACCTCTGAGTCTTTCAGTGAGCCACAGCTAGGGAAGGGGGAAGAGGCTTTTCCTTGGGGGCTCAGTATCAGTCCCAGGGGTAGCAGCTGCTCCTTATATCTGCTTGTTCTGTACTTTTTCCAGTCCACTTTATTTCTTACTCGCTAATCCCTTATTACCTCAATTCTCTGTGTTACACTTAATAATTCTTTATGTTAAACTTTCCCTGATCAAGCTACAATAGGGTTTCTGTCTTACAATCCAACCCTAACTGATATATCTACTCCACTGGAAGGCTGGAGTGTGAAAAATGGCTAAGAGTACCCAATAAGAAAAGCTTACAGGGAAACTCCATGCAGTTAACTATGTTAACTGCTATCTTTTACAGAGTGATAGTAGGCCGACTAGAACAAAGGAGACATCTAAGTGCCACATTTACCAACTACCACTCTGTGCAGAACCTTGCGTTAGAGGTGGAAGGCACAAAGAAAATAGAATGGCACCCTTAAGGAACTGACTAACCAGTTGAAGATATCCGATGTACACAAATTAACAATTCAAGGCAGTAGAGCTGAAAGTTCAACAGGGTCATGGGCAAGAACACTATAGGTCTGTAACAGGTCTCAGATTAAAATGCTATTTAGTTTCTATCTTGTCATAAGCAAGAACTAATTATTTGCAAAGCCCCGTGCCAAAGAAAATAAGAGACCAGCCTCTCTTTAAATGGTTCTCCAACCACTCACCACTTTGTCTTCTAATAATGGGGTATTACTCAAATACAATATAGTGTGGACTCCTGGCTGTAAACAGTTGCCTTTCACTTTATTGTCAAGAGATATACTTAAGTAAACATTTGGGTAGAGGGAAAAAAAACTGTTTAAGTTAAATCCATTTCAATTTAAGTGTGTCTTTGACAGGGGCAGTCCATCCTAAAACATTTTAAAGAAGAGATTAGGAAAACATGGTGACTATAATCTATCAAGGCCAAATAAAAATGCCTTCAATAAAGCCCCTCCACATGAGGCTATTAAGGAAACCCCTGAACCACATGGTGGAAAATAAAACCCTGTCATTCAATGAAAGATAGAAAAGTGATTCTGGACAAAAAGCAGGAATAAAGAGACAACCCTTGGCAAAACCGCAAGAGTAACAGTGGGGAAGCTTGGAAAAAGAAGCATAAGAACAGGAGGGTTCTAATGAACCATCTGGAAAGTGGGAAAGAATATCAAAGGGAACAAAAGTGAAATTTTCTAATGATAAACGAAAGTGGTTTTCTAATAAGAATGAATCACAAAGGATTTCAAAGGGGTTGTTCAAAATGAAGGATATCCACTTGACAAGGATTGAATCATTATAGGCAAGGAGCACAACCTATGGCAAGAACCCCTTAAACTACACTCCTATAGGAAGAAATGGCGAATGATCATGATTATTTTTTTTTTTAAGGAATGGGGTGGGATGGAATACGAATCTGACAAGACATCTTGATGAAGTATTTTACTAATGTGTTGTGGTCAAAATTATACCAATAGCCTACTCTTCTGTACACCCTCACTCATCTCTTCTATAAAAACATTCCCCTTTGTTTCTGAGCAAAGAAAGGAAGTCTCATCATGAATAATCTTCAATTCAGGAAGAAGTACTGTTTGCATATATGTGCACGTAAGAGAAAATCCCTGGATAAAACTGACCCAGAGTAAGTCATCAAAGGGGAATGAAGACTCACTAAGGAAACAAAGATTCTGCCGTCAAGAGTAAAGCGTGAACTACATGATGGCTGCCTCCTACACAGCCCTTCATTGTATTCATAAGAATCTTGCACAGGGCACAACTGGTGAAAAAGGACAAGGCATCTCCAGGGACAAAAAATAAAATAAAACAAAATCTTTGAGCACTGGTCCAGGTATGTATTTTTTAATTGATATTTTTAATTCAGATTAAATAGATACATAACTTATATGGGCTCCCTCTGGTGGGTCTGTCAAACACATCAAAATCTGCTATTCTTTGCAAAACAAATATCTCAATAAATATTTCATAAAAATTGAGTTTTGAAACTATAGAAAGGTGGCTCTCAAACATTTTAATCTCAAAAATCCTTCGATGCTCCAAAAAAAATCATTAACATTTTGCATCATTTGCAAACATGACGCTTGATACCATTGACCCTCCCTTAACCTCTCAGGTAATCTGTCTTGATTTTGATGTTTATGACTCCCAAGTAATTTTTTCACATCTACTTACATATTTAGCTAACAAAAAAAATGTGATTGTGATGTGTATATGTATATTCGTGTGTGTAGAGAGAGAAAGAAAGCTAGAGAAGTAAAACACAGAGAAACAGAGAGAGCATGAGCAAGTATACAGTGAGAGCATGTATTGTTGGGCATGTTTTGAAATATCTATTAAAAAGATATCACTGTTTAATATCACTCATATTTCTTTTTCAACACTGTATGCAAACTTCATCCCTGTTGACACAGATACCTCTAGTTGAATTACATTAAGTGCTATAAAGTATTCAATGTGCAAATGTACATTGCCTATATGTATTTACATATATATATATATATATATATATTTACATTTAATGCCAGATCAAATAGCAATACAATTTTTTTTTTATTGGAAACCACCAAAAAACTATAGAAGTGGTTGCAACTATATACACTCCACTAGAAGGGCATAAGATTTACAGTTCTTCTAGACAATTGGTATTGTCAGGATTATTAATTTTTGCTAATCTAATGGGTTTGAAATAATATCTGGTTGTTTTAATTTCCAGTTTCTTGTTTACTGATATATCTGGTCCTTGTTTATTGGTCTTTGTTTATTGATCTCTTCTTCAATAGGCTGTTAACGCTCTTTGCCTGTTTTTCTTTCTTTATAAAAAAATTACACAATAAATTCATAAAAAATGTATAAGTATATCATGGTTAAAGAATAATAAAAGTATATACATGTGTGCTCACTACCCATATCCATTTTCAGAAAAGAGAACAGTACCAAAAACTCTGTAGCACCCTGCATAGTCCCATCTGATCACAACTGCCTTGCTGCAACTCAAGGAAGTAACTAAACTGAATTTTTAAATTACTCCCCTGCTTTCCTTAACTTTTCCATATATGCATGAACCCCTAAATAATATATTGATTATTTTGCCCATTTTTTAAACTTTACACAAATATAATCATGTGTAACTTACTTCCTTTGCCTAATAGTACTTTCTACATTCATTCATGTTGATGTATATGGTTGTGATTTACTTGTTTACACAGATATATGACACTCACATACCACTGAATAATATACCACAATTTACTTATCTGTTCAACTCTTGGTAGAAATATCGGTTATTCCAGTCTTTAGTTAATACTAATAGTGCTATGAACATTCTCATCTATCTGCAGATGCAAGCACTTAAGAATGTATCTAAAGCATATAATGGGAGTGGAATTTCAGGTGTAGGTTTTTATACCCTCCCCAAGAGCATTTCCAAGGCTCCACATAATGACCAACACTTGGTATTTCAGACTTTACCTTATTAAATTCTTTTTTTCATACTGAGATCTTTTTATTTGATTAGCACTAATCTTCTGCTAGTCATATGCATAGCAAATATCCACCCAGCCCGTTGCTTCTCTTTTAACTTCATTAATGAAGTCTTTCATTATGCAGAAGTTTTATCTTAAGATAGTCAACTTAAACAATTTTTCCAGTAAAGATTTTTCTTGTTTAGAGATTCTCGGTTTAAGATATTAATTTTTACCCCCAAGGTGATAATGATAATCTCTGACATTTTCCTTTAACATATAAAGACTTCCTTTTCACAAATGAATTGTGAATCCATCCAGAATTGAATTTCTCATTTGGTATGAGGTAGTTATCAATTTTTTTCTATATAAGTAATTCTCTAAGAGCAATTCATGTACACTACATCACCTCTCCATTTATTTAACATCACTCTTATTTTATAATTAGATAATAAATTCCCAGATATGAGCAGAGCTGCTTCAAAGTTTGTTCGACTAATCTTGTGCTAATACTAAATCATCTTAATAATTAGATTTAGATTCTTGACGCCTGGTAAAGAGTGTCCCCTTAAACCAGTACTCTTAAAAACTGTTCTGGCTATTCGTAAACTTGTTCTCCCTATGAATTTGAAGATCAGTCTTCCACTTCTTCAAAATACACATTGGACACTTACACTGAATTTATAGACTGATGCTGGTATAACTGCCATCTTCATATTATTGTTTTCCTACCTACGAATCTACAAACATCATATATCTCTCCTTTTTCTCTTCTTCTTTTATGTCTTTTAACAATATCTAAGAATTTTATCTATAAATACCTTAAACATCTTCTGAAAGAATTACACTTAGGTAGCTCAAAGTTTTATTTGATACTACGAATGAAACTTTTATTCTATTATATTTTCTAATTATTATTTGTGATTAAGAAACTATATTATTTTTATACCCAACAACTTTGCTGAACTATTAGTTCTAATACTTGACCTGGATATTGTATTCAATTTTCTAGGTAGACCATCTACAAATGAATCAGTTTTATCTCATGTTTTCCAATGCTTATACCTTCTACTTCTCTTTCCGGTTTACTGCATGAGCCAGAACTTCCCACACAACGATGAATAAACACAGTGATGGCAAGTAATCCTGAAATGTTGCTAATTTTGATAGAAATGTTTATAATGATTCACCACTAATTATGATGTTTGCTGTGAGTGTTTGACAAATATCACTTATAATGTTAAGGAAGTAACCTTCTATTCCTAGTTTGCTAAAAGTTTTTATCATGAATCATTAATGTCA
This sequence comes from Pteropus vampyrus, assembly GCF_000151845.1. Lineage (NCBI taxonomy): Eukaryota > Metazoa > Chordata > Mammalia > Chiroptera > Pteropodidae > Pteropus > Pteropus vampyrus. The sequence continues at coordinate 2,928,085 of NW_011888910.1, forward strand.
TCAAATGCTTTTTTTAATGTCATAAAACATTAACTGCGGATAAATTATTTTCTATATCTATTGAGGTAATCACATGCTTTTTCTTTTTGTATTGGTTGAATACAGTAGAATGTATTACATGTATAACAGTAATATAGAAGGACACAATACACAATGAATTAAATTTTTACAAATATTTCACTTAATAATTCTATATCTGTACATTAAAAAAGAATCCATGTTCATAAAGCTGAAATATCCAAAAAAGTTTTATTCAGTTTGTATATTAACACATCTAACCTCATAAAATGAGCTTTTTCTATTCTCTAAAACAGACTGTAAAAGTCAGATTTCGTAAAAATCCACATGTAAAATCATCTCAGACTGATAAAGAGAGACTATTGGTTTCAGTTTTCTATTGCATGCACTGTATGCTCTTATGTTTAATATTTCCTACCTCCTGGTTTTGGTTTTGGTTTTGGTTCTTCCCTAAGAAACTATGGATCATCTCATGACTGTTTGATACCTTCTTACATTCCTAGATCCAGTTCACATTCGGCAACTGTTTTTTTGATTGACTTACTGATCCCAATACTTTCCTTCAGTCTTTTCCGTCAGACCTTTATTAGGAATTTTTCAAACATATGCAAAAACAGAAAGGATAATAATTTCTCATGCACCCAGCGCAAAGCTTCAATAATTAACAATTCATAACCAGTTCTCTTACATTCATCCCCAAGTGCCTATCCCCATATTATTTTGAAGAAAATTCCAGACATCTGATCATTTCATGCACAGGTATTTCAATATGTATCTTGAAAAGAAAATGACTTATAAAAATATAATACTATTATAATTCCTTTAAAAAAAACAACTTAAATTCAAATATTTAGTTAGTGTTCAATTTCCAATTGTCTCACTATTTTTTTCTTTAAAAATGTTTTCTCTTGATGGTATCTACACATTGGTTGATCTTTTTTTTTTTCATCTATAGGTGCCATTTCAATCTCTTTTTTTTTCTTACAAGTTATTTGAAGAAATTGAATCATTTACTCTAGAGCACTACTTCTCAAACTCTCTATGATGAAGAGACAGTTTTAGATTTCCAAATCGGTCTCAAACTGATATGTGGTCCTACTGCACATAAGTACTAACAGACTGAGCATATGCAACTTATCAAGAGTATTTAAGAACACCTAGATCAGTTTACATGGTATTTAACAAAAGACCACTGATAATGTGCTTGAATATAATGGCTTTAACATTTCTAACCACTTAATATTGCTTAAACATTTCTAAGTGCTTACTTTTGATCATTCTATTTATTTCATGATGCAGATCACATCCTGGGTAGCATTGCTATAGAATTTCCCACAAGCTGCATTTTGCTTATTACATCTCCATGGCATAGTTTAACATGTTTCTCTGTCCTCTGTACTTTCTATAAATTTGGTAGTTAGATCTAGATTTTGATCATATTCAGTTCCACATTTCTTGGCAAGACTTTACACTTAGTATGGTATTCTTCCATCAGGAGACACATAAGTCTGGCTTCCCCTCTTTTTGTGATGTTAGTGGTTATTGGTAAACAATGTTATTACTAGTATTTAATGTCGAAGCTCCTCTAGTAAATTTGGTTGTCCACGGTTTGTTCTCTGATAGACCCTTAAGGAAGCTCTTCTCCTCCCAGGTCCCATCGCTTTCCTCTACTAACTTCCTCTGTTTCTGACACAATGCAGATCTTCCAGCTGTCAGATGTGAGTTACCACACATTTGTGAAGATCTTAGAGAGACCTTGTCACCCAGCTCTCTTACAGATGTTGTCTATAGTTTTGGGTTTTGCTATTCCAGATGGCTGTATCTGTTTTTGTAAGATTTGGGATTATTTAAAACTATATAACCACCTCCTTTCTAATGTTTCAGAACAATGCTGCTTACTTTTAGCATCTTAAACTGAACACTTAATTTTTGATTTTGAGGGTTTAAATTTTTTCTTAAATAAATATACTTAAAACAAAATGTACCACAAGTACCTTTATAACTATATCCCATCTATTTTGCTTTATTAATGTTAACTGTGATCGTATGATTTAAATGGGGTCTACCAAGTTTCTGTAAAATAAATTAACTGTTTTCCCTCACATCTAAGCAGTATGAAATGAGAATCTTCAATGCTGGTTAGTGATAAGTAATTTGTGATTTACTGTAATATTTCTCTTTAACCTATGAATCTATAGCTGTGAATTCTCAAATGTCTGAGGATAAGAAAATGTTCTTACTTTCTACATAAACTATATTGTACTCAGGCATAATTCTACTTATGTTATTAATTCTTTGACATTTGTTTAGATTTCAACTGTCAACATGGACAACTTATTTAAAGTATTCCATGTGACTGTATACTTCCGACTCTTGACTATAGAATTTATTCGTAATGTGTGATGTGTATCTATACACACAGTTATAGAATTTTAAAAATAAACATAAATCAAGCCTATTGATCATAGTTTTCAGATTATATCTTTACTCATTTTGTCTGCTTAATTCATTTTATTTTGATTGAGGTCATTTAATATCTATACAATAACTATGAATTTGTCAAACACAATTTTTATTTCTTCAATTTTAATTTATGCATTAAGGCTACAATGTTGGGCATATTGAAATTCCTAATTCACAAAGCATCTTGGTTGATATATTATCCCTCTTTATTCACATCTATCATTTTTCCATAAATTCTATTTTGTCTAATATTAGTATTGCTGTACCAGCTTTCTTTTGGTAAGTATTTGCTTGATATATCTTTTTCCTGCCCCTTACTTTCAAGCTCTGGTATGGGCTTTTTTCAGGTTTCTGTAATTAAAAAATGTCCAATCTGATAATGTATGTCTGTAATCAGTAAGTTTAATCCATTTAAATTTGTGACTACTAATACATTTTACCTTTTTTTTCCAAACAAGAAAAGGTTTTCTTCACAATTAACAGTTAAATACTGTTGACCCTTGAACAACCTGAGGAGTTAGAGACACTAACCCTCCACAAAACAGAAACCCATGTACAACTTTAGACCCAAAACTTAACTATTACTAGCCTACTGCTGACCAGCTTTACTAATAATATAAACAGCTGATTAACATATTTTGTATATTACATGTATTATATATTCTATTCTTGCAATAAAGTGGGCTAGAAAAAAGAAAATGTTATTAGGAAAATATATTTACAGTACTATATGTATTAATTTTTAAAAATCTACATATAAGTGGAACTGTGCAGTTCAAACTCATGTTATTAAGGGTCAGCTATAACATATGTATTGTAATAGTTCCATTTCAGTGTTTACCAGTGTTTCTTTCACCTCGCACCTCTCTATTCACTTTTCTTCTTGCTGAAATACACCTTATAGTACTTAAAGTAATAATTATAAAGATTAAATAACAGGAAAACTTTAAAACATAACAATATGATTTTTTAAGTTACATATGTAGCATAATTAAAACTACTGAAAAAAAATCCTATTCATAGGGGAATAAACTGAAAGAAGAAAAAAAAACATTTTTTTGAGAGTTAAGAGTAGGTCAGACTTACAATCAACACTTTAGTTAAGACCAGGAATTCAAAAACCACCTCCCCTTTCTCTCACCTCATTCTAGGAACTAATGCTCCACTTGGGTCATAAGCAGATCCCACTTACAAAGCAGCTTTATGAAAAGCAACACAATACAGTAGAACAAACAATAAACTCAGAAGACCTAAGTTCAAGTTTTAGCTCTGCCACCAACGGGTTGGGTAACCTTGGGCAAGTCAGTAAACCTTCCAGGACTTCAGATTCCTTGTGGTTGAAGTAGAAATAATCTATCTCACAAGGCTTTTATTAGGAGTAAATGAAACAATAAGCATGTAAGTACTTAAATGATAACATCAGACATATGTATGTGTAAATTTTTTTAACTCTAAAGCAGAACATACTGTAACATTATCAGATTCAATTAACTATGCCTGCTACCCACTAAATCAGACTGAACCCAAAACAAATATGACACAAGATAAGAAGTAATTCTCTACTCTCTTCTTATTTTCCACTTTCTAAGGGAGCCTTGATTTTTCTTCCATTAAAATGCTAGTGTGAGTCTCAGAGCTTCCACTGCCACTTTCACGGCATGCAGCTTACAAACCAGTGAGTGCTTTCCTTATTTTATTTTTATTTTTTAATGAGATAAGCTGGGCTGAGCTCCTGCCCACTGCCATGACCTGGATATCACATTACTGGCATCACATCTCTTCTAGCACATTAATTGTGGGTGATATTCTATCTATCTGGTCATATTTCCCAGATTTTAACCTGTCTTTGTTCATTTCCCTTTCATTTCCTAATAAATCTGTATCCTTAATAGTCATTATCCCTAACTTAGAAAATAGTCAGATATTCCATGTACTAAGAATGCCCGTCTAAGTAGCTCTGAGATCAAGCTTGGATAGACTTTTTGTATAAAGATAACCTATTACTGTGTTATCACAGATTCACAGGAAAATAGCACGTCCTAAGACAAAAGGTTGTCTCCTACAACATGACTCACAGTTTACAGTCTAAGCCAATAAACCACCAGTCTTCTTCACTATAGTATAAGAAATTCATTAATTTCTAACAACATGAACACATAATTAACTTCTACTAACTGAAAACTGGAATAACCTGACCATAAGTTTCAGCATTGTATCATTAGCCATCTCGGTGAGGGTAAATTTGAGCCACTGACCATTCATTCTTAGGAAGAAACCTTGAGAAAGGATGAGGTCAGACAAGAGAAAACAAAGACCTACCAATATCTATAGTTTGTGATGCAACAAATCGGTCAAAAAATATTGAGGCTCGGCCTATACAAAGGATGGCATTAAGGAAAAATAATTCATGAACGCAAAAGACAACTGTACTGGTTTCGCTGAGATAAGCTTTAGTGACCTCAACAAGAATGTCCATGCTGTCCTTCAACAACTGTCTCAAGACTCACCTCATGCTTGGAGAAGAGCCGGACAGCCTCCAGCTGGTGGAAAACGGGGTAGTGCTGGGAGTCAATCTGGTCACGCCGGTAAACGTCGCCCACCACCAGGAAGGCATCCAGCCCAGCGTGCAGCAGGTCCCACTGATGCGCAGAGGTGTGCGCTCGTAGCATGTGAGTCCGATTCAGGTAATAGTTGTCACCCTTCTTCCGGCTGGGGTGGTCAGCTGGGATGAGCAAGCTGTCAAAGTTCTGCCAGGTCGTGACCACCGGAGAAAGGTCATCGTAGACGGAGAACAGAGGAGTCCCAAAGCGCCCCACGTACTGCTTGTAGAAGTGCTCCTTCACCCTCTCCTTGATCAGCCAAAGAGGATGATGCTGCTTGTTGTGCAGATTTCTGCCAACCCTGGAGAGGACTTTCCGGGAGAGGTTGCTGTAGTCGTCCAGAGGGTAGGATTTACCAAGCAGCTCCACCAAACCACCTGGAGCTCCTCCGACAGTAAACTCTGAAACAGCAGGCCTTGAGCCCAAGGCCTGATGCTGATGGCCTCTGGAGACACTGCTGGCCTTCCTCACCAGGTAGACACGCATGCGGGCAACTCTTCTGAGAGCTGAACAAACCATTGTAGAAGCTGCTTTCACAGATTCTGAAAAGAACATACATGCAAAGCACAAGTCAAGTTTTACTCTGAGAAAAGTGTGTCTTTTGTGTCCCCCACCAGCTCCCCATTGTCCTACTAACATCTCTGCTTCCTCCATCACCTCCCCCACATACACAGAAGATCCAATTAAGGAAATCTGCGGAGAGAGGCTTAATATTTACTGCTCTAAATCAAAAGAATCCTGAACGTCACTTTTAGATCCCTAATCTCTAGTTGTCCTTCCTTTGCCATTTAGATCTTTGGGTTTAAAGAAAATTTCCATTATCAGGATATGTCATGTTCTGAGCACCTCATGTTGAATAAAACTTATAAATATGACTTCTTTTTTTTTTTTTTTGCTACATTTTAGGTCCAAAAATCTTCAGAGAAATCATCTAAAAGAAAGGACTTTTAGCAGGGTCCCACATTAATTAAAGGAAGCAAATGATTACATATACGCCTCTGAAGTATAGCAGAAGCAATGACATTTGAAATAGCCATCCTGAACATCTCTTCTGCCTTTCTTCTTCATAACTACAAAGTTTTGCTTACCTTTGACAGAGCATGACTTCTGGATTATTTCACTAAATTACAAAATGACATTAACAACATTTTTTTTTTGACGTCTCGAATAAAATACACCACTTTAGGTGTGTGGTTATTTTTATTTAATACTTTTAAAAATAAAAATGAAAAACTTAAGGAAATAGCACACAAAGTGAAAGACTATACCAATGGACAGCTGAAATTATTTTCATAAAAATAAATCCTTTCTATCTTCACATCTGTTCATGTCATTTAAACTTGATACCATCGCAGCATCCCATCAATTATACTTTCATTTTGTAAAAGGCCAAGTTTCTACTACACACCCACAATAAACCAAGAGCAGGACTAAACTTACTTGGAAAGGGATGCAGAGAAGCCAGAAGCCAGAATATTTACCATATCATTTTAAAAAAATGCCTAGAATTTAATAAGAGCACCAAATTTCACAGATGAAAGTCACCTTGGCAGTCATCTAGTACAGGCTGTCCATGTCACAGATGAGGTATCAAAGGCCCAGATACAGGTGACCAAACCATAAGGTACTGGGAAAGATAAGACAACATTGCAGGATTTGGGACCACTTAACATAGTATTCTTTCTCTACTGTCACAGAACAAGTTTTAAATTGACTCAGGGATCCCGGTTATAAAATCTTTAGATGCCATATCCCTATGTTCATAAAAAATTTACTAAGAACTTAAATCACCCAAATCCATCTTCTACAATTGTGAATTCTCATCTATTAGGCTACTTTACAGCATACAATCATGTGGTTATTTTACTTCAAGGGCTCTACAATCACACCAAGAAAATGCATAACTTCATGATATTAACCTGCATTAGGAGAGAATTATACTGCTCCAAATGACCATCAAAAACATATGTAGTATGTAGCCAGGCAGCACAGTTCACCAGATTAAAAAACAGAATTGAAAATATCTAGCTCCAAGTTAAATTATCATGTGTGTGTCACTGCTTATTAGAAGCTTGTGCATAGCACCTTTGTCTGACACTGCCGTCATGTCAGAAGTTTTTGAAGATTCTCAGGAACTCTCTGGATTTATTCATTTATGGCACTGTTTTGTCAAAGTTGTTTTGAAAAGTGTTTTTTGGCTCAGATTCAACAGAAATCTGTCTTCCCATCTACAGCGTTCAATGGCTTGTCAGTGCAGTAGATAGGAATTTTAAATATGTTTATGCCACCTTATACATCTTAGCACAAAGTTATATTGTTAGGTTGTTAACTACCTAGCCCACTGCCCTTGGCAAAACACAAGAAAGCATTTCTTCCTTCCAAAGGCATATGCTGCTATATTAAGTTCAGAATTCTTCTGGAAAAGGTGCTTTTGATGCACTTATTTATACATTACTGACTTCCTTTTCCTTCTCAGTCCCTAGCTCCTCACACATCCAGACCCATTTCTAGGTTGTTTCCATAAATAGGTACCATTCGACGTCCTTTCTTTGTTCTGCTCACCTACCACTCGCTTTCATTTTCTTGTCTTCATTTTCAGACTTTATATCTATCTGCTTATCCCCTGCATATATTCTCCACTGTCATTTCTGCCAACTCAAAACACTTGTATTTTTCTATTATCATCTTTTAGAGAGAAAGAATAATGACTACAATAGTTTTCCCACATCCAACTGAAAAGTAAATTTCTTTCTTTTGCCTTTATCAAGTCTATAAGAAATAGTTCATCTGGAATATACAGGAGACCCAGGAAAATAACACCACTACCAACAGTGTTCTTTAACTGGTACATTGGTCTTCCAAGTCATCCTTTCAAAAGCTCAGTAAGAATATGTATTATCCTTACCATTTGACAAAGAAACTAAGGCTCAGGTAGATCTTATAATTTGCAAAAACTCATATTCCTACCCATAGACAAAGTTCAGAACTCTGAGCAACTCAAGTACTATTCAATCAAAATAGACCCAAAACTATTAAATTCAAAATACATCTCTTAATTACCTATCTTAACTTCTATCTTATCTGAGCAATGTATTTTATAAAGCAATGCATTTTAAATATATAAATGAATACATGAATGAATATATCAATAAATCAAATAAAATATATTAGACTAAATGGTGGAAGTGAAATATTGTTTAACACAGGACCCGAAGCCCAAACCTGCCCATGTCCTGTTTTTGTAAATAAAGTTTTGTTGTAACCCAGGAAAGCCCATTTGTTTACATATTGTCTATGATAGCTTTTCTACTATAAAGGCAGAGCTGAATAGTTGCCCCAGAGGCTGTACAGCCTACAGACCTAAAATACTTATCTTGTCCTTTACAGAAGGAGTTTGCTGAGCCCTGTTCTAGCTTACCTCTAAAAAGTTTTCCATGCTATTAAGCATATCTTCCTAGTCACAAATATATGTCAATTATAAAGCCACTAAAAGTAACAAAAGTACAATGTGGATATTAAATATGCTAACACTGGTACACAAGAGGCAGTGAGACCAATCGTAAGAAGAATTAATACAACAGAATGGGCAAAAGATCACACTTTGCAGAAACCTCCATGTGGGTATGACCCTAAGTCTGCCACTTAGGTGCTGTGTGTTATCCTTGGACAAAATAATTGACCTTTCTGGCCCTCAAGTTTCTCATGTATGAAATACAGAAAATAATGCCTATCTCTAGTACAAAAATTAAACTTGATCCTCTTCATAATACACTTAACTTATATTGCCCAGTTGAGGGACTTAATTTTTAATTGTATTTAATTTTACTTAATTTTAATTTAAATGGCTCCATGTGACTAGTAGCTACCATATTGCACAGGGCAGATCTAGACCCTCATATAAGAAAAATGGGAATTATATACCCAAAACAATCAAAACTGATTCCCAAGAATATATCTTAATATACAAACTAGCTTCAAAAAGTGTAATTTCAACTTTTATACAAACAGAGGGAGATATTCAATCTTCAGCAGAATTAAAAAAAAAAAAATAGAAACATAGAAAGGCCCACAGAGGTCATTTAGTCCAAAGCTCACATTTTGTAGATAAGGACACCAAGTCACAGATTAGCTGTGTTTCCAAGGATGTTCAGCCGATCAATCATAGTCACAGGTGGTAACAGAACCCAGAGGTCTCATTGCCAGGTAAATGTTCTTTCTACTTCAAGTTAAGTCTAGTTAAAATCTCACATATATGTGGAATCTAAAAAAGTTTAATTCATAGAAGCAAAGAGTAGAAAGTAGGTAGGGAAAATGGGAAGATATTGGTCAAAGGTGACAAAGGTGCAGTCAGTAGGAAGAGTAAGCCTAGAGCTCTAATGCACAACACGACTATAGTTAGTAATACTGTATTCAATACCGGAAAATTGCTGAGAGTAGACTTCAGGTACTCTCATTATACATACAAAAAATGGTAACTATGTGAGGAGATGATGTGTTAATTAGCTTGACTGTAGAAATCATTTCGCTATGCATATGTGTATCAAATCATCGTATTGTATATCTTAAACATATACAATTTTTATTTTAAAAATTAAGTTAAAATAAATTTAATTAATAAAAATAAAAAGGTATCTGAGGCATCTTATTATACGGTTATAGATCGCACCACTATGTATCAAGCACAGTGACTATGAACTAGTAAAACATCGAATAAATGTTAGAAATGAATTTTCTAATTGCTTAAACAGTCTTTCCTTTCAATCTCCTTCAGTTTTGTGTATAAAGGAGACACTAAATAGTACATGAACTCCACCGGACTAGTAATTTGTCTCAAGTGCAATTAGCTTACTGGAAAGGGCCATGGTAAGCAAGCATGACCTACATATGGCCACAACTACACAAAAGATCAGGCACATTCCATTACCCTCCAGATGCAGTATTTAAAAACAGTTTTTACTGAGAAAAATGAAGCTTGACTCAGTCAACACATAGTTTACACATTTTACTCTACTAAAAAACGATGGAGAGATTGCTAACTTCCATTAACTTTTACTCAAAAAAGGCAAGGCAAGAGTATGTTTTCGTTTCTGCTGAGTAGTATAAATACAAAGGCAGTTCCCCATGTTACTGGTGGGAGTATTATTGGTTCAACCTTTCTAGAAAGCAATTTAGCACTATCAAGAGAGTAAAAACTGCTCATACCTTTTGACAGGGTAATTACCCTTCTAGGAATTTATCACAAGGGAATAATGTAAATGAAGATAGATATTAAACATGAAGTTTCATTACAGTATGATTTGTAATAGAAAAATATTATAAACATAAGCATTCCTAACAAGGGAATGATTAAGTAAATTATAGTAGAGCCATAAAATATTATGCACTCATAAAGTATAATGGTTGCAAAGAGTTAATGATATAATTGTACACTTATAAAGTGATAAATAAGATATAAAATTGTATGTAGGATTTGATCTTAACCATGTAAATATATATCTACCTATAAATACATGCACATTATATTTAGAAACCTTGGGGAAAACTATACAAGATTTAAAAGCTATTATACCTGATAATAATTTCCTATTTCATACCTTTATATATCTAAATTTTCTAAATAGGTATCTATCACATTTTTAATTAAATGTTTTATTTTGAAAAAATTGAATTATTTTTATAAGAAAGACTTACTTTAAAATATCTGTTGAGTTGAGCTATAGCCACTTTAATAGCCTATAGTAAACCTGCTTAAAATTATATCAAGAATAAATGCAAATGTACAAATATAACATTGCCATAGTTTAATTAATTGTGTTCAGTGACCAGCTAAGCAATTATTTTTTATAACAATGCAGGTGGAATGTCTGGCATATAAAAAACTTCTTTGCCTTTACAATGTTCTTTCTCTAGATATAAATCGACTTTCATAAGCACAATTCCAATCACTTGATGGTATTTTCCCAAGACGTTCAGATTTTCTAGGAAATTGATAATATCGGCTTCTATACCAAATAAATATTTCTCAATTAAACCAATTAATGAAGTCCTTAATACATGTTAAAGTTACGCTGTATTTAGTTTTGAGAAATTTCTTATTTCTAAGGAAAATATTCACTAAAACTTATTTCAAATTAAGTTAATACCTATGCCATATATGCAGCATTGTTTGGGGCTGCCAGAGGATCTCAGAAAGTAAGTCAATATTGCTATTACTGTAATAATCATTAGCCTTGCTCTGGACATCTAATGATGAGCCTGGAACATCATCCTCAAATCATGAGCATCACTGATACATGGCCTTTAAAAAGGCTTGTTCCTGTTTCTTTAACATGGGTTTCTATCTGAGCAGGCTTTCCTCAACTGAGTCACTCCTTGCCCACTGTTATCACTGCATACTTGCTGTTCAAGGCCAGGAATTAACCAACAATACATTTTTCACTATAGTGCTCTTATGGAGATTTTTCACCTGCTCTGATGTACATTTTCCGACACCAGCAATTTTCCAATTCTCTGCAGACACCAGATAAGGGACCTACAATTTAACTCAATTCTGAGCCTGAAGGTAGCAGTGTTAGATCCAACAGGTTAAGGGGCTCGGTCCCACAAGACTGTCCTCTCTCCCCACTTCAGAGGCCACTCACAAGGTCCAGGTGATGACTGACTATAAATCAGAGGTTCCCTTAATTTAGGTTCAACTAATTTGCTAGAGCGGTTCACATAACTCAGGAAAACATTTTACTTACTTACTATATTATTAGTTTATTACAACAAGATATAATTCAAGAACAGCTAGACAGAAGAGACACATATGGCAAGGTATGTGAGAAGGGGCCCAGAGCTTCCATACCCTCTCTAGGCACACCACCCTCTCAGCACCTCCACATGTTCACCGACCCTGAAGCTCTCTGAACCACGTTCTTCTGGGTTTTTATGGAGGCTTCGTAACGTAGGCATGATTAGTTAAATCTTTGGCCACTGGTGACTGAGTTCAATTTCCAGTCCCCTTAGCCCGCCCCAGAGGTCTGGTTGGTTACCCTGGCAATGAGCCCTCATCCTCCAGTTATCTAGGAACTTGCCAAAAAACACGTAATTAACATAAGTGCAAGCGTGGTGGAAAAGAGATTATTATTTGAATAACAAAAGATCCATTTCACCTTTATGTCTCTGCAGTTACTTCAGGAACTAGAAACAAAACTAAATATTATAATAAAAGATGCCCCTATAAGTTATAATTACATGGGTTACAACTGCAATTAGAAATTATGAGTTGTTTTAGGAACTATGTGCTGAAAAGAAGGGACAAAGACCAAATATATATTTCCTATTACAAATCACATTATTACATCTGTATTCATGATGTCACCATCACCATCGGCAACACTACCCTCATGCTTGTCTAAATTTAATACCATTTCAGCAATTTACCCATCATTCAAGGAATGCACAAGAGGTACAACATTATCAAAACCAGCATTTACTCAACTTATTTACTACTCTAGCTAATCAACTGCTGGCATGAGAAGTGTGACATAATCTTTCATTGGTAACATGAAATCCTTCAATGTCTTCTTTGCAGGTTCACTTTCAAATATCACTGTAGTCCAAAGTCACTGCCAAGTATTTGCTGGTGTTAATTTATCAACCTCATTTCAAGCATTAGCAATTGCATAAACAGCATTTTTGCGTGTGAGTACTCCCCAGCCTGTCCCACACAAAGGCAAAATATGATCCTATAACTGGAAAAAGTCCTCAGACCAGAAGAGAAAGAGACAGACAGAGACAGAGACAGAGAGGCAGAGAGACAGAGAGACAGAGAGAGAAACAAAGAAACAAAGAGACATGCAGGTACTTGACATAAGAGGCAGAGTAAATGTGAACTGTTCCGCAAACCTACAGATGATGTCCAGAGTAACTCAGGAGATTCAGGCAGAGCACTGATAGTGTCTGCTGACAGGAGTTACTTCTTTTTCTTGGGTTCCTTCATCCATAAAATGGAGGAATATAATAGCTCCTATCTCATAAGGGAATGTGAGGATTAATTAGTTAATGTATCTGCAGTATTTAAGAGTCAAAAATGCTCATCTTTTTTTTTTTTGGTCCAACTACTTTAAGTGTCATTTTACCCTTAATCAATATCTTTGCAAACTTCTAAGGCATTCTTATTTTTCCTAATGCAATATTCTCTTTTTTTCCACTCATTCACCCACCTCCCTCCCCTTTGGCAACCATCAGCTTGTTCTCTATATCTATGGGTGTGTTTGTTTTGTTTATTTTTTTTTAAGATTCACATATAAGTGAAATCATATAGTATGTCTTTTACTTATTTCGCTTGCACAATACCCTCTAGGCCCATTCACGTTGCTACAAATAGTAAGATTTCATTCCTTTTTATTGCTCAGTAATATTCCACTGTGTATGTATAAGTGTATGTGTATGTATCACATATTCTTTATCCATTCATCTATTAACAGACATCTATGTTGCTTCCAGTCATGACTATTGTACATAATACTGTAATGAACACGGGGATGTATATCTTTTTGAATTAGTATTTCTCTTTTCTTTAGATAAATACTCAGAAGCAGAATTGCTGGGTCATACACAAATAGCATTTTTAAGGCTGAGCTCTTTCAGAAGGTCTTGGAACCTGAGTAATCTATTAACTAAAGCAAGCATATAGTTTTGTTCTAGTTTTTAATACTTGTTCTTTAGGAGGCATAAAACTTCTTGGTTGCCAGGCTCTATTATAGATGTCAAATTGTTGGGTAGGCAAATTTCAAAAACATTAATTGCACAAATAGCTGAAAACAACAAAATTTCACTTTTCTTCCAGTCCAGCTTATTAGAGAGCCCTTATTGCATGTACAAAGTGGTAATGAATTAGTCAGAAAATATTTCTCTGGTTACCTCTACTTTCTCATATAAATAATGATGCCTAAGTAAATTGCATATACCTCTCGAACCTGAAGTAAGTTCTCCATTCTCTGCCAACTTTATCTTCAGTGTGCCTGCAACACTGACATATCCAAAAAGAGTCACCCAATGGTTAGCATTCTTAAAACCAGTTGGTGCTTTCCCATTGTTTATCCTTTTTTCTAGAAACCTAGTCTCATACAATGCCTTCATCTACAGTGTAAATCTGTTCCAGACTAGCTATGATCAGCAAAGTTTTTCAATGCAGACTTTCAGATACTTTACACCATGAAGTTTCTGAAACTTCTTCAGCTAATCTCTGAGTATCTATACTCACTTTTGACAGTTTTTTTTTTTTATGGTATAGCCTAAGTTATTTCATAACCAATAAATCACACTTTCAATTCTTCACCATCCAATCCTCTCTATTAATGCACAGTCAACATTTGCATTGTAGGGCTATGTAATGTTTCCCTATTTGTCACTAGTTCCTGGTCATCACTGTCTCTATAAAAATTCCACACAACTCACCTGTGTCTTTAGGTTGTATATGGTGGGGCTCCCACATACATACAATACTTCACAGATATACCACAATTAGATTTATAATAATTCTATTGTAGGTGCTACTGATTATAATAGATGCCTTCAGTTCTTCTTTTGACAGTGTTGGGACCCAGGGCAGGCACCTCAAAATATCCTACATTGGTATACTGATTATTTTGAATTAAAGTTACGTGACAAGCAGATGGAGTTAGAGAGCACACTGACCCTCTCTTGTCTTTTTGTGGAGGAAGCAATTCTCTTCATTGAAAGATGCTCCCCTTGCTCCAAGCAGGAAAGCCATCCTTAGAGCTAGAGTTAAGGAATTCAGGATCAAAAGAGCCTGTGTAAACAAACTTTGTTGCTTCTTTGTTAATTTACTACCCAAGCCAAATTTTGTTTAGATTCCTCACTAATAGCACCAACTTTTTTGTCCTGTCAATGCCTCACAAATTTATTGTTTCTTTGTCTAAAAGGTATAAAAAGTTCATCATCTCAGAGCATCATGCATGATTCTCCTATGCCCAGGCATTAAATTGGTATTTTTCCTGTTAATCTGATTCTATGTCAATTTTATCATTAGTCCAACTCTAAGAACTTAAAAAAGGTAGAGGGGGAAGAATTCTTCACCTCCCCAATAACGGTTATCCACAGGGCTGTCTCTAACTCCTTTTTTATATTTCCAAAGTAAAAATATTTTCAGAAACACACTTACACACACACACACCCCTAGAAATCAACATAGATTATTAGCATGACCAGTACCAGTACTAAAATAATTCACACATAAAATCAGTTCAGTTCAGATTTTACTGACAAATGAGTTTTGTCACCACATTTACAAAAAATATATAAATAAATAAATGACAAAACTTTCAGTATTCAGAATTTTTTCAGATTTTGGAATTACAAATAAGAGATTATGGGCCACCCCCAATATGGCCCCTTTCCTCAGCTTTTCTACCTTCACTTCCATTCCATACTGTGCATTACAGGAGGCCCCTCTAAAATATAGATGTGACCATGTCAATTTTCTGATGGAAAACCCTTAACAGTTTACAATATTAAGTCTAGATTACTTTACAGTCCTATCCTAAACTGCCTTTCCTGCACCCTCTTGGCTTCTTTCCCAGGACACTCAGCATGTTTCAGTTCTCAGGCACCTATGTGTTAGAGAATGATCCCAGGATTTTGAGTCCTTCCATAACTAGCATTTTCTTTAACTCTGATATATTAACATAGGTATGTTAATAGTGTTATTAGAATTTTAATTATACGGCAAAACAGTAATTTAGTTCAATTAAAGTGATTTCACCTCTCCTACCTCATAGGTGACACTGAACAGAAGGGAAATGTAATTTAATAAATTGGAAAATAAAATACATCATGTTATATTAGTAGAAGAAGCCTATCGGAATTCAAGAAAATCTATATCAATGTGCATTTATACATTTCAGAGAAACTAAGAGATTAGGCTATAGAATGTTTACATTACCTAAACCAAAGAAATTAGAGAAGCTAAGAACACACATGAAATTTTATCAAATAAGACAAATGTCTTACAAATTAAAATGTACAAGCCAAGCTCCTGGTCCTGGTGATCCCAGCCAGAGTTCTTTCCAACTGAGAGTGAAACTATAATGAAAATTCCACATGCAAATGAAGTCAGTCATCAGAGACAAGGCAACACATTATCTAGATAGCTCTACCTAGAGAATAACTAGGGGGATATTATTCTGGGAGTTTTGTACAACACATGAAGAATAAAATCTCTAAGAGCCCAGTTTGGATGTGCAGAAGAACAGAAGATACTGTTTCTATAAATTCTGGAACTAATTGGACACCAGAAAAACTTATTTCCTGCTGGCTTGGTCGAAATCAACATAAATAACCTAGATGTTTAAAATAAAAATATTCACACTTTTCATGCCAAATGAACCCAGGAATAATTATCTGTGGACATGCTTATCTCTCCAGGTAGAAATTAACTAATATAAGGTCAAATGGACACTGTTTTGAAATCATTACCTTGCAATAACATGAAATCCCTGGGAGAATGTTTTAACACACAGTTGTACTAAGAGCATCCCATACTCCTTCCTTGAGTTTTGTCCACTTGGACACGATTATGACTTTTTTACAATCATCCGGTATACCTAATCCCTAGAAATAACTGTAGGCACTGATAACAATGATCTTGCTTTTCTA
>NW_011888910.1:2944879-2993453 GCF_000151845.1 Pteropus vampyrus
GGCAAAACAGTAATTTAGTTCAATTAAAGTGATTTCACCTCTCCTACCTCATAGGTGACACTGAACAGAAGGGAAATGTAATTTAATAAATTGGAAAATAAAATACATCATGTTATATTAGTAGAAGAAGCCTATCGGAATTCAAGAAAATCTATATCAATGTGCATTTATACATTTCAGAGAAACTAAGAGATTAGGCTATAGAATGTTTACATTACCTAAACCAAAGAAATTAGAGAAGCTAAGAACACACATGAAATTTTATCAAATAAGACAAATGTCTTACAAATTAAAATGTACAAGCCAAGCTCCTGGTCCTGGTGATCCCAGCCAGAGTTCTTTCCAACTGAGAGTGAAACTATAATGAAAATTCCACATGCAAATGAAGTCAGTCATCAGAGACAAGGCAACACATTATCTAGATAGCTCTACCTAGAGAATAACTAGGGGGATATTATTCTGGGAGTTTTGTACAACACATGAAGAATAAAATCTCTAAGAGCCCAGTTTGGATGTGCAGAAGAACAGAAGATACTGTTTCTATAAATTCTGGAACTAATTGGACACCAGAAAAACTTATTTCCTGCTGGCTTGGTCGAAATCAACATAAATAACCTAGATGTTTAAAATAAAAATATTCACACTTTTCATGCCAAATGAACCCAGGAATAATTATCTGTGGACATGCTTATCTCTCCAGGTAGAAATTAACTAATATAAGGTCAAATGGACACTGTTTTGAAATCATTACCTTGCAATAACATGAAATCCCTGGGAGAATGTTTTAACACACAGTTGTACTAAGAGCATCCCATACTCCTTCCTTGAGTTTTGTCCACTTGGACACGATTATGACTTTTTTACAATCATCCGGTATACCTAATCCCTAGAAATAACTGTAGGCACTGATAACAATGATCTTGCTTTTCTACCATGGGCACTTTAGCAGCATTGAATAGAATAAAGTAAATAAATTATTTTCTCTAAGGATTCACCAAGATGTGTTTTTCTGATTGATTCGGGGCACATATAAAGTGACAAAAGGAAAGCAGGAAGCTGCAGCTCCAGCTCACAAGAGAGTCTACAGCACAGAAATACCAGCAGCCCCTTACCATTCACAAAAGTTCTTATCTTGAATGGATAAATTTAAGTAACGTTTACCTCAAATGACTATTTATCCATCATTGGTTTCAACAATGTATTTAAGTCATGGCTTAAAGCCACCAGCAAAAAATTGGCACTGGACTTTGCCTGGGCCACATGGCTTCTGCGGGTTGGCAGAGGCCCAGTTACCATATTAATGAGTATGCCATTTGTCAAGACAATTATGCAAGAACTTGGCAGCTGCACATAAAGGGCAAGCCCAATGAGAGACAGTGCCAGAGTACGCGGATCAGAGAGCCTAAAAAACCCCTTGATACTTCAGTCTTCTTTTGTAATAGTTACCTTTTGGGAAGACATTATCTTTTATTAAAATGAAGTCTAAGGGGAGGGGAAAAGGAGCAGAGAAAGTAATTCTAAACATAGTCATTATTTGAATATACAATGCCATGTTCCCATTTAGAAGAGATATCTTTTCATCACTGCAATTCAGTTGAGAAATGACTCTGTTTCTTTGCTAACAAATGCTACATTTTCAAGAATGAAAAATTTGAAAATGTTCTCTCACACTAGAAGCTTCTTAATTGTCAAGAATATAGGAGTACTCCAGAAAACAGTATCTTGTGATGGACATAAAAATAAATGGGAAAATACCAATTTTTCAAGGTTTTCTTTTTCTTTTTCTTTTTTTTTTTAAACACAAATCATGGTATCTAGTTTCAAGAGAAATCAGTTCTGCTGTCATAAGTCAAAAGGTTAAAACCTATAACTAAACAAATGTATGAGGGGATGACTGCAGACCAAAGACCCTGCAAAATTAATTTGAAGGTTGATTAATACATGTCTAAAGACATCACCGTATTTGAAACTGCAGGTGGACTCCCAACCACACTTTCACTTAAGGAAAGTATCATCAGTTAAAATTAAGTTACCGATATCCATTAAAATTAAAGAGTATTTTTCTAAAATGTCACAGAAAAAAAATCCTCTCAATGTATGTAAAAGTAAACACACACACACACACACACACACACACACACACACGCACGCACTAAATAAATAAAACAAAAATATCAAACTCATCCTTTATGCGGCTTTTATCATCTCCTCAAAAGCAAGTGAAACATCAAAACTGCTAACCTCAACTTAAATCAACCTACTAGTCATCATTTATTTTTATTTTTAATTAAAGGTACTTACTTTACTAGAATATGTAGTTCTACATATTCCGTATTTGGAAAATGACAACATTATTAATTATCCACTAAATTCAGCAAAAAAAAAAAAAAAAAAGTAATAATCTTCCTAATGCACATGTGCATAATATGTGCATAAGTCTTAAAATAAAAAAAATTTAGCTAATAAAAAAAAGTTTTTACCCTGAAATAATTTAGCAAGCAGGATGACTTTGGCAAGTAAATTTAAAACTTCTTAAATCAAATCAATAAACCGCATAATAAAAACTATTTTAAGCAAGTAGAAAAAATGACTGCTATATAGAAGAAACCTCCAGGTTAAAAATTCTGTTCTCCTAAATGTCCTAAATTAACTGATTTGATCTAAGATTTTCTAAATAAAGCCACTGCACTTAAAATTCTGGAGCCTTGGCCGTAATGAAAGAAAGTATAAATTACAGCACCCAAAGACTTTGCCTGTGCTTAGTTTCTCAATTATGAAGTAGAGGCTAATAACCTGAAAGACCTCCCTACCTACAAATGGTGATATAACATCACCTCCTCTCTGAAGCCTTTTATTTCTTCTTCTTTTTGTTTTTTCCACTTAATCCTCATGACAACACTATGAAAGATATAAACTAATTTGTCCAATGTCATGCCTACTGACTAAAAGTACTCGATGGCAGTATCAGGATTCAAAACCAGGCCATTTGACTCTTCCATTGTCTCAATTTGTTGCTGTCATTTCCATTGCTTGCCCTATCCTGATAAATACCACTGTACCTTGCTTTTTCAATAGCTATAGTCCTGATAAGTTCCTTGTGAAAAAATATAGTTCCATAGTTCTCTATAGCTATGTAAGTTCTAAGGATTAGCTAGTGAATGCACTTCACTGAAATTGCAAAATATATAGAAAATGAAAACAATGAAAATAATACACAATCAACGCTTATTTTTTGTGGTAGTTATGATTTATAACATTTAGAACACCAAATTAGCAAATACTGAATCATTGCTCATAGGGTAAATACAGAGCTAGTTTTCCTGAGCCTCTGGTCACATTTTCGTCAACTAATCAACACAGAATCTTGTTTTATGTGTGTTTCTGTTTAAAGACACTCTATGTAATAAATACTGCTGATTCATTAACACTAAATGAGCTCACAATCAAAAGCACTGCAACTCATGCCTGAACGAAGCTTATCTAACACAAGTTATCTTCTCCATAAGGTATATCACAGCCTTCTTGCACTTGAGTACATTACACAGGACTGCACTATACTTGGGAGCCATTTTAAACAGCAAAAATCATCAATGAAAACACAAAAATAATAACAAAAAAAAACACGCATTAAATAGACAGCAAAGGGGACACTTGTTTACAGTATGAGAACTGAAACAAGAAAGTAATATGTCAACATTGTTCGACCACAGATGGAAACATTCATGCAAGGAGAATCAAAATCTTTGATGTTCTGTGCATGTCCTCAAATGACCTTGAAAGCCCACAAGTATTGATTCAGAGGTTACAAATAAATTCTAGCAATTAAGTGAATTCACAAATACAGAATCCATGAGTAATAAGCCTTGCTTTTATGTCAAGAAACTGGTAACAGTAGATGTCTCCAAGGAAGGGAACTGGATGGCTGGGAGAAAGAGGTAGGAGAGAAACATTTTTTCACCACATAGCCTTTTAATCATCTTTATTTTGGAGAGAGAGAGAGAGATTGAAAATTTTATCGCCATTGCTCAGAGAAAGCAGCATCAAACAGCGGTCTGTCATTAACGAGCCTCAAGGGTAATTCTGATGTCAGCAAAAGTTGGTACAGAAAAATTGGTACAGAAATACTTTGAGATGTTACTATACTATACCATTAATAAAGACTATAAACAAAACTTAAACTTTCCGTGATGACAGTCATCCTTTAAGAAAAGCTATTGCTGTTCTGTACAATCATACAATTTTTTAGTGTTTTTAATTTTTTTGCCTCTTTGATTTCAGTTGGCGAGCAGATCCTCTACCACTATCATAATACTAGTACCAAAAAGCTCTGCCCTCCTCTGAGTTTGAGGCTTTCACTATATTGTAAAGCTATTGAGAAAGTAAAATAATTAAGCTGAGTTGAACGCTAAGACCAGGTACGCTAAGACCTAAGGAATAAAGTGCCTGGTTTTAGTGCAGGAGGATTGAAATGGTCTTCCCCCCCCACCCCACCCAATTCTTAGAGGCTTTTAATTCTCAGGCCTGGGCTGTGCATCAGAAGGATGACATGGGTAGAAAACTAATCTCTAGAAAAGATGAAGATGGTAACATATTGAGACTGGGAAAATATTTTAAAACTTAGACTTGAATATATGCCGGTTACTGTTGTTATAATAATCCACTTTTTAAAAAATGCAAAGCTTGTGTAAAGAGGAGAAGCTCAAAAGTCTGGTTTCCCCTTCTGCTTTGGGCTTCATTGTTTGACAGCCTCTCCAACATTAGACAGGATGGCTGGCTCTCTCAGTGGCTAGTTAAGCAGAGCATCAAAGATTTTCATTCTCTGCATGCATGTTCCCTTCTGAAGTTGAACAATGTAACATTCTTTCTTGTTTCAGCTCTCATATTGTAAAGAAGTGTCCTTTTAGCTATCTATTTAGTACCAAGTCCAAAACAAACTTAAAATTTAAAGTCATAGGGAACTTCAAGATGAGCTAGACCAATCATGACATTTAAGAGAGGAGAAAACTGAGGCACAGACATTGCCTTCTCTGCAGACACCAAGCCAACTACAGACCCTGTCCTCCAGTCTCCTTTAGCTGTCATCTAGTGCTCCTTCCATGGTCCCACTGATATCTTCCTTCACACAAAGAAAACCACAAGCACCAAGAAAGTGGCAAGCAAACACTTGAGCAAAGTGGATGCTACATACTTTAATTATTTTAGATTTTAAATTTTAAAAACCAATGTTAATCTTCTGAAAGAGGAGCTCTATTTTTTTAAGGGTCCTTCTCAGAAATCTAAGTTACCCTCAAAGATCATTATGGCAGTAGTTGACCCACCACATAAATGGGGGGGGAAAAATATCATTGCAAATATTTATTGCCAGAGATTTAGTTTGTTAGATATGGTGTCCTTGTCTTTTCATAGAGATTACAAAAGTGTACTGCCTCAAATCACTGAAAAAAGCAAAATAAAAAACTGTCCAACTCTAAGGGACCTGTGAAATAAATATGCTATAATAAAATGAGAGAAGACAGCAATAAAAAATACTCTTTGACATTGGACAATGGTCATGAAATAGATAAATTAGCTAAAAAATTATACATATAAAATGATACTATCTTTATTTTGTATGTATGTATGTGTCTGTTATCCTAGAAAAACTACTGGAAGAGCATATAACAAACGGAATTAACAGTGACTTTTGGGGGTATGGCATTTCATCTGATCTCCCCCACCCTGCTTTTATGCACTGAGTTTCTGTGTTAGGGGAAGAGGAGCAATGTAGTTTGTTATGGAGGATCAGTTAATCTATGTCAATAGTCTGGCAAAGTACTTCTGAAAAACTTCCATAAGCTATTATAAGGACTATATCGGAAACGTTTTTTTTTCCTGAGTTTGCTAAATTTCAGGTCTACCAACCAGTCGCTATTTCATAGTAGTGTGAAAAGACATGCTCCTCTATTCCAGAAAACATTTTTTTTTTTTATCTCCCTATCTGGTTCTTCTGTTTGGTCATATAGCTTATTGCCCTCATAAAAACGAAAGCATATACTTGTAGAGGAGAAAGTTTTCCTCAACCCTCTTAGAGTCTCTAGCTGAGTCTGAAAATTAAACTAGCAAAGACAAATTAACAGGAGAAAAGCATATAAATTTTATTAAATTTTTACACGTACATGGGAGTCTTCACAAGAGAATGAAGACCAGAAGAAGTGACCACAGCAAGAAGCTTATACTCCATTTAGACAAACAATATATTTGTGATGAATTGTCAAGACAAAGGGGTTTGGGTTAGGGGTAGTAAATAGTGAAGAAGTAACTAGAGAGATAAGGGTTAGTTTAACAAAGTTTGTTTGTACCGATTTCTCAGACCCAAATTCCCTGACACTGGTGGTAAGAATGCATTCCTTCCTCCTGGTACAGGGATGATACCTTTTACATGAGAGACTTATCTCCTGCTTTCAGGAAAGAAGGGTGTGGGGGACAGAGGAGGTCAGAGTGATCTTGCTTTTGCCATTTTTCAAATTCCTTCAACTTAAAATTTTCAATATGCCAGGTGCCATATTTGGGGGTAGAATGTCCTAAACGCCACCATATTCATGCAATCAATAAAGCATCCAGCATATTTGCATTAAGTGCCTCATATATCCCAGCTACCAAAGGCAGATATTTGGAATACAAAGATGAACAAATGACAGCACCATATGCACTCTTTCAGTCTGACAGACAGCTATGTGGAATTCAACACAAGTATGATCTTAATGCTCTCTGAAAACATATTATCTTCCCTGGGTAATGTTCCACCACTTATATGCTCCTGAATCCCAAATATCCAGGCTTGTTCTCACTTTGTAGTTTTAGAACCTAGCAGTGAATTTGGTGGAAAGTAGTAAGATAATAAATGTTGAGTGAGTAAATGACTACATGTCAAACATAGAAAGGTATAGAAGACAACCCAGTTCTCCAAAGGAATTAGCTTTTAAGGTGATTTTTAAATTAAACTTAATTTTGAGATAATTACAGCTATAATACATAATAGAGATCTCATAAACTCTTTACTCAATTTCCTCCAATGATGACCAATCTGACAAAACTATAATACAGTATCACAACCAGGATATTGACATTGATACATTAAAAATACAAAACATATCCATTACTGCAAGGAGCCCTTTCATAGCCACACTCACTTCCCTTCCCCCCACATCCATTACTCACAGTAAGCAGTAAATTTGTTCTCTACTTCTATTTTAGAATTTTAAGATTATATAAATGAAATCATACAGGATTGGACCTCATAGGATTGGATCTTCTCACTTAGCTTAATTCTCTGGAGATTCATGCAGGTTGTTGCATGTATCAATACTGTGCTCCATTTTATTGCTGACTAGTATTCGTAGTAGAGCTGCTACAAGCATTCACCGAAAGATTTTTATGTGAACGTATGTTTTCATGTCTCTGAGATAAATGCCCAAGAATGCAATTGCTGGGTTGATGGTAGTTGTATGTTTAGCTTTTAAAGAAACTGCAAACTGTCTTCCAGAGCTGTCGTGTCTTTTGCTTTCTACCAACAATCTATGCGTGATCTATTTTCTCTATATCCTTACTGGCACTTAAGGTTGTCACTATTTTCTATTTTAGCCATTCTGATAGGTATGTAATGATACCTCGTTATGATTTAAATTTGCATTTTCCTAATAGATAATAATAGTGAACATTTCTTCATGAGCTTATTTGCCATCTGTAGATCATCTTTGGTCAAGTGTCCATTCATGTTTTTGGTCCATTTTCTAACTGAACTGTTTTTTATTTGTTTGTTTTACTGTTAAGGGTTCTGTATATATTCTAAACGCTGGTCCTTAATCAAATATGTAGTTTGCAAATATTTTCTCCCAGTCTTAGAGCTTTTCATCCTCCTAACAATCTTTAGCAGAGTAAAAATCTGCAATTTTGATGAGGTCCAATTTACGAATTTTTTTCTTGTAGATCGTGTTTTGAGTGTCAAGTATATGCCAAATCTTAGATCCCCAAAATTTTCTATTTTTTCCTAAAAAAAAAAATGTATAGTTTTACATTTAAGTCCATGATCAACTTTCAGTTAATTTTATATAAGATGTGAGGGTTAAGACAAAGTTTATTGTTTTGTCAATGGATGTCCAATTGCTACAGCACCATATTTTTTAAAAAGGCTACCTTCCTCCATTGAATTGCTTTTCCTGGGTCCTCTATTCTAAGTCTATCCTTCTAACGATACCCCACGGCCTTAGTTTACCGTAGCTATAAGAGACTTTAGTATCAGGGTAGAGTGATTTCACTGACTTTATTTTTCTTCAAGATTACTGTAACTATTCTAGGACATGTAAATTTTAGAAGAAGCTTGTGTATTTAAAAAAATAGCTGGTTCCAAAGAGTAGGTATAGGGGTAAAAAAGAATCATTTTACAGTGAAGAAAACTGAAAAGTACTACCTCAGCCACGTAGGTGATCAAAGTCAACATCTACAGTAATAAGCTATGTTGATAATAAGTACCCATGTTATTATGTGATGCAAATGACCCTTTACCACTGCGGTTGTTCTCCAAAAACACATATCACACTAAACTGATCATAGGAAAAACACTACACAAATCCCAACTGAGAGACAAAATACCTGAAGGTACTCTTCAAAACTGACAAGGTCATCAAAAACAAAAAAAGTCAAACTGTTACAGCCCAAGACAAAATGACTAAATATAATGTAGAATCTCGGATGGAATTCCGGAAGAGAAAAAGGACATTATGTGAAAAATAAGGAAATCTGAATAAAAAAAGGACTTTATAACAAATATACCATACTTAATGTAAGACGTTAATAAGGGGAAACTGAGTAAGAGATGCATAGACACTCTTTGTATTATCTTCTCAGTTTTTCTGTAAATCTAAAACTATTATAAATTAAAAAGTTAATAAATACATATACACACATATATACCCATACATATATTTCTAAAAAGGCAAGTGTTCAAGGATTTCAATTTAATAAGATTAACATAATTTTTACTGCTTCATCAAAAATGTTTTTAAGTAAAAACAAAAACCTTGCTGGGATTTGCAGTTATTGCATTAAAAATATATATATCAACTTAGGGAGAATGGACATCTTCACTATGTTTAAGTCCTCCAAACTCTGAGCACAGTATATCTCTCCATTTATTTAGGTCTTCTTTGATTTCTTTCATCAGCATTTTATAATCTTCAGCATACAGATCCTATACATGTTTTATTAAATATATTCATAAATATTTCATTATCTTGAGAGGGATTATAATTAGTTTTGTGTTTGTGATTACGGTTCCCACATGTTCATTAATAGCATACAGAAATGTAAAAATTTTTGTTAACACTATATCCTGTGACCATGCAGAACTCACTTATTAGTTTTTGAAAGGTGTTCTGTTTTGTTTTGGGTTGGGTACATTCTTTGGGATTTTCTGTGCAAACAAGTATATCACCTGCAAATAGGGATACTTTTATTTCTTCCTTTCCAATCTGAATGCCTTTGATTTCTTTTCCTTGCCTTACTGCAGTGGCTAGAACTTCTCATACGATGTTCAATAACAGTGTTGAAAATAGACATCTTTGCCTTTTTCCCAATCTTAGAGAAAAAGCATTCAGTCTCTTAGCATGAAATATGATGTTAACTAGAGAATTTTTGTAGATGCTCATTATCAAGTTGAAAAAGTTCCCCTCTATTTCTAGTTTGCTGAGAATTTTTTTCTTGACTAAGTATTGAATTTTATCAAAATTTTTTTCTATATTAATTGATATGATCACAGGATTTTCTTTTGCCTACTGATATGGTGGATTATATTGTCTGATTTTCAAATATTGTATTAAGGTGAGTCTTAAAGGACAAACAGACTTCGCCAGCCATAAATATAAAACCTTTTGTTTTTATTTGTTTAATATCTATTTATCCTTACTAGATTACCAGATCCATGGTGGCACAGATTATTTATTTTGTTCAACATTAAATATCCAATATCAAGCCTAGCACCTAGCACACAATAAGCACTCAATGAATAATTGGAGAAGGAAATAAAGAAAGAATAGAATGCACAGGTACACTGCCATGACCAGTCACCCAGGGTAACAGGAGAGATTATGTTAGAATGTGGCCAAAAGGCAGAGGCCCTACCTCACAGATTATTCATAAATTAATTCAAGATTCATCAAACACCTAAACATAAAAATCAATGACCTAAACACGAAGCTTTTAGAAGGAAATCCATGAGAATATTTTCATAACTTGGAGTAGACAAAAGTTTCTTAGAATACAGAAAGCAATAATCATGAAAGAAAATATTGAGAAGATAATTTCTTTTGAAAATTAAAATTTTCTGTTCTTCAGAAAACATCGCTTAAGAAAGTAAATGAGGATGCTAAAGACTGGGAGAAAATATTTGCAAAACATGAATGACAGCTATGATATATAAAGAATACCTACAATTCCGTAATAAAAAGAGAAACGGCCCAATTAAAAACAAACAAAAGTTTTCAACAAACACTTCAGAGAAGATACATAAATGGCTGATAAGCACATAAAAGGTTCTTGACATCATTAGTCAGCAGGGGAGTACAAATAAAACCCAATGAAATATCATTATTATTATTAATTATCATTATACTTATAGAATAACTAAAATTAAAAAAGACTGATAACAGCAAATGTTGACAAAGATGTGGAATGACCAGAATTCTCAAACATTTGTTGGTGACAATGTAAAATGGTGTAACCTCTTCAGAAAAAAATCTGGCAATGTTTTATAAAACTGAACATACATCTATCCTATGATCCAATAATTCTGATCCTAGGTGTTTAACCAAGAGAAAAAAGACTTATATTAGAACACTCATTGTAACTTTACTCATAACAGCCCAAAACCAGAAACAGCCCAAATGTCCATCAATAGAAGAATAGGTAAACAAACAGTGGTATAGTGACACAATGGAATACCATTACATACACACACGCACACACATACAACTATATGCACAATAACATGGATGAATCTCAAAAACATTATGATGAAAGAAGCCAGTCACAAAAGAGTATATACTATATAATTCTCTTTATGTAAGGTAATAGATAAACCAATCTACAATAGAAAAAAAATCAAAACAATGTCTTCCCCTGGAAGATGGGAGTGAAGACTGATCTTCAAAGGGAGCATAAGGGGACTTCCTAAGGTATTAGTAATATTTTGTATTTTGATAGGGGTTTGAATTACAAAGGTGTATATATTTGTCAGAACTCAATGAATGGTATACTTAAAATCTGTGCATTTCACTGCACGTAAATTTTACCTTAAAAAAATGTATTAACTATATGCATTTAGGGAAAGTCTGCAACTTATTTTGAAATCTACCCAAAAAGAAAACAGGACTAGATTGGTAGATGAATACAGGGACAGACAGACAGATACGTGATAAGGTAAGCATACTAACATGTTAATAATAAGAATCCCGGTGGTGGCTATTTAGAAATTTACTGTAAAAAATTTTCAAATTGTACTGTCTATATTAAAATTTTCATAAAAGAAAAAGAGGGAAGAAAGTAAGAATGGGATTGGATCAAGAATACAAGGTACATTTAAGAGTATAGATGTTACCCTATATTTCTAGTTTTCAAATCCTAAGGCTCTATGGAAGTGGCTCAGGAAATGCTCAGGGGGTAAAAATTAGATAAGAAAGTGGGGCAGAGGCCTTAATAACATCGCAGTAGTTCTACTTTTATAAATTGGCATTTCAGGCAAAATAATTTTTAAGGGCTCCAATGATGCAAAGAAACACACACACACACACACACACACACACACACACACACACACAGAAAACCATCGCTAAAGGCAATAATGAATTTTATCCACACAAGTACCGCAAGCCTCAGTGAGTAACAAAATAACCATGTCTTTTTCAGGAATGGTTGAGTAAAATATGTAGTGGTGCGTTTTATGTATAGTCATAAAAGCAGAATGCTAGAAAAGACACCAAAGATCAACTGGTTTAATATACTGATTTTCCAGATGAGAAACTTGGCTCCAGCTAAGAAAGAGATTTCCAGGTGACAGGTCACCGCCGGCAGTCAGCACAAGGTGGACTGGGCCCAGGCTTGTCAGTCCACTGCTCACTCTTCTTCCTGCCACAATCCCCAGCACCCCTGAAGAGGCTTTAATGAGATTTTCTAGTTATTTTAGTGACAGTTTATTTGAAAAATAAGGTCTGTGCTTCAGATGACAAAATGCTCCAAAAACAGAAAGTCCATTTTCTTCATAGCTGCCTATGAAAGATTACAGGCCTATTTTCTAATTCTGACATTTATTTGAAATTCAGATTCTATTGTATTACCTAATCTGAGCCATGAAGATAATTAATATAAATGTGAAAATCTCAGGGTGAAGTAAGAGAACGTAGGAAAAGGAACATTCTTAAAGTTCAAGCCACTTTCTTATGCCACTTTACGACATTTAATTGTCTGCTATTGTCAAACACAAAATTCAAACACTAAGCTGAAATTAGTCTCCTCTCTAAATATCTATTTACCTATTCTGAACAAAGAGCACATGGACCTCTTTTATGTGTGCGTGTCCGAGAAGCTGTGGGTAGAGTGCTATTTAAAGGAAACTTGGAGTTGATCTTTTGGTAGTCAAGATGCCTCTCTTGATTTAATTTAACTGGGGGCAGGTTAACACACACCGGGCATACTCTGGCAAGCTACCAGTTTTACAATCTATGCAGTCTTGGGCCTTTCTGATATTTTTCAAATATCAAAAAAACAGCTTGCCTTTAAGATTTTTCACCTTTATAACACAGCAAAAAAGAATATCTCCAAAAGCGGCTTATTTTTTTACTAACACCTCTTGCAAAGATGTTAGAAAAGATGAATAATAAAAATAGTAAAGAACAGATGAATAATAAAAATAACAGCATTATTATTTCTTGAGTCACTGACTGAGCATTTCACATATATTATCTCATTTAGTCATCATCACAATTCAAAATTTTTATTTTATAGGGAAAAGAATGAGGTTTTACAGTTACATAGCAAAAAAAAAAAAAAAGGGCAGTGTTAAGTATCAGAAGCCCAGATCTAACTCCGAAGCCCAGTTTTTCCACTTAATTGGATAACGGATAAATTTCAGTTATCCAGACCAAGGTCACTCACTGTCATTGCACTGCTTCTAATGGGTTGAGCAGAGTAGACCATTTAGTGCAGCATGTCCTTTAATACAGATGGAAGCTTCCAGGAGATGCATTGCCTCTGCGTCCATTCTAACGATAGTTCCTCCTCTCTAAACACTAGCTCAAATGCCAATGGCTAGCCTTTCAGTACAGCAGAATAGGAAAGTAGAGTGTATTTAAGAGGACACCATAGGTTAATAGAGACATAGGGAGAAGGCCAGGCAGCTACCCTGAACATAAAAAGATTTGCTATCTACCTCAAGGCCCTCCTTCAGGTCAGTTTCATCTGTTAGAAATTCTTGTTATTTCTTCTCTGGGTCTGTGATGTCTCTTACACCCCTTTCTGCTTCTATCTCCATGTCTCATTCCTTTGCAGCGATGGGACTAGGGAGCAAAGAGTCCCCACAGAAAATGAAGTCCTTGCCCACCATAACAGCCAGCCTTTCCACAGGAAGCAGCTGCACTGGCCTCTCTGAATCACAGACTTATAAACTGGACCTGTTGGCCACATACTTTGAAATCACCACACAAAATGCAGTGGCTTCTGTGACGTTTGGTGAACTGAAATCTAGTCACCCACTTAGGTGACCATATATCTTAGAAATGAACAGTGAGATCTCTGCGAAGGAGGCCTGGAAGGGCAGAGCTGTCATGTTTCTCACAGCAAAGGCGGAGGAGGACAGTTCAGAACAGAGCAATGCTCATTCTTACCCATCAATCGTCATGCATGAGAACCACTTCAACATTTTAGTTGATTTGAGCTAATAAATTATTTCTCACTTGTTTAAAGGGACTGGGGAGGTGAATTTCATTTTAAAACTCTTAAAGTGTAAAAGTAACACCACAGTCTTAGGAGAAGAATGAGAATCTGTAGGTTAGACAATGAAAGAGACAAAGGCCCTCTCCTCCCACAGGACAATCCCCAGACAGGGTCCATGTAACATCACCTCTCAGCAGAGCTCACTCCTTCCCTCTGTCAGCGACACTGCCTGTCTACACCCCTCAGCATCTGCAGGGCCAAACAGTCAACATGTATGTCATCTTTTTCTATGATTCTTTTTTTCTACTTTTGTTTCTATTTCTCTTCGTCTTCTTAATTTTTGTTTTATCATAAATTTATATCCTAATTTTAAACTGCCTTCAATTATCTAAGAAAAAAATAAAAAATAAATAATAATAATAAATCCCAGTTTCCAATCTGTACCTGGCTTTAAAAAGAGGTAAATAAAATAAACTTATTTGTTCAAATTATCCCTCAGTAAGAATACTCAGTTTCTGTATAAGCATCTGAATATCCCAAGTGACTCACATTACCACAATGGGAAAGAATCTTGAAGATCATAAGGACCAACTTGGTCATCTTGCAGAAGTAGAAACTGAGACCCAGAAAAGATTCAACTTAACAAAGACCACAGTGCTATTTATGGGTACTCCGCTACTTTACAGCATGACTTTCATGCAGTCAACACTTTCAAACATTAAATGGGGATATATTCAAATCACCTTTTCTGAGCCTAATTGAGATACTCATGCATCAGCTGATGAACATGCATATCCCACTACTTAAACACAGTGAAACACAATAATCGACAGTTTCAAGCAATGCTTATTTGTGCAATTATTTAAACATTGTGTCACCTTTACTTATATTAGTTTCCAAAAATGAGTGGGAATAAAAGAATATTGTGGCAGCCTGACCCTGCCTGGCCATTTCCGGCTCAAATAAGTTCATTCCTGACTGTCCTCCACCCCTTCCCAGGACTCTCTGGCTGACGTTACTTTTCTCATAGCTTGCCAATCAATTGATGTTCTCCTTCCTTATATCTGTAGCTGTGTAGGAATGTGGAAGTATGAGACTGTATAAAACTGCCCGCTATGTTACAATTGGGGCTGAGCCAGTGCCAGAATCAATAAATGCTGCTTCCTTCTTATAGCTTCAGTGTCCCGTCTCTCTGTTCGAGAATTCCGCAAAAATATAAGTGCTGATACTAACAATACAACAGAGACAAAGATGGACATAATTAAATATATAAAAGCGATGACTCATAGTCAACTGTACAATTATAGGACATATAGCTGATCAACTCAGTGTACAAGAATAAGAGTGAAAAAAGTAAAGCTATCCCAAATACCAACACAATTTCTAAAGACTGTCCAAGTGATGAAAAGAAGTAAGAGAAAAGTTAAAAGATCACAAAAATATAAAATAAAAACTAGCATCGAAAGAACATTCCAGTAATTCAAATACAGAGTGGAAGTTCATGGGTCTGTTCACCAGGTATACAGCTTTCAGAATCATTTAGCAAGAAAGGGTGGCTAGTTCCTTAAAAAAAAAAAAAAAAAAAAAAGACAAGATAAAATCAAACTCCATGTCATGAGTTTCTGCTCTACCCTTTCCAAAACCACCACTGATAACGCCTTACTTCCAACAGTATTAAAAACATATTTTACTAATTCCAAGATCCATAAAGATAATGAAGCACTTATAAGTTAGATGTTCTTATACTCCATTCTTCATCCATGAAAAAAATGTGATCAAAGACAGTTCACATTTACTGTTACCTTTTTAAATAAAATACATCCAAGGAGATCAGTTTTCAATCATAAGCAAAAACTCATAGGGTAAAGAAGTAACTAAATCAAACCACAATTAACCACTGCAACTGTCAGCCTTGCTTATAAGTTCCTATCTTTAAGACAGGAGGCAAAGGTGAAGTACAAAGATAGAATTATTCCTCCAAAAAAACACACAAGATTACCGGAATCTCCAAGGTAGTCAGAGAATGACTAGGATTTCCATTCAGATGTAATGATTTGATTAAGTAAATAAAATAAAAACAGTAATGTCAAAGAGTCATAATAAAGCTAACAAATGTAAGGTAAAAATAAATAAAAATAAGTTATCAGTGACCTCTTGTCTTTTGATGGCCTGGTTTTCCCTGAGCTCAGGACTGAAAGCAACAGAGATTTTCCCACTGGCCTTGAAAAAGCAAAGAGCTAAGATGTGAACCATCTGTGGAGGGTGCCATGTGGCAGGGGGCTGTGGGAAACCTCTAGAAGTGTAGGGGCTCTATACTATAATCCAAAGAACTGAATTCTGCCAACAACCACATGAGTTTGAATGAAGAACCAAAGTTCCAGATATGGCAAACATATCTCAAATAAACAGAAAATAAGCTATAGACTGCTAAATACCATAAATAATACTATAAAGTGTCCTGAGATTCCAGGAACTAGTGTCTGAGGTAATCAGAAACAGCTCCATCAAAAAGGTGAGTGAAGACATGGGATGGGTGGAAGAAAAGAGTCATTCTGGAACATAGGGAAAGGCAAGTCACTGCTACAGAAGCATCTAGGGAACAGAACCTGCCAGTTCTAAGTGAATTCAACTCAGAACTGCAGGACAGTTGAAAAGCTATGCAAAACATTGCTGAGAAGATAAAGAAGACACATATCTGCATCCAAGTAAAGGTACATAAAGGGGGGACGTAAACACAGCAAAGCAAATTTGATAGGAGGTTTCAGTTTTCTGCTATGGAGGGAAGATAATTTATGAGATAGAAAAAAGCATACCATGAAGGCAAGTTAATTAATAGGAAAGTTACATAAATTAAAGATAACTGCTAAGTCTAATTTAAAAAATTCAAACTTTTATTTTATTCTATATAATCAATATGTCTATTAAAACAATTATCCATAAAAGTTGGATTTTACTGGTTCTGGTCAAGATGGTGCAGGAGGCATATGGAAACTCTGTACTTTCTGCTCAATTTGTGGTGAGTCTTAAGCTACTCTAAAATATCAAGCCTAGCAAGATGGCAGGGTACGTAAACATTGTGAATGCCTCCTCCCATGACCACATTAAAATTACAACTATATTATAAAATAGTCAACCCAGAGAATAATCTAAAAACTAGATGAACAAAACCCCTATAACTGGGGATATAGAAAGGATACCACATTGAGACTGGCAGGAGAGGCAGAGACAAGAAATGAGCAGGTGGACACCCACCTGTGGTGGTGAAGCATCAGAAGGCTATCTCAGCTGTGGGGGGCCCCCCAGAGGAGCGAGGTGCCCTAGATACACACCACAGTTCCAGTGGCGGGAAGAGGAGTCTCTACAAAATCTGGCTTTGAGAATCAATAAGGATCCTGGCCCATGGGGTGTGATGGAAGGCAGCTAGAAATCTGGACACCCCTTAAAGGGCCCACGCACAGATTAATGCACTCGCAGGCACTCACCCTGGGCTCCAGGGGATGGACAGCAGCTTGGGAGGTGCCAGAGACATATGGGGAAAGAATGCATTATGTGGTTTCAGGGCAAGGGCTGGAAGGATGGCTGGCACTGTCCCTCTGTTGAGTCCTCATCGGGTGCAGTCTACAAATGAGTGCCATCTTGCCTGTTAAACCATCACCCCACGCAGCCAAATCTGAATCTGAATCGGTCTAGTGAGATCTAGTGGCTCCACACTGTGGGTGAATCCCTGAGTCCCCACCCCACTAAATCTCGAATAGCCCAGTGGCAATTTCATATTCTTACTAAGCAACCAACCCCATGCACTGTGCTCTCAGCAGAAGGTTCCTTCAACTGCAATCAACAGGCCTCCACTGGGGCACCTCAGGAGACACTTTTGGTAGCAGGCAACCAGACCCAGCCCTAGCTACAGTATTTCTTAAACAAATCTCGGTGTCTGCAGGCCCAAGGCAGTCAGTGGCTGACCTCGGTGTGAGCTGAGACATTTGCAAGTGACCACAAACAGCACTGGCGACAAATGTGAATCTGCACCAAACTGCAGAACATCATTTGCCCCACCCTGGTGACTCACTGAGACCCAGCCTCATCCGACACTGGTATCCCTGAGGCTCAATGAATTTAAGAAGCTTGAAATTATACTGAGCATCTTCTCTGACCACAGTGGTATGAAACTAGAAATCAATTACAAGAAAAAACTGGAAAATATACGGAACATGGAGACTAAATAACATGCTACTAAATAATTAATGGGTTAACAATAAGATCAAGAAAGACATCAAAAGATACCTTAAAATAAATGAAAATGAAAACACAATAACCCAAAATCTATGGGACACAAAGAATGCACTCCTAAGAGTAAACTTCATAGCCATACAGGCCTACCTCAAGAAACAAGAAAAATCTCAAATAAACGATCAAACCTCACACCTAAAAGAACTACAAAAAGAACAGTAAACAACACCCAAAGTGAGTAGAAAGAAGGAAATAATTATGATCAGAGAGAAAATAAACAATACAAAAGATCAATGAAACCAAGAGCTGGTTCATTAAAAAGAGAAACAAAATTGATAAACATTTGACCAGATGAATCAAGAAAAAAAAAGAGAGAGGAATCACATAAATAAAATCAGAAACGAAAGAGAAGTAACTACGGACTCCACAGAAATACAAAAGATTACAAGAATATACTACAAGAAATTATATACCAACAAATTGGACAACATGGAAGAAATGGATACATTCCTAGAAACATACAATCTTCCAAGACTGAGTCACAAAGAATCAGAAATGTGAACCCACCGATTACCACAAACAAAATCGAAGGAGAAATCAAAAAACTCCCAAAAAACAAAAGCCCTGGACCAGATGGCTTCACAGGTGAATTTTACCAAATATTCAATGAAGAATTAACACCTATTCTTCCCAAACTATTCCAAAAACTTCAAGAGGAGAGAAGGCTCCCAAATTCACTTTACGGAGCCACAATTACCTGATTCCAAAAGCAAACGAAGACATTACCAAAAAAAAAAAAATTATAGGTCCATATCCCTGGTGAACATAGATGCAAAAAACCTCAACAAAATATTAGCAAACTGAATTCAGCAATACATTAAAAAGATCATACGCCAGGATTGAGTGGGGTTTATTCCTGGGATGCAAGGTTGGTTCAATATCCACAAATCAATTAACCCATTTCCCGTTTAGAAAAAAAAGTACAGCTTGCTGCCAGCACTAATTTATCATCTCACGTAGGAATGCCACATTTTCTAGGATTTGACATTTTCGGTGATCAAGAATTACTATATTTTGTAAATGGAAATATCATTACTAAAAACATGATGTCATTTGTTTCCAAAGACTACTGAAAGACAAGCAATGTGAAAATAATAAAAGTGAGATATTTGTGGCAAACTTTGGGTGTAAGGTTAGGACTGCAATCTGCGAGTTATCTCACAAGTAAATGCTGCAACCACAAGTGCCAGCAAGTATTCTTGGGGCAAACGGGAAATGGGTTAATGTGATACACCACATTAAAAAACGGAAAGATAAAATCATATAATCCTAACAATACTTGTAGAAAAAGCATATGACAAAATCCAACATCCATTTATGATTAAAAACTCTTAGCAAAGTGAGCATAGATGGAACATACCTCAACATATTAAAGGCCATATATGACAAATGCACAGTTAACATTAAACTCAATGGGAAAAAGCTAAAAGCTAAAAGCTACAAGATCAGGAACAAGACAAGGATGTCCACTTTCACTACTTTTATTCAATGTTGTTGGAAGTCCTAGCCACTGCAAATCAGACAAAATAGAGAAATAAAAGGCATCTAAATTGGAAAGAAAGAAGTAAAACTGCCATTATTTGCAGATGACACAATAGTATATATAGAATCCTAAAGATTCTACCAAAAAACTGTTAGAACTGATAAAAAGAATTCAGTAAAGTAAAAGGATACAAAATTAATATTCAGAAATCAGTTGCATTTCTATACACAAATAATGAACTATTAGAAAAAGAAATTAAGAATTCATTCCCATTTACAATTGCATCAAAACAACAACAACTAGGAATAAATTTAACCAAGGAGGTAAAAGACCTGTACTGAGAAAATTATAAGTCATTGAAGAAAGAAAATCAAGAAGATACAAATAAATGGAAACAAACATACATGGTGCTCATGGATAGAAAGAATTAACATCGTTAAAATGTCCATACTACCCAAAGCAATGTATAGATTTGATGCAATCACCATCAAAATACCAATGGCATTTGTCACAGAGCTAGAACAAATAATCCTAAAATTTATATAGCAACATAAAAGACCTCGAATATGAAGTACTGCATAGGGAATATAGCCATAATATTGTAATAATGATGTATAGTGCCGGGTGGGTACTAGACTGGTTATGGGGATCACTTCGTAAATTATATAAAAGTCTAACCACTATTCTGTATACCTGAAACTAACATAAAAAAATACTGGATATCAACTTTAATTGAAAAATAAAAATTTTTTTTTAAAGTTGGTTTTTACTTTAGAACCACTGAACCCAGTATTTCTAACTCTGAATTTCTCTTTCCCAATATCACTGAGTTTTCACCTATAAAAATAAAAAGGATAAAAATATACAATAATCAATTTAAAAGTCTGCTTCAAAAAAATTTTCAAGGCCAATCTTTTAATAAATTTTCCCTAAAATATGAATAGAAATTATTGATTCATTACCAAGGAAATTTCACAATTTCCCAAAAACTTTTTCGTGGTAAAAAGTGATCTGCAGTCTCTGGGTAAGTTACAAATCATTTCCAAAAGTGAATACTTTATAACCGATATATTTTTTTTTATAACCAATATTTTTAAAAATGTTTAGGACTTTAGCCAGTATGCAAGCACGAGATAGAAATTAAGGGAACATGACTACTAGAAAGAAGAAAACAAAGTATTACTGTCCACAACATAATTTTCTATACTGAAAGCTAAAACAAATCAAACTGATAAACTATCGAGAACAAACAATAGTTTGGTGAAAAGAATAAATTTAAGGTTTTAAAATCAACAGCATTTTTCAATACTAGCAATAACCAACAGGAAATAAAGTTATAAAGAAAAACATCTTTTATAATAACAGATATAATGAAGGGATCTATTTGAAGCAAATTACAAAAGTTTATTAAGAACCATGAAAGAATATCAGAATAAATTGAAAAAGATAAACTTTGTATGGGAAAATTAAATAGTATAAAATGCCAGCTCTACCCAAATTATTTTAATTTAATTCCCAATAGAAATGTCTACAGGGGGAGACAAAAAATTAGGAGAAGAATTTAAAAAACAATCCCCAGCTCATCGGAAAAATTAAACAAGTAACAGAAGCTGGGAATTTTTTGAAAAACACTAAGAAGAAAGCAACAATAATGAAAACTGGCACAAGAACTGACACAACAAATAGATTGAGATATTTTAAAACAATATAAATTCTCATGAACCAATATAGAAATAGATTACATAAGAAAGTGTTAAGAAATTGTCTAAATATTTAGGAGAAAAATGAACTCATCTTCACTTCATGCCATGTGCCAAAATAGACAAAATAGACTGTGTCGAGTTCTATGTTTAAAAAAAAACAAATAAATGACAACAATAACAACAATAACAAAAAGAATACTGGTAATTCTTTAGCTGAATTTGGGTTAGAAATGACTGTTCTATAAAAGAAGTAAATGAAATTAAAAAAAATACACAAATTTGATCACATGAAAATTTAACTTTTAATGTTTACAAACACCAAAAAAATGTGAAAGCTTAAAAAAGAAAATGAGAAAGTTTTCTGCGGTGAATGATGGAGTCAGCCACTAAGTTAACTTGAGCTCTGGGACAGAACATCAGCTCTTTGATATGCTGATATTCTTTTCAATGTTCTATACCATAGAAATAGTTCTTTGTGTCATTTTAAATAGAGATATGGAAAACATAAGCATACATTTTTATTTCAAAAACAAATCTGGGCTTTTGGGAATAGTTTATTTGCTTATAGAATTATAAGATTCCATATATGTAGAGAAATATCTTTGGTTTTAGAAACACTTTAAGACTCACAGCTTCCAGTTACATGGTTATTAAATAAAGTCTATAGACTTTTAAAAACCATCAGACTGACATGTCTTTGTTCTTCTAAAGGAAAAGGCTCTCTTATTTTATAACTCTAGAATGATATATTTAGACCTAAATTTTTTTTCTTCTACTCTGAGTTTCCTTACCAAAAAAAAAACCTTACCTTTTGGTTTGTTTTAATCCCAAAGGAGATAGGATATGATAAAATAGAAATAAAACAGGATAAGAAAAAAACAGTTTAAAAGTTATGGTTCAACTACATTTATGACTCTAAAATTTTTCATATTAGGTCTTAAAAGAGTTCTGTGCTGGAAAAATAGGTCCACTGTTTCACTGAATTTGCACTGGAAAGACATTAAGCAAGTGGAGGCAGCAGTTCTGAGGTGCAGCACAGTCTAAACAATAAAAGTTCCTGTCTCTCTCTTCCCTGTAAAAAGCAAAATACCTGCCCCATAGGTATTAAAAAAATGGAGATAAGTGCCTAGCTATCCACTATCTACTACACATAAGTATACGTATAAGTACTCCTTATACCACTTATTATTTGACAATACGACTAAATAAAAGTGAGGTCTATGTTTCCATATTAAACGTTAAACTTTTTTCACATTCTACTTTGCTAAATATTCTATATTCTTTGATCAGTAGTCACTCAATTTCTCCAAAAACTTACATCTCCAGAAGTAATGGTGAAAAACTCATTCATGACACTTTTACACATTGAATCACGCAATATAATTTCATTTCATTTCAAAGGATTGCTAAAATATTAAAGAAAAATGATTTACATTAAAATTACTAGTAAATTGTTCAGTAATGTGTTAATTTTCACCTAAGAAATTGTGTTCAGAAGAGACAGTGTTTTAAACCATTTCTAACTGTATGACATCTATGCATTTAATTAGAATAATTCTAGAGCTCAATGTTGGTCAAAAAATAACATCAATACTTAAGTACAAGACAGAAAGATTAAAACCATATCTATTAATAGTTTTATGGATAGTCCATCAAGCCAGAAAGCTTCAATACTCTGAAGCAAAAACATCAACACAGAGCATCTGCACATGGTCACCCTGCTGGTTAACCTTAGATCTTTCCCTGGTATTTCCTCATTTGTTATTCCCATTTTCCATCTTTACAGTTTCCAGAAGAGCACTTGTCCCTCTTTCTGGCCTAGGGCATCGCAAAGGATCAGATGGAGGCAGAACTGAAATGGACAAGGAATTTGCAAATGCGTGAGTCACTTAAAGCAATAAAAACCCCTGAAGTGAGAAGACGCTGATTTGGAAGTAGAAATTTCAGGCAACTACACCTTCTTACAGCACAGTTACACATGCCAGGGAACTAATGCTCTCATAAGTCAAATGACAACAGATGCTCACATGACTTAGAAGCCAAATTTAGTTCCATCAACTTCACTGAAATCATTAAATTGCCATAGAAATCATCAAAAGACAGTATCAGATCCTAACCTTAATTTATAGGTAAAAAGCCTTGCTTCTTGAAATATGGCCTGTATATACCTGAGCTAGGTGACAATGGACAAAGATTCCACATCATCAAAAGATAAACATGGCTCATCTGTCGCCACCGCAAATTTTGCTGAATTTCTTTTCCCCTGGGGAGATGCATTAGTTTTTTAATTATTTTCCTGACATTAAGTACTTCACAATTATTTTGTTATAAAAAACAAATAGAGAAATATTATAAACAAGAACAAGGAAAATCTCATAATTTTTAAACCAAATCATCAGAACTACAAACTATTTCATCACACTTTAGACCACCTCTCCAAGATTATTCAAATCTCCCAGTTTAGGGTAAGATAGGAGAGGGAACATTCACTGTTCTCTGCCATCAGGGGTTGTTCTATGTAAAGTTCTGACATCATCCTTACTACTCCACTATATCTCCACGATGACCACCACTCATATAATTTACCAAATACTCATTATTACATCTGGAACTTTGCTAAGCTCTTTACACACGTTATCTCATCTACCGTTGCTAAGTCAATTGATTTGAGAATTTTAAATCCGTACTATCAGACTTTTAAAAATTAATCTAATATTTTTCATAGATAAATCATGTATATGGTAACAAAATTCAAATGTTATAAAAAGGCAAACAGTGAAAAGTAAACTTCCATCGACTTTTGTACCTCCCTGTAGACATGTTTGTATACTATGCTACACAATTTTATGTGTGCACATACACACACACACACGTACACTCATACTCCTCTCTGACAAACTTAATTTTAATACAAATATCAGCACAACATTCTTTACCTTATTCTTCTCAGTTAAGAATTTACATTGATGGTATTCCATAGAGGTCCAGGACAGCAGAGAGATCTACCTCATTCTTTTAAATAGTGCAGAGTATTCCATCACATGAAAGCCCCACAATGCATTTAGCCATTTCCTATTGATGAATATTTAAACATTTTCCAGTATTTTGTTTAAATGAATAAATCTATAAAGAACACCTTGTATACTTAAGTTTGTATACACATACTAGCATTTTTAGGATAAACTTCTAAAAATTGAATTGCAATGTCAAATGGCTTATGCATTTTAAATTTGAACACGCATGGCCAAATGGATCTCCCAAGATGGAATACACTAGTTTCAAACCCCACTGAGTCCCACCAAGAATACCACACATGATCAAACCATGTTACCTCTATACTGCCAGAGAGCTTGACTAAGATAAAGTTACACCAAATAACAAGATTTTTTTAAGTCCTACTTTGTGCAAAACACTGGTGTTTAATTCACCATTCATGACACCAAAAAGTTTAATAATATGAAGATGGAGCACCAGGGTATTCACAGTGAAACACAGAAATACAATTATAAAAGCATATACAATTTATAGGAAGGACAGTCATAAGTCCTGCAGAGGTACAGGAAGAGCAGCAAATATGAGAATGACTGGGAATGCACTCATGGAAGAAGTGAGGCTCCACCTGAATATTCAATGATGAGTCAAGTCTGGAGAGCCAGAAAGCAACAGGGAAGATACAGCAGATGGTATACATACAAATAAGATGAGCAAA
Organism: Pteropus vampyrus; assembly: GCF_000151845.1. Classification (NCBI taxonomy): domain Eukaryota; kingdom Metazoa; phylum Chordata; class Mammalia; order Chiroptera; family Pteropodidae; genus Pteropus; species Pteropus vampyrus. The sequence goes on from NW_011888910.1 coordinate 2,970,021, forward strand.
GCTTGAGGTCAAAGTCAAAACCCAGACACTTATGTGGTATGCTGTTGGTCTAATACCTGTCTAGTGATTGCTCAAACGATCAATAGGCCAGTCAGACAAGAGAAGCACAACGTACAAATGAGTTTCACAAGTAACAGTTGCCGAAAAGAATTTCTAAAACTCAATTACAAACAGAGACCAGCAATTAAGAAAGGCACTCTCTTCTGCTCTGCTCTAGGTGATTATATACGTCCTTAAAAAAACAAAACAAAACAAAACAAAACAAAAAGCTCAACACCTAGCCAGATAGGACTTTCCTTACACATTTTCTAGATTCACTATAGGACCATCTTGAAAAATATCTACTTAATGTAATCATGGTACTCAAAATAAAAAAATCAAAAACAAGACTACGGCTTTACCACTTCATGTTTTATAATCTTGCTGATAACTGCAACTCAGTCATTTCAAACCAGAGAGAGCAGCATACACCAGCAAAAACAAGGTTTTTGAAAAATAAAAGTCCTGGGTTCAAATTCCAACTCTGTCTTAACTCTTAAAATCACAATTTTCTCATCTGCAAAAATCAAAATGGTTGGTTATAAATGCTATGCCGATGAAATGAGATTGAAAAAATATATAATCTAGGAGAGTGCATGGCTTACAATGCGTAAATTCTACACACAAATTTCTCTCCCTTTCCCTCTTATTTCAAGTAATACCAAAATACATAGTATCACTTAAATATTGACTGCTCTCAAGCACATCTTTTAGTTTTCTCTAATTTCACTGACATAATTCCATAAAAACAGTAAAAATGTACTTGGTGATGAAAAATGCCTAGATAATTCAAAAATGGTACAGTTTAGAAGTTACTGATACAAAAATAAAGTATTTTGGATTAAAATCAAGTAGTTTTATAAGAAACTCGATATTAGTGTGAAATTCTTGATTTTGCCTATAAACCTAACAGCTGGGTCAACTGAGAATTATTCATTTTGCTAAATAAAAGCAAAATTTGTAACATCTGCTCTTAAATATTCCTTAATACTAAGCCATTATGTTTTTAATACAGGTTGCCCCTTGTCTTGATTCTAATCATCTTTTCAAATATGAGCATTTCCCCTACTTACCCTTCACACATTGTCACTCACTGCTCTAGCACAGTATCATGGGCAATATACTAATAAACAGTGTTGAAACCACGTCATAGTACGCTTGCTTTCTTCATTTTCTCTGACTCTAAAACATCCTCTATCCAACATAACAGGTATATACCTTCAGACGCATTAAAATAGGGTTCTCTGAAAGAGCATGGTTTAAATAAAGCAACTTGAGTTAATCTGAGTAGTTCAGCTACTTTAGGTATATCACCAATCATCAAAACCAGCCAGAAACTGCTAAAGTAGCACCTTCCAAACTTCACACAAATAAAACTGTAAGTTTCTTAACATTCTATGCTTTCAATTAGCCTTTCTATGGCTCTGCTCATTTCTTTTTTATAACCATATACTTCTTCCTATTGATTCTTGGCACTTCATATATTGGCAGGAAACCACTGCCAACCTAATATAATGTTATGCATTTATGCAGTGCTTTTAATTAAGTCACTTTGGAATCTCCTTAACATTCCAATGAAGATGATGCATTATCTTCCTTGAAGTGAAAGCAGTCTAATTCTTTGCATTTCCAGTGCCTGGCCCAGTGCTTGCTACGCAGTAGGTGCTCAGTATCTGTCACAGGTCATCATACTGACATAGTCCTGGGTTTGAATTCCGGCTTCAGTACTTTCCAAATCTAATCATAAGCCTGAGTAAATCATGTTACCTCCCAGGATTTTAGTTTCTGGTGTGAAAAACAGGGATAAAGAAGACCCATTTCACAGAGTTTCCATGATCACTAAGTGATATAATGTAGTATTTAAAGTCACTGGCACATAAGGACTAAAAAAATTGCAGATAATTTTCACTAAAACATGCATCTATCCTCATACATACATCCTCATAAATTGCATGGTTGATGTTGAACAGTGGGTTCAGAGTAATACCCTCTGTATGACCAGAAACTATAAAGGAGTGGTACTAGGCCCTAAGAAGCAGCAGAAAATGTTTTCCACAATATGCCTTGACCATTTTGGAATATTCCCCATACTGTTTCATGGTCCAATTCTGTTAATATTGATCTCACACTTCGTTTAGACTTAACCCTGCCATGAACCAGTAACAACTAATGTGAGTCCTAGGCCAGCTAATCCCCAGTTCTCCCTTATATATGTCCTTCCTTGTATCTAACCTTTGCTATTCTACTACTGGGCCTAATATTCCAAAATGAAATAGAGATGAATGTCAGTAAAGTTAACCTTCAGTTTCAGATAAAAGGAAATTCCAGCCACAAGGAGAACACTATGTTTTGAGCCCTTCTCTGTGGCTAGGGAACCCTAAGAGGTATAATAGGTATAACATGGAAGTCTGCACATGGGGGAAGCATGACATCTGAATGCTCCCAAAATATATGAAACATGGTTCTGGTTAATCTCTCCTTATGAGTACCTACATATAAAGCACTTTAAAACTAAACTCATCAGTCTAATAAATACGCCTTGAAAAAGGCAACATTTAAATGAAAAAGACTATGATTAATTCAGTCAAGTGAAATAAGAAAATTAAATCTTTTATCCAAAGACCACCTAAGAATAAACTTGAAAACTTCATTCCAGTATAAATAACAGCCCAAAAAATATTTAGAATAAGATTATCAATCAACAAGTACTAACTTAATATCTCCTATAATAATACTAACATTTGTACAGTCTTTTAAAAAGTTACAAAGCATATTCAAATACTGGCATGTTCTAACTACTCAAATCTAACTACCCCATCTGAATAGAATAAAGGAACATATCCCTGGGAGAACATGGAGGCATAATCCCAAGGGGCCTGTTAATGAACATGAAATTTCTTTGATGCCACATTTCTACATTTTTTCTAATCCATAATATCCCTGTATTTGTTGTAATCATGCCTACATAACAAAATCTCCATTACGAAATTCCTAAACAATGGGGTTCAGAGAACTTTCACGTTGGTGAACACATCCAGGTGTTGGGAGAGTAACAAGCCCTGAGAGGATCCATTCCTCACCCCTACAACCTACTCACAAATCTCCCTGTGCATCTCTTCCATTCAGCTGCTCCTGAGATGTACCATTATAACATACCAGTAACAGTAAGTAAAGTACTTTCCTGAGTCCTATGAGCCAATCTAGCAAATTTTTGAACCAAAGGAGTGGGTTATGGGAACCAAAGATTTATAGCTGGTTGGTGAGTACAGATGGCAACCAGGGGTGGTGACTATCATCTGAAGTTGGAAAAGTCTGGTGTAACTCAGCCCTTTACCTGTGGGGTCTGAGCTAGCTCTGGATAGTTAGCACAGAATTAAATTTAATTGTGTGGCACCCAGTTGATGTCTGGAGAGTTGGAGCATTGGTGAGTATGTATTTATTTGGTATCTAAATTTTATGAGTGAAAACAACTCATAAGCACCTCAACCACTGCAGGACAATTATAGTAAATTAAGATACTGGTGAATTCATTCTAGGTTACACTCACATTCATAATTTTGAACCATCACTCCAATGTTGTGAGAGATTGAATAAGGTAAAGCACATGACTAATTTTGGAAATCAGTATCTACAGAAACTTAAATATTATGCCAAGCAGACTACTTCAAGTAACAAAAGTACCACCTTGTTTATGAGTTGGTTGGCAGCCACACATTTTTTTGGAAACTATATTCACAATAGAGGTTGGAAATTATCAGGCCACTCTGTAACTCAAACACAGCAGTCACACCAAAATCCACCCACCCTAGAATCTACCCACTCCAGAATTTACCCACCACATAAGGCAGAAGCATTTTGAAAAGGTGGATCTGACCCTAGAGCCAGGAAGGTAGCACTAGAAAGTTTCCCTCCCTCTAACTTCTGAGAAAGGGCACTTCCTCAGGTCAAGGCCAAGAGTGGCTGCCGTCCACAACAAAAGTTGTCTGGTGAAGGTTTATAATATAATGTCTGGGAGCATACTGGGGGAAAGAAGAGCTCTTTAGCACAGAACTGGGTTCATCTGCAATATGTCAACTTCCCCATTGTTAACATTCAGGTTCACAGAACTAAGTTCTAGGCCATGGAGCTGCAGTGGAAAAGGTGTTCACAGGCAGAATGATTTAGAAGTCATTCTTATCACAAAAGGACTCCTAACAACTTCATGTCATATCTTGAAAGCCAAAAGGAATAAAATATGAGACATCGAGACACCTAAAATACAGTCATCAGTTACACTTCAAAATTACAAAATTAACACTAATAAAAAGATGCAGACGTAGTATATTTCAGAGGTGCGATGCACAAGAGGGACTGGCTTAGGGACAAAGGCAGTTCTCCACAGTCATACAGGAACTCTGGAGAAGAGCTCAGCGAGAACCTGGGTCTCCTGAATCTTAAGCTATTAATCTTTTACAACATGACATTGCCAATGAAAAAACTGACTCAGAGATCCTAATGTATAAATTAGGAAGAGGGGGGCCTCCTACCTTCATGCTCAAAACAGAGCAGCAAGACTGCTTCATTATTCTCTAGACCATGTTCTCAAATAGCTTTCCCCACAGTAGATTTGGAGAGAAGGATGTGAGGGAGGGAGACTGAGTAATCTGCTAAAATTAAAATATTTTCCTACATAATTTTGTTAAAAATCTGATAGGTAGACTCTTCCCAATTTCTTCTCTTATGATTTGGGGGGAGGAGGGCTGGTCTAAGATGCTGGTCTATACTGGAATCTAGTATACATGAATGTCCAATTTAACATTAACAAAAATAAAAGTACAGATTTAGATATTTTAAAATCTATTAAATTCAGTATTTGAAGGTAATGTGCAAAGAGTAGCATGAATTTCAAGGATTCTTCTATTATTTAGGAACAGAGCTCTTCTATCACTGCCTGATCTCTGAATGGAGTAAAATTTCTCCAAATGCTACTAAAAGTCAGATATATACAAACCAGGAGTCAGTATGCTATTTCAATAAAGCCCAGGATAACAACATTGCCAAGTAGAACACATAAAATGGGAACCAACACAAGGTAAGGGGCAGTGCAGGTTTAGCCACGTGCCTCATCCCAACTTTCTATTCTCAAATGAGGCAGGTTGTGGCCTAGTCACTCCCAGGATAAAGGGTAAGAAAGGAGAAAAAGAGGGAAAGGTCAATTCAGAGCTGCAGCATGCAGTGATACAGGGTGTACACTGCAAACCCTGTGGGCAATCTTCACAATCTACAATGTGACCTTTTCTATGTGTTTTTCTGTTCATCAACCACATTCACAAAATATGTAGACTTTGGATTAAATAACAGAAAAAAAATGTGCATTATCATAGTGCCTACTAAGTAAAAGATAGTAAAGAAATTGTTATTTTCTTTTCTCTCTTTTTTTGGCAGGGAGTGGGGATAAGAGTTACATCAGCTGACTCTTAAAAAGACATAATTTCACTGGAGTGCAAACGGAGCTACCACTCCAGGATAAGAAATCAGGGCTAAGGAACAGCTGCATTGGTGAGCAGCCTAAGCTGATTGGCCATTACCATTGTTTTTACAAACCTCAGTATTTCCTGTGGGTAATGCCCTTAATACTGGGTTTAGCTGTAACAGTGGTTAGCTGCACTAATTAGCCAAATTCATGGAAGAGTATTAGGAGTTAGTCAACAGACGCTGATATGTAAATTAATGCAATGGGTCTATGAGGTCACTGATACCAAATGCTGCCTCCTGAAAAAACAATCCACACAATTGTATGCTCCTCACACTCACTACTCTGAGCATCTGATGACACTTGCACATGGAGACACATGATTCCAGAGCACTGTGGCTGTGAGGGCACAATGCAGTCTAGCATGTGGCCCATATGCTCCAGCCCCAGGTTTCTAAAGGGAGTGAAGTGACAAGACTGTTTTTCTGAAACTCAAAGCTTTAACAAAGGTGGGAGAGGAGCAAAAAAAAGAAGGAAACTGGACGTGTCCTCAGCAGCCCCAGGCCCAGCCAACCTCTAGTCCCTGCTGGTCCTAGAAAAGGAACTCCAGGAAGATAATGCAGCCATTTGAGCCCTGGGGACAACAGCCATGTGGTTAAGGCTTCATCTGCAGAACTGTCAGGATAGCCTTATGCACAATGTTAATAATTTGATTAAAGAAACTAAAAAGTGTTCCTCTAGAATCCGTAATCATTCTGTCCACAGCAAAAGAAATGTCCTTTCAGTGACCCTCACAGTAACTTGGGCTTGCATTATAGCTAAGCATGAGCTCTGAATCTAGTGAGTTACACATCAGAGGGAACAGGGCAGAGTAAGCTTTCCGTCAATGGTCACGTGAAATAAATAATGCCATACTGAACAATCCTGAATCAACCTCCTTTGGAGTTTCTCATGTTATATAAAGTGGAAATAGACTAACTGACGTGGCAAAAAAAATGTGTATGTATAATTTAAAATTGTAAAATATATATAAGCAAAGAGCCATACAAAAACATTGTACCTGTGAATGTTCCCGATAGGTAAGAAGACAGCTCAACAATTTCTCCTGATATTGAATATTGTGAATTTTGGGCATCTCTGCCAATTAATGCTTTAAAATGTATGCTTTTATATTTTCTTTTACTATTTGTGACATTTAAAATGTTTTTATACATTTTATTAAACTTTTACGGTTTTTCTTTAAACTGACAATTCTTGATATTTTACTAATAGAGTGATGATTGTTTTGTAACTAACTCATCCATCACATAAACCGCATATATCAAAATTATTTGGCCATTCCCATTTCATCCTCTCTTAAGGTGCTTGATAAGAAAAATATTCATTGAAAAAATTTTATCACTAAGCAAAACTAGTGGCACCTTCTTAAACAATATGTAGACAATTTTTTTATCCCTAGACTGAAAATATATTCAAAATATTTCTGATATTTGTTTTTTAGGAACCTGTTGCTTGAGCTATAGGAAGATTTATGCATCCTGCAACAAACCACCAGAAATGCTTGTGGCTCCTGCTCTTCAGCAACTGATCCTTGTACTCATGAAGCTTGGAGGCTGCACACAGCTGAAACCAGCCCCTGCACAAGGCAGCAGGCAAAGCAGCTGGGACCATGCCAGTTTCTGCCTGTGGCTGGATGGAGAAGAGGCAGCATTTGGTATAGCCATTAGGTGCACTTAGCGTAGGGCAGCAAAAAATTAATAATGCATCACTCTGGCAATTTCCTTAGCTGAGATATTCAAGGTGGAAATAGATTTGCTTCAAGTGTTCTGGCACACAGTATGTCAGCAATTTCTCCCCGCTTTGACACAGAAAAAAAAATTTTTTTGAAACATCTACAAAAGCAGTCAGCTTAAAAGGGAATGAGATATCCAAAAGGATTAATACACCCTGTATCTATGGAGTAGCAAAGCAACATAGAAACATTCTTTTTTAACCTAAAAAGAGTGACCAAAATTAGAAGGAACATTTTTAAAAGTGAAAGCCATATTTGATAAAATCTCAAATTTCTCAAGATCTGCACCTGTGCGCTAAATAGAAGTACAAGGAAACAGATGTTTGTCAGTGTTTGCTAACAAATTCCTTCCTGTTGCAAGATGGCATGTCTCTCAACAATCTAAGGAGGCAGGGAGGTGACAAAAAAATATGTGTTCTGTTCTTGACAGAAAGCCTGCCTGACTCTCCTTCAACTGAACAAGGCACCCTTAGTACGCATTTTTTTCGAAGAGGGATGACATCTCAAGGGCTGCAAGTCAATCCTTAAAAGGCTAGATGTCACCATTTCGTCACACTGTTAGGATAAACAGCTACAATTTCTCAAAAACTATGTTTCTACATAGTTTATCATATACTTCTTTTGGGTTCCAGAATGTGTATTCTTCATGCGTTGGTAAATGGAAATTCGTTTCAGCAAAATGGTTCAAATGCTCCTTCACTGACATGTTCAAAAAACAAGAAGCAGAACTGAGAAAAGGAAGGGAAGATGGTTGAGAGGACAGAGGATCCAGTTTCACATAATAGCAGAAAGAAACTGCAACACTTAGAAAATCATGGTCTCTTCCCTGCAATTATCACTGAAAAAAGCAGTGATTGACAAAGTGGAATCAATTATAAATTAATTGGTATAGAGAATAAACCCCAGAAGTAAACTGCCAACCTGTTTTAAGCAGGTAAAATGTACATGCACTATCCTCGTTCCTTTCTGCATAATTTTACAGCCCTGTACAATAAGAGCTGCTGTCACTGCGGAACCAGGGTCAGCTGCTGAAAGTCCTTGGTGAGACCAGCTTCCTGCCAGCTCTTCCCAAAGGCCCAGCGGTAATGAGCCCTTCACCAACCTGATCATTCTGTTCTGTCTTCCTGGGTGGCTGGTTAAGATTCTGGATGACAACAACTTTCAATCCTAGATATTCATAACATAACAGAAACTCATAATGAAAAAAGTCTATTAGAAAAGCATAACTCACTACTTGTGTAATTTTGGTTGTAAAAAAAGCAGCAAGAATCTTTTAAGCATCTCTTAAATCATAATGGGAAAATAGCCCTATCTTCATAAGGTATCTCTTGGTATCTCTATTGTGATAACTAGGGTAAGTCCAAGACGGCATGAAAGACAGGCTGCATGCAACGTTATCCTGTCCATCAGAACTATATCAGTTTAAATGACTCAGCGAGTTTTTAAAATAAGTAACAGAACATAAAGAAAGAAAAACCTTCTTGAGAGGAAAAAGTATTACAGAACAGAGGGAAAATTTATAGAATTTTTATATCTTATGACAGGCTATATGCTATATTCTATCCTTATGGTTATAGCAGTACCTCCACAATAAATACTTTTAATTTTCACCTCAAAAATGCACAGATGCTTTAAAAAACAAAAATAAAAAGCCCACCTAGAAACAGAATTATTGATGTCTTAAGCTGATAAAAGAAATAACACTACACTAACTTGCAAAAGAAAAGCTTCAAAACAAAGTATCATTTTTGGTAAATATTTTAAAAGATGGGACCTATCACTTATAAAATAGGAGAGATAATCCACAACAATCCAGATTTTGATTAATAATGTAGGAGCTTAGTCAGATGAAGAGTAATACAGACATGAAATTTCAAAAATAGTAGACAAAAATCAAACCAACCAGAACAAACAGCAGACAGAGGAAGAAGAATCCTTCTTGGGCAAATACTGAGAGGGAATCAGTGCCATAAGTCACAACCCTAGGACCCACACAGGATGAGGGCTTTCACCAGAACCACCCTTCTCCCACTCAACAAGAAGAGTCCTCAGTGACATTTAGCTTACTTCCCCACCCCATCAAAAACAAAATGAAACAATGGACAGAGAAAGAATGCATGTTAAAGCTTTAGTTCCTCGATTAAAGCATGTAAGGCATCTAACTATAGTTATACGATGTCATACAATGGAAAAACAAATCTACTTGCTACCTGGCAAAACCAGTACTGTTTAATGAGAACATGCTCTATGCTTCATAACCTTATCACCAAGGAGGTTATGTTCAATGTGCTATATAACTTTCCTATGCATAGGCAAACATGCATTTGTTTTTATGGATTATACTCTATACTTTGATAGCCCTATTTTTAAACACCCAATGTTACTGCAATCATTTTACAACTCTTTGAAACAATTTCAATGACTACATTATATTAAACCAAAAGAACATGTTATAATTTATTTCACCACTTTCCTATTAGACATTTAGGTTGCTTTCCATGTAAATTTATATTATTTAATGAACATTTGTATAGCTCCCCTGATTGCAAACCTTGTGTTTGTTTTCGGTCACTACTCTCATTCTGTAGTAGTACCTGAACCAGACCAGGTAAGCTAGAGCATCTGGTGAATGAATGAATGAACCTATTCTTAAATTCTTGGCTCAAATCAGCTTCATCCACAGAACATTACTAATCCACCTCAGCTGTACATACTGGGCTCTCTTCTGAAATTGCCCTGTAGTTCTTTATAACTCTCGTGAAGGGTAAAGAGAAAAAATGCTATTTCTTGAGCACTGTTATATGCCAGGAACTGTGCTAGTCATATTTAAGAAGAAGGTCTATGCCAAAAAGGTTGCATCTCAACCTAGGGAATATGCCAAAACTCTACCATGAAATTTTTAATCAAAGGACTTTCCAGAACTCTCAGTGGCCTCATCAAGGAGTCTCTGGTAAAAGTTCAGGTCCCATCCTGTTATCTCTGGCCCCTATGCCTCGGGATAGTCTGAGAGGGCAAAAGTCCAAAGCACACTATACTTAAGTGGATCTGCCATGGCAGCTGATCCCTGTGCAGAGAGACGTGAGCCAACAGCTCAGGAGTAGTACATTAAATAGTTCTAAATAGCTCATATTTTATCAAAGAGGGAGTTTGCAGAACTTTGTGACATCATCTGCAAAAAGAGGGAAAAAGATAAAGAAGAAATCCACGAATGGTAATTTATTAGCCCATTCTGGAGAAAGGGAAAAGAAAGTAGGATTCTGAGACTTTCTTGCCTTCTGAACATATTGTACTTTTTCTCACAGGTACCTTCCGAAAATAAAGACACATTCCACTACCATCATCCCCTCAAATTGCAAGCCAGAAATAGAGCTGTGAATTATCACTCATTCAAGTCAACAAAGCTCTCTATTTTCTTCAACCTTAATTGACACTTTTAAAAATAATAAATTACTGATTTATTTCACATATGATACACACCAAAACCATAAGGCTTCAATTCCAACAAGTATTTGAAAATAATGCAAGACATTTACTTCCCTTCATATCACATATTTTTAATAGCTCTATTTTTTGCGCCATAATTCACATCTTTAAGCAGTTGAGCCAGTGTCTAATTATACTTTATTAATGATTCCAGGAAAATGCTACAGTACTTCCTACAGCACATCTCTAATGACTTCCCAAGGATAAGTCGCTGCATGTGAAGGATTTAGGGGACAAGAGAGGAAAGGGGGAAGGTGGTAGCTGGATGTTGCAATGGCCAACCAAGTTTATTTCAGAGACAGGATAACTATTAAAATTAAGTACTTTATATGACAGATTTCTATGTGGATGAAGAAATAATTCTTAAGTAAACACAGAATACATCTACCTAATGGCTATTAAGTAGATATAACAAAGCTTAGTAAAAAATTTTGCTCTCTATACTATGCTCTCAGCCCACCAATCTTGAACTGCCCTTACCTTGTCTCCATCAATGCACAGGGGCCAGTATCCATGACGGAAAGATAAACATGCACAAGAATGCCAAACTCCAACACTCTGACATTCCCACTCCATCTCTACTCACACTGTGTTCTTCCCTCTTCTTATGTCCAGGTCCTCCCCACCTTAAAGGTGACTTCTACAAACTGCAAAAACACATCGAGCCCAATGCATGATCCTACATGTCAAGACCTTCTTTAATACAGGACTTTAAAATAACATGAGCATCATGAAAAATATAAATCACACAGCTTACTGAAATTAATACTGATGTCCGGAGAATACCTGAGGCAATGGTCATTTTATAGCGGTGACCCAAGAACACATGCTCTATGAAATCAGGAGAAATCTATTACTCTCCCTCTCTCTGGGACCCAAGAATAGTTTAGATCCTCTCTGAAAGACCAGCCCTCACCCATAACTCTGACATTTCCAATACAGATGAGATGACTCTTACGTTAGCTTTCACTAAAAAAAAAATTTGACAAGGTTCTTTTGACACTGGAAACCAGAACTCTTGAAAAACCCGATTTTCTCAAGTTTCAAGGGACTAAAATCAATTAATTTCCCAATCTCTCCTATCCTAGCAAGAATTTTTACTTTCAACTACCATTCCATCTATAAAAGTGGCTCTTGACTTTAATATCCATGCCAGTCTCTGTACTGCCTTAGAGGTCATCAAAAGAATGCAAAGAAGTGAGAGAAGGAAGGTGCAAATGCTCTCCAGCCATAGCATAAAGTTGGCACTTTGGAGAGATGAAGGGCTTACAACACCCCGTACAGAAAAGAGGAGCAGTGGGTTAAACTGCAGAACAGCCAGCGGGTTAATGGCTTTCACTCGCTATTTGTAGATTTTCCCATCATTAATGCATCTGAAGCTGCTGTCCTCCAGCCTGCCTCTAGCTATGTTGATCTGGGAGAACAGCAAGTCTTCAGGAAGAAGACCTATGAGACCAGCCAGGTAGCATCCATACCACTTGAGTGCTGACATGGCATTTCTCAGCATGTACTGTTGAGCACCAGTTTCTCAAAACATTTAGGTGAAAAAGCTTCTCAAACCTTCTGGGAAAGAGTGGACTTTACCCTCTCTAAAGATTCACAATGGATATTTGTATTTTCTGAACCAATTTGACCTCAGAACCTATCATATGGCATTAGAACATCTTCTGGGAAGCACTAAGTTTGTACGCCTGAAATCTTCTCAATTAGTGTCTATGCTCTAGGCCACCCAAGAAAGTGGGTGAAGCATGCTGTCTGCCTCTGCTGGCCCCCAACAGCTGGGAATTTATTTCCTTGGCCCTACTTTTCCAGGTAAAAGGAGTGCTGTTTTCTCCACACATACAGCTCATTGCTGAAATATACCCCTAAAATGTACATTTTGTTATCCTTCTCAGGCCCAGATCTTTAAAGGCCTGTCCTGCCCTCTTCCTTCCTCAGCCAGCTAACTCCCACCCATCCACCAGTCAATCATCACTTCTTTTAGAAAGCCTCACCTTCCTTCTACTTTCCACCAGCCTAACCTTATCCTCCTCAGGCTGTATTAAGTGCCCATCCTCTATACTCATCTGCACCATTCAACAACTTAAAGTAAAGAGAAGCTTTATTACTCACTTGGCACTAGGCACATAATAAATACTTGTGAAAGAATCTCCAACTAGTGTTTGCTCTTTGGAGACAAGTATACTTTACTCACCTTTCTGGCTCTTATACTTTGCAAGCACATAGTAGCTACCCACAAAATACATTAGTTTGACAAATACTCCCTATACATCTTATATTCATATCCAGCTCCTAATATCCCCTCAGGAATCAAAATATGAACTATTTAGATAAGTTTGTTTGTACATTAATAGAAGATAATTGGGCTACAAAAAGGGGCTCTTCCAACTGAACAAGTAAATTTCAAATATACAACAGATGTTCAACATGAAGTCATCACTCCACACTGGCTCACTTGTAAGGATTCTAACAAGAGACAGGACAGAAGCAGGAGACCACCCTGCTCTACCCACTGCCCTCTGGTTTAGATCTGGATTAGACTACTCCAAAAGCTGTAATAATATTGGAGAGACCAATTTCCATACTGAAGGGGCTATAAGGCACTATCCCTTATGCTAAATAGGGTTTCATATGCCCTTAGTGCTTCCAGCATTCTGGAAAGCTTTACTTTTCTTCCATAATTTTGAAGTAGAGTTGTCCTGCTTGTGCAGAGAAGAACTTAGGGGACTGAAGACAAATTAAATCACAGGAACTCTGAAAAGTGGTTGGTTGTCTCATCTCTCATATGACTGAATTATCCATATAAGAAACACAGTATAACTAATCTTAAAAGGATACCAAAAAAAAAAAAAAAAAAAAGACACTACAGACCACAGACCGCAGAGCACCAGATTAAGAGGGCAAGCTTAGGACACAAACTCTGCCACTCACCAGCTCCGTGATGTCAACAAGCTACTTAACTTCCCTCAGCATTCATTTACTAATCTGCTAAATGGGTATTTGTGGCTAAAATGAATTGGAATGTTAAAGTCTCTGGACAACAGTAAATGCTATTATTATTTGTTGGTGTTAATATCATTTTACACAATCTGCTCAAGGAAGTGACAATTTTAGAGTCTCTAAGACAAGCATATATGTGAACTATTCAAATTAGCAATCATCTCCGATAGTCCATCATTAAACAACTCAGAAAACAGTAAATTTTTTTTATTGTGTGTATTTCTATGGAACCAACTGTCCTCCCCACGAACACAGAAGACAAGAAAGGAAGAGCAAGAAAGGGGAGAAATGCTCCACAAAAATAGTTCAGTCTCTGAAGTTTCACCAGGTATGAGTAGAAGGCCGGCCTTTCCTGTTTTTCACAGGGGCTCTTGGCAATCCCATACACTTAAGCTTCATAGCTGTTTTGGCCACCATGTTTTTGAATGCCATGGAGGTGTCAGAAAGCTTCTTAATTTAAACCCATGGAAAGAAACCCACAGCAGTTTGTACTATATCCTCCACTGGACAAAGTCCTCTGAGCTGGCGAGACCATGCACATACAGCTGAAGGAAGATGGGTCTGCCTGAGGCCCCACTGCCATTGTTGCTATTATGGGTGCCTGGGGAGACCAGAGAGCCATGGTGGAGGTGCTGTGCTTGGGTGGTAGTCTTCGTCTCTAAGCCAATCGCTTTTCCTGGTCCTCATGCCACTGACTTTCTGTATTAGAAAACCAAGTAAAGGTGGGAATGGTAGTACTGTGCTATTTGGGTTGACAGAGACCAGGCTGTATCTCATGGGATGGGAAAGGACTGCAGTTGTGGGTGGGATTAGCTGTAAGCAGGGAATTCATGGTGATGGTGTACTCCTCCAGTTGGGATGCTTGCAGCACTGAAGCCAATGGGTGGTCATTACTTCATCATGCTTCAGGCCCATCAATGAGTTGTCACTCTCTTCCCACTTGTAGCCCACACACAGCATAGACTCAGTCTGCTAAAGGTCCTGATAGTCAAGGAGTGGCTAGATGTAAGGTTTCAATTCCTTTCCAGGGCCCATGTTTATCCATGGCTCTCATGATTTCCTCTAAAATGCCCTTCTCACTGTGGCTGAGAATCTGAAATTTTTTAAGCAAGTTTTCACTCTCTATGGACATTTAGAAACATAGTACATTCTGAATTCATCTCTCTAAAAGGCAAGAATCAAGAGACCATCATAAAAAAAGCATGACTCCAAGTTTCCACATATCTACCAAGGAGCCATCATAGTTATGGCTCTGAAAGAGTTCTGGGCAAAAGTACCAACTAGGAAGTGGGAGAGCGACTGCCACAGAAGGTATTCATTTTATAATGATGAACTCATTCCTAAAGCCAATGTCTGCAGCACTGACATTAAGGTCAACACCAAAAAGTTCTCTGGCTTTGGGTCTCTGGTGGCAGTACTACACAACAGACAATATAAGGCAGAATTTACCACAAGCCTCTTTCTCATTCATATGGCCATGGTCTTGCAGGTACTGGGACATCTCTCCTCCACTAACATGTACCATGACCAGATAGAGTGTTTCCTATGTCTAGATCACCTCAAATAGTTTCACTATATTAGTTTACTTAAGGCCTCCAAGCTTCAGATTTCAAAGAGTTGTCTCTAGAAGCTGGAAAACTCTACCGACTATTGTTAATTACCGTCAGAGCCACCTCTGTCCCAGTCATAATATACCCAGGCAACATCACCTTGGAGAAGCTGCTCTGGACAAGGATCTTGAGGAGCCAATAATTGTCAATATGGGTCTCCTCATCAGCAGAGATGGCCGTTAAGTGACCTACTAACTACTCTAACAGCACTAACTAAAAAAAATTACAATAAAAAATAGTAAAGAAAAAAAATTAGGAAAAGAAACAGGGAAAAGAAAAAAGACAAAAAAATAAAATCACGAGAAAAATAATTTGACGAATAAAACAAATAAAAAGACACAAAAAATAAAAATTAAGACAACAAAAATGGTAGAATAAAGAAAAATAAGAATGAGGACAAAATTAAGTAAAAGAATGAATAAAAATGAGAAAATTTAAAAGAAGAATAGGGGGAAAAAAGCAGAGGAAAAAACTAAAATAGACAAAAAAAAAAAAAACAAAGAAGAAAAAGCTAACTATGGTCGAAGTCCCTTAAGTCACCAAAAATCAGCTTCCTGGGTAACAGGACTAAAAACCCAAGACCCAGCCAGGGACTCACACCACTGCTTAAAATTCCCTAATAATGGCTGCTTATAAAGTCATAGCAAGAAATACACCAAACACAGCTGGGGGATAATCCACAGTAGTTCTTCCCATAGGGCATTAGGCTGCCTTACAGAGAGCCACAGTAGAAAAGCAGAGTTCCCTTGCTTATGCTCAGTGAAAGTCTGCAGACCTTGGCAGCATACTGCAGCAGCAAGTCCTCTGAACTGGTATTCATCCATCAAGTTCATAAGGCAGCCATCCACGTTGCTAAACAGAATAAAATGAAAATTCAGTTTGTCACCTACTTGACATTGGTTTTCATGAGCTATGGTGTCTTGGGCTGCCTGAAAGGCCTCATTCTTTCCAAAGCATTTTGCTCTGTCTTCAGGGCACTTTGTTTCAGAAAGAAGCTGTTTTAGGACTGACCCATCCTCAAGTTCCCTTTCTCTTTATTATTGGTCATTGGGTGTATAAGTCCAATGACACCACAAGAGTTCCCAATGGTCTGCTTCATGAAGTATACCTGAGGACTGACTTCTCACCCTTCCAGTTCCTCAATCTGTTTTTTCCTGAAATTCTCATGCTGGGCCATGAGGGAAAACAGCAGCAGCAGCGTGCAGGTAGCTGCTGGGAACAAGCCTCTTCCTCCAGCCCCAGCACGTCCACGAAAAGCCACAGGCTGGCAATCCCCTGCCGGGCTAGCATTTTGTTCAGGATCTTGGGGTTAAATTCCATCAGTTTGAGCTGCATCTTCTCGAACTGATGTAGAAACCACAACCCAGAGAAGAAACCACTTCCTTTCTTTATGTAGATATTTCTAAACTATATCATTTTCCTTCTCTCTAAAGAACTTTTAACATTTCTTGCCAGGATGATCTACTGGTGATATAGTCCCTCAATTTTTGTCTTGAGAAAGTCTTTATTTCTCTTGCACTTTTGAGGGGTAATTTTGCTGAATACAAAACTCTAGGTTAATTTTGTTTGTTTTTCTTGCTTATATGGTTTCTGAAGAAATATCTGGTATAATTCCTATCCTGTGACTATAGGTAAGGTGTTTATTTCCTCTGGCTTTCTTCAAGAGTTTCTCTTTGTCTTTGATTTTCTGCGGTTTTAATGATATGTCCATGTGTAGATTTTTTGGAATTTGCCTACATAGTGTTCTCAGAGCTTCCTGGATTTTCAATTTGATGTGTGTCATCAAAATTCTCAGCCACTATGAGAATATTTCAAATATTTCTTCTTCTTTCTGTTTCTTCTCCTTTTGGTATTCCCATTACCTGTATATTACAACTTTTGTAATTGGCAGTACTTAGATATTCTGTTCTAGTATTCTTCATTCTTTTATCCCTTTGCTTTTCAGTTTGGGAAATTTCTATTGGTGTATCTGCAAACTCATGGACTATTTCCTTGGCCCAGTTCAGTCTACTGATAAGCCAAAAGGCATTCTTCATTTGTTTAAGTATTTTTGATTTCTAACATAAACTTTCCAGAGTTTCCATTCCTCTCCTTGAACCCATCTGTTCTTGCATTTTGTCCACCTTTTCTATTATAGCCTTTAGCACATTAATTATATTTTAAATGGCCAGTCTTATAATTCAAAAATTTCTACCGTATCTGACTCTGTTCCTGATGCTTAATTTGTCTCTTCAAACTGTGTTTGCCTTTTAGCATGCCTTGGAATTTTCTGTTGAAAGTCAGACATATTGTGTAAAAAGAATTAAGTTAAATAGGCCTCTAGTGTAAGGTTTTAAGTTTATTTGGCTAGGAGGTAGGCTATGTTTACTGTTTGTTATAGTTGTGGTATCAGAAACTAAAATTTCCTCTAGTATCCTTGTTTATGTTGTCCCTGTTGCCTGTGACTTTCCCTTAAATAGGGTCTAAGTCTTGAAGTTCTTTTAGCTGTAATGGCTTGTTATTATCCAGGAGGCTGACTGATGTGGTGGTATGGTGTTGGAGGAAAGGGAGCCCTCTACAGTACTATGATTAGGTCTCTGTCTTTTAGTGAGCCTGTGTCCCTAAACTGTGACTTTCACAAGTGTGTCTCAGCTTTTTCTCCCTTAGGTGAGACCAAAAGTCTAAAGGAAGCTGGAATTGAGTATTTCCCATCCCCCACATCAGTTAGGCTCTGGTAAAACCCAAGTCTGTTCCACTTTAGTGAAATTATTTAAGGACAGGCTTTTGTTAAGGAGAATGGAATGCTCTGGATATATATTGAAATGGTTACTTTTCCCCTCCCACTGCCAGAAACAAAAGAGGATTTTTCTGAGACTCTTGTGAGATTTCTGGAAGTAAAATTCACAAAAGCATGAACACCCCCTTAACCCAATACCGGGCCCTGGGAGTTTTTAACTCTCAAGCTTGTGTATACCAAGCCTCCGGCAAATCACCTCTTACAGTTTGACTGTTCTTACCAGCCCTGGTGGGGAGGAGTGGGAGAAAGTGGTTTCCTATTCCTAGACTTCTGTTTCTGACAAACTATGATTTGATTCTTCGTATCTACTTATCTCTCCATTTTATAGGCCAGGGCAGCAGTTTATCCTGTGACCTCAGTTCTCTGATGTACCTAAGAGTTGTTGATTTTCAGTTTAATAATTGACCTTATTTTCTTATTGTAAAGACAAGACTGTGGACTTCCAAACTCTTCACATGTCCCATTAAATTTTTTGGTTTATTAATGTCTTGTTTTGGTAGTTTTATACTCCTGTTTATAATATTCGAACCTTCAAAAATCTGTTTATTTCAAGGGTTTTGCTTACAACATACTATCTGAAAGTACTACTTACACTCAGGAAAAATACACTCAGCACATGCAAGTGTTTAGAGAAGTAGCTAATCCCTCCTACAGTGCCACTCACCTAGATGAATCTTGAGCAGTACTTCTGATATTTAAAAATCTCTCTAGCTGTTTTGATTACAATGATCTTTTCTTTTTTAATAATGTCTAAAACCAGACATCAGCCCACATGAATATAACTCCATTAGTCAGTTAAGACTGCCAGTTAAGTATCTGGATAGCCACCAGCAACCCTCTCCATAATGAAGCCCTAGCAAGATAACAGAGTGAACACCAGCATTATATGCTGCTTTATTTCTCATCCACGACTCATTTGTTGATGTCATGCAAGGCGGCAGGAGGGAAATGACTTCATTTAAATAAAGCAGTTTCCTATATGGTCTTTTATCATGGGCATTTGCCTCTGAACATGCATTTATAACCAGCCTATCATAAATGTGTTAGGTATTCTGGTGCCCTCTGTTCCCATCTTCTCCAAAAATCAATCTCTTTATAAATAAAACAAATGTTTTTCAAAATATTATGTTGCCAACGATAGATCTCAATGCTTTGTGAAATACATGTTTTATTGCTGGTATATTATTCTTTCTTTGAAGATGGGGAGAGAAATTACTTCCCTGCAAATACTTAATGCTCAGGTCTTAACTATTTTTCAGGTTGTTCACTGGTTCTTCTTTTCAGATTGTGTTTTGATAATTGCTCCTTTTTCTCACCATCAAATAAATTTCCCATCTACCTCTATGATTTCTGGCTTCAAAACTTATTCATTTACCTAGATAAATCTATAGTGAATTTCATTAAATATAATTTAGGACATCAGAATCACATTCATGTCAACAGACCAAAATGTAACACACAGGGGTGGATTTCACTACACAGGCATGGCATGCAAGGAAAGGGATGGGACAACTTTACACAAAAGCTACAGTAATTGGGAAAGGTCAGACAGAACATATGTAAAGGAAGATTTTCCTTGTCTTACATTATCTAGCATTATGTGGGGGGGAAGGGGTCTTATTCTTTATTAATGTTTGTCTAAGATTCTCATAACAATGTTAGTTGATTATATAAGACCCAGGTAGGCCGTTCCTTATTCCAAAAGATTATTCCTGAATCCAAGTCATTTCAACAAACGTAGAAATCTTACATTACGAAAGATTCCTAAAGCATATCTTTTCACAAAGCCAAGAACCCATTAGCAAAATCATCATCGACCAAGTACTTCCACCCAGAATTTGCCAGCTTTGTCATTTAAGATTTTTGTATACTGGATTTTCTCAAAATAGAGCACAACTGAAATTTTGATACATAGATTGTACTTCTTTCTCAAAAAATTCCAGATTGCTATATAAAATCTGCCTCACACATTCTCTAAAGACTTTTCAGATAAAATATAAATTTTCAATTCAATTATAATGAAATGAAATGAGTAATGCAATCTGTATTCTCCATCTATTTCTCCTTCTTGAATAAAAGGGAGCAAAAGCTCTTTAGATGCCACGAAGCCCTGAGCCACTGGGATTTCCATGGATCACAAGTGTGGGGAGAATTCCCCTCAAGCAGATCTCTTATGTAAATGAATATATAAGATGATTAATCCTTAGAGAAAAAACATACAGACTGAGGAGGAACAAAATATAAGCTGTACCTGGACCTCCTCAGCTATTTCCTGGAAGGAGAAACCATCAAGGCCGGTGACCAGCTGAAAAATGAAAACAACACATCCCTTCCCCCATACCATCCCTCCTCTCCCTACTCTCACCCACCTAAGCAAACTGGTCACTCTCCTCCACCCTACACACCCCATCCAATCCATCACAAGTTCTGCTAAATCTGTTTCAGAACTATCTCAGAGATCCATCTACCTCTTTTCATCTCTACCTCTTTCCCCTCATCAGGCCACCTTTATCTACAGGGCCCCTTAACTGGTTTCACTGCCTTCAATCTTAGCCTCCCAATTCATTTTCCCCAAACAACCAGCAAGATCTTCCAAATTTACAGGTCTGATCAAGTTACTCTACTGGTTAAAAATCCTTCAGTGACCCTCAGTACCAAAGTGTCTCTATGGATAAAATCTATATTCCTCAACAAAAATAATAAGGCCTTCATAAATTGGCTTGAAGGTTCCCAAATTTTACTACACATTGAGATGTGGAAAGCTTTACAATTCCCAATGCCCCAGCATACCCCATACCAATTAAGTCACAAAAGCAAAGTATATTACTACCAGTAATTTAGAAAGTATCTGGGTAACCAGAACTAGCTAATGTCAGTCTCTCTTTTTAGCATAGCTAAAAAGGTTGAATCCGGATTGCAGCTCTCAGCAGACAGGCAACCTAGGACCTGGGTGAAGGGCTTTGTGCATATTTTGGCAAAGGGATTTGTCTGGCATATCCCTCCCAGACAAGAGGAGGATGAAATCCAACAACAAGTTCAGATGATCATTTAATAAACCATTATCTATGTGAATAACGCTAAGGTTTGTTTTTAGGGTATTGGCTATCTGTATTTTGCTGATAAATTTGCTTTGTGTGCACTCCTTCCAAATTCACACACACACACATACTCACTCACACTCCCCCATAGATTGGGTTAGAGGCCATGTCTACGTGCTCTTTGGCCATGTGCATTTCCCTTAATGTCTATGGCAGCAGTGACATTTTCTCTTTGGTGACCACACACTCCCAACAAGAAGCACCAGACAGAAGCTCCTCAGGAAAGGGACTATGACTTCGCTGTTTAATACTGCTCTCTCCAACACTTATAGCACTTGCGCATATTAGGCACTCAATTTTTTGAGTCCAAGTTAGATCTCTTAAAATTGATAAATCAATACCTGGCACTGTAGTCTTGAAAATCTGAGAAACGGCTATTTAGGGAATAGTAGCCCAGAACAGGGAACAAAAAGAAAAAGGCCCACACTTTATAGCACATCCTGGGAATAACCCTACTTTTCAAAACCCTACTCAAAGATCGCATTCACAGAAGCTATAAAAATGAGCTAAATTTTGAAGTTTTGATATTACCTTGGTTTTTCCTGCTCTAATATTTTATACTACTGTTAACTTATTTTCTAGGTTGGCAATACTGTCCTCAAATGTCAAAAAGTAAGTCCTCAGATAATAAAGACAATTCCCAGTCTACTTCCCAGAGCTGTTACGAAGCATAAAAAAAGTATAAAAAGTCTTCTGAAACATACAAAAGAAAAACTACACAAAAGTAAGCTATGAGACTTAGTATAGATTAATAGCAAGCAAAGCCCAGAAGAAATTCTTATTGAAATTTTTATACTTTAATTTCGTGGGGATAAATGAATACTATGAATGAAACTGCCATCCTTTTGAATTAAAGGAGCATTCAGAAGGATTACAGCTTCATTCATAATCTGAATTGCTTCCAGAAGATGGTCCCAAGTTATTTGCTTGTTTCTAAATTATCATTAAGTTTCAGACATGGGACACACCTAAAAAACTCATTCAAAGTCAAAGAGCTATATGTACCTAAATTTATTTTATGGATGAATATATGTGTACCACACAAAGCCCATAAACATTCACAAGATCCTATGATGCATGAAAAGTTGTTAAACTAACTTTTATCCTCCAAACAAATCTACAGTGGGTAAATTCATGAGTGGGAACAGAGTTCAGCTCCCCAAACTGTGACTCTTTGGAATATTGATTATTTAAAGCAAATTATTTTTAAGAAACGGAAGACTCAGGAAGAACCTTTAATTTTCACCCTAACTGCGTAAAAGAATTTAGATAGAGGACCTGCTCCGGGAAGGGAGCTACCATCATAGATAATTATAATATCAAATAAATGTGGTAGACAGGGAGGCACCTAGCAAAGTCTGTTTGTTGGACTCCCCTCAGTGTCTCATCGTTTCTGGGTGGCCGGGCAAGAATTACTTTATCAAATGTTTGCTTTTTTTCATCTACCTGTGAACTGCCTTAGTAAATCCAAACCACTATGCCCCTTTCTCCTTAGCTCAAGATGGCAAAAAGCCTCAGCTGAGATTTGTCCTTCAGTCTCATATTTTTATAGAACCCCGGTATGTACATACAAAACTAAATTTGGTTGTTTTCTCCTGCTAATCTACTTCATGTCAATTTGAGTACACCAGCCAGAAAAACTAAGAGGGAAAAGAGGAGAAATTTTCCCCTCCCCCACAGTTTACATGGGGCTACAATGGATATATTATATCAACATGGATTAAAAATGCACTACAGTTGTGAAAGAAGGCAGTCTCTGGTTGGCTTTTTGTCTCATTTTTGACAGGTAGATCCATCATGAGCCCCTTGTTGCCATCACTTACAAACTTTTAGGTTCTCACCTGTCCTCCGTGCTTAAAAAAAGGCTCATGGTCCTCTTCTTAGCTCATTAATCCACCACAGCCACAAACTGAAAAGTTCTCAATCTTAACAGAGTTTCATATTCTAAAGAGGACAGGATAAGTAAATTCAGTTGACCTGAGTCCAATACCCAATCTACAAATAAAGAAAATTTTGTAGAAATTTTTTTCTAAGTAACACTTATTGGGGGTTGTGTAGATGTGTGTATATTATAGAGAAGGAAGGAAGGAGGGAAGGAGGAAAGGAGGGAGGGAGGGAGGGAGGGAAGGAGGGCAGGAGGGCAGGAGGGCAGGAGGGCAGGAGGGAAGGAAGGAAGGAAGGAA
>NW_011888910.1:2993503-3049752 GCF_000151845.1 Pteropus vampyrus
GGAAGGAAGGAAGGAAGGAAGGAAGGAAGGAAGGAAGGAAGGAAGGAAGGAAGGAAGGAAGGAGAGAGGGAGAAGAAAGGAAGGGAAAAAAAGAAAGAGACTTGTAAACTCATACTCAGAACCCCTGCTGAGTTAAAAATGAGGAACACACACACACACACACACACACACACAACTCAAACTCCATCTTAGTCACTTTTCTCACTTTTCCTATAACAGTTAACAGTTTCCTGTGGTCCTTTTATGAAGGGGTGGGGGGGACCACTGTAGCGTTTATTTAATCTATCTATAAAACATTCGTTTTGATTCTTCCCACAAACAGAGTCATATACCACATCTTGCTTTTCATTTAATAACAACAAGCACTGGAATTCTTACCCTGTCAGCACATTCTTTGGACAGTTACAAAATCATGCTATCATTTGTGTGTGCTGGGACTTATTTAAACAGTGTCTCACTAAGATGCTCTGTTCCCAGGTTTTTGCTATGAAAAATGACACTGAAATAAGCAATCATGCCTACATATCTTAGAAAATCTAAGTATAGATGAAGGGTAACTTTTCAATGGTGGAATTTCTGGGAGGAAAGGCACATGCATTCTATTTTGATAGTCTGTGGATCTTATGTTTTAGTAGAGAGTTTCTCTTTGCCCAAACACTCATAAGCACTTAAAAAATTTTTTTGCCAAATCGGCCAAAAATAATGTCTCACTGACATACTTTTTATTAATTATCAATAAGGCTCCACATTTTCATTTGCTTCTTTGGTAGCATTTGTATATTTTTTTCTTAAATTATCAATTTACACATACCAAAAAAAAAAAAAAACTACTGGATTGATAAGTTTTTCCATTATATACATATCCAAATTCTTTCACAATAGAGATTGTTATTGGCAGCTGTCTCTTGGTCATATATGTTGCCAGACTGTGGTTGATTTTTTGACTACCTTTATATGGAAGTTTCTCTTTTTCTTAAAGAAAAAACCTCAAATTTTATATAATAAAATCAATCATTGCTTTATGATTTTTTTTTTTTTAAATTCACATACTGCTTAGAGAAAGGTCTTCACCATTCCACAACTCTTAATAAATCTACTCATGTTTTCTCACGGTTTTATTTTTCCTGTTTTTATGCTTAAATTTTTGATAAATTTGAAATTTATCTGGGTATAATGAGTGAAAGAGGGATAATGCATTTTGTTTAACCTTGTTTCCCTAAACATTCAAATTACGGGAAAAATCTATTTTCTACAGTGATTTAAAAACCATATTATAATCTAACTTCAGGTCCAGTTAAGTTTATTTCTGGACATTATTTAGTTCCATTGATCTGTTTGCCTATTTCTTCTTCTGTAGCAGGAAGTTTAAATTTTCAGTTCCAATGTTTCAATAACTATAGCTTCATAATGTACTTTAACATCTAATAAGTCTAGTTGCCTCTCATTACTTATCTTTTTAAAATTTTCCAAGTTATTCTCACATTTTTATTTTTCCAGATGAATTCTGTATCATTTTGCCAAGTCACTCCCTGAACAATACAAAAATCCTATTGCTCTTTAAATTGAGAAGACATTGATTTTACAGATTAATTTATAGAGAATTGATCCCTTTCACTATTAAGTTTTCTTTTCTAAACTCCTTTTTCCATTTCCTTAACTCTTCTACCACAGCCCTCAGAGTTTTAAAGTTTTTATCATCTATGTCTTCTACATTTCTTATTTTAAGTTTATCCACAGGTATTTTATCATTTTGGTTATCATAAGAAAGTTATTTTTAAATACATCTTATTGGATAAGTAATACACAAAAACAATACAAAATTCAAAAGGTACAAAAGGATATAAATTTAAAAGGTTCTATTCCCAGACATCCAGATTTCTTCCCTGGAAATTCATTTCAAATCTGCATCAGCATGTAAATCATTTCACTTTTAAGAAATTAGTATATCATCTCTCTGAAACATAAAAGCTCAAGACTAAAACAAAATTCACATATTCTAGCCAAGTCTAAAAGATAACTCCCATCCCTGACAGTCAGCCTGGAGTCCTCCTTCCCCTTAAATCTTCCACATCCAATCCACCAGTAAGTCCCAAGGAGACCACCTGCAAAATATGCCTCAAATTCATCCACTTCTCCCCTAAAACAACTAGATTATAAAATCTGAGAAAACAGAGGCTCCGTTTGTTTCATGTCCCACTATTTATCTCATGCATGGCACAGTGTCTGGAACGGAATGTGAACAATGCACCACTGCTCCGTGCATAGAAAATGCTCATTGCAGCATTAGATATTGAGCCGTAGTCTCAGTTGGAGCTACTCAAAAGGGTGGTCCTCAGACGAGTGCCTGATGCCAGCCTATGGAAAAGTAAGAACAGAAAGCAGAGTTAAGAACATAAATACTTTTGGAATGATTTGGCATTGCTGCCATATTCCTCTGAAAATTCGTGTTTCTCGTGATTTATAAATGCTTATTATTTATAAACATATCTATCAACAACAGATTAGAAATAAAAAATTGTGGTCCTTTACCACAGACAGGTTAAGAAGCAGGGCATGTCGACCACCATCGCCTTGAGCCTAGACTAACCTAGTAGACGTCCAACAGGAGTCGCTGCTTCCTCTCTTGCCCTGTCCTCCAATCCACTTCCAGAACGATCCTTCTAGCAAGTAACACAGAACCACATCCCTGCAGCGCTAACCCTTCAACGCTTCCCCACAGCATTCTCCAGGACCTACAAATCCCTGCATCGTTGGGCTCCTTCCTGAGTCTGTGATTTCACCCAGATCTTTCTTGTCACCATCCAGGCACCCTGTCTGTCTCTCTTCCCAGGACATATCACTCTCTTTCTATCTTAAGGTCTTTGCATAGGGTTTTCTCTCAGACAGGAATGCCTGGCCTAGAACACAATCAATAAATTGAGGAAGGAATTAATGGAAGAAGAATAATTTTGTCACAGGTCTTTTTAAAAAGTGAAAACATTCTCACATCTATGTCCCATTTTTTTTGATAAAAATAAAAATCTCACACCTTCCTTTTACTTCAGTCTTAAAGATTCTCATCTCCAGGAGCAATGTGGGTAGGATGAGTGCTTGTCTGCCACCAGGTAATGCAAAAGCTAAAGCTCAGTGTAGGGTCCTGTCAAGATCGAGTCCTCAGGGCAGCTTTATATTTTAATCACACTCATGTGACCAAGATTCTGACATGAGCCACCCCTTCCTACCCACAACTTTAAGCCAAGATGAGGTAATTCAGACAACAGGAACTCAAGTAGTTAACAAATACATGCCGAAATGTTCAAACTCACTACTAAGCAAAGAAATGTGAAATTCAATGCTATGTTTTGCCCATCAAGTTAACAAAGCTTAAATAAACAGCAATAATACCCAATGTTCTGTGTAGTGCATGATTAGTTTCACACATCTGATATTACTGGTATCAACTTGTAGAAAATAATATATAAAATATAATACAACATAAAACTGTGTGTGTGTGTGTGTGTGTGTGTGTGTGCGCGCGCGCGCGCAACATCAAAATGTTTATCCTTTTCAGAGCAAGTAATTCCACTCTGGGAAAATATCCTAAATCACTAATCCTAAATACATACAAAACTTTATTTACAAAAAGCTCACAAGAGGATAATCTGCAATCAGGAAAATATCAGAGAAGTGCAGCTCATTGAATCTCAAAGAAAAAAGGGAGGCCACCACAACTAACTGAACAGACTGTCTACCCAGGTCAGTCTCTATTACTCAGAGGCAGAGCAAAATCCCACCAATGAGTAAGGACTGAGCCTCTGGTCTAGATGTTGACAGAATAAGCAAATATTTTAATAAATACCTTTCAATGAAAAATTAAGCTTCTGTAAAGAAAAATATATTATAAAAGGAAAACATATATGTTAAGTAAAAAAAGGTAAATTTTTCATAAACAGTACAATTACAACCACATAAAAATTACGCATAAAAAAGGAATGAAAAAAATGTTTGTTTTAAGTAGTTTGCATTATAGGGAGGAAATGGGTAAATTTTCTCTCCTTTCAATTTTACCTTATTTTCTAAATTTTTGAGAACAAGTTTATAGTTCCTATCATGACAAAACTTTTAATCTCATATAGCAGCAGTCCTCAACATTTTTGGCACCAGGCACCGGTGCTCCTATAAAAATCTAATGCCTGATGATGAGGTGGAGCTTGGGCAATGATGTTAGCGCTGGGGGTGGCTGTAAATACAGATGAAGCTTTGCTTGCTGGCGCACCACTCACCTTCTGCTGTGTAGCCTGGTTCTGAACAGGCCACTGATTGTAGGATTCCTTATGGGGGGGCGGAGAGTGTTGGGGACCCCTGTCTTAGAGACCAAACAAAGTGAAAAAGGTACCTACTCAGCATGCTATTATAACAAAATGTTTCTCAACACCAGGTCAGTAAGACTTTTCTAACTTCTTTTCACTGTATAACCATACTGCTGGTTATTGCACGAAAGATAGTATGAAGCTAATTTAGTGGGGATGCAGAGAAAAATCATCCTGTCCACTAGTCCACAAGTAGGATTACCCAGATTATCCTTGTGCTTTTCCAGGAAGAAAGTAGTTTACATACTGAGTTTTAAATACAATAGCATCATGTATTAAATAAGCTTTGACATATTAAGGACAAACATTTCCACTCTAAAGTTAGAGAAACAGAGTAAAAGTTCTCTGAAATGTAAATATCCATAAATTCCAAACCCAATTACCCAGTAGCTGTAACTACTGACAGCTTAGAGGTTAATATCAATTTCAAGGGGCCTCAAGCCACTACGGACTGAGTGAGTTACAGTCACCTACAAATCATTCAAATCCCAGGGCAGACATCACATGACTGGTAAAAGAACCAGTGGACTGTTATTTCTCTTTCCCATTCCGTCTCCACAGTTGTTTCATTTGAAAGTCACCAAGAGTGCTTCCCTCACTATTAAAGGCTTCAGAATTTGGCTTCAGAATTTCAACTACACAACTAAACACGCTTATTATATTTGGGGTGAGAGCTTATAAAGAGGAAGGAGGAAAAACTACCACATAGTAATACTGAGGTTTAGATTTCAGAGAAATCAAAAACTCAAAATTAATGCTCCATTGACAACCTTAAATCTCTATTCTGTGCATACGGATCATAATGAGAGTTTTATTAGGATCACAATTGTGGCAAATACATACTCAAATCATGCACAACAAATAACATTGAACAATTTTCCTTTTAAATAAAGTAAGTTTATACTCAAAGTCATAGATATCACAAAGCTGTAACTTTGTATGGAATTGAATTTTGATCCCACACTATCTCATGGCATCCAATACAAATCTCCAAGCCTTTATTGCTCTAGACCTCAGTCAGACTATTACATCAAGGTCACAATCTCTAAATACATCTCTGTGCAGCTACAAGAGAGAAAAAACGTGGGCATTTATCAAAGAAGACTCCAAATATACATCTTTTGAGAGCACTGGGGATGGGAGTAGCAAAACAAGTGCCCCAAGTTCTCGCAACATAGCGTAGAGGAAAGAACACTACACCAGAAACTAAGAGACTCAGACCTGAGATCCCAGTTGTCAGCCACTATCTGTGTGACTCCTTAATGGGCTCGGTTTCTTCATTTGTCAAATAAGAACATCCCACCAGATATGAATCGAGGGTCTTTTCTGGCATTACCTTTCCTAAATCTCTCAGCTGAAATTTCCTCTTTCTTTACCACTATAAAATTTGCTGCAGGTTTTACACATAAACACAAGAACTGTGGGTTCCCATTACTTACCCACAGGGCTTTGGTAGAACTCCTGGGACCTTGAGGATAAAGTATTACTTTCCCTCATTTATTCATTCCTTCAAACAGAAGACACAAAACCACCACTTACATAATGTAAATAACAATGTGCTAGACACTTCAGGGTAAAGATATAAAAGTTATTCTTTTTAAAAGGTATAGGTCTTACTTTAAGGCATTTAATGTTTATAATCCAATGGGAAATATAAAGAAGTGATAAAAATTGCAATGACAAAGATCTAGAATAAATTGCTAACTAATCACAGTACTTTTCCTACTGAGCCTAGATGAACCCTCAAAATCCTTCTCAAGTCAAGTACTCCATTCAGCATCCAAAAGACTACAGTTACCAGGTAAAGCAATTTTTGCTGCTGAGATTAGGCATGCTCCTGAGCAGATGCCCAGGTTCTTCCAATGTCCCACCCTGCCTATCCTCTCAACCTCCTTCTACCTTCCCCTCCAAATCGTTAGGTATTCCTGAGAAGTAGAGGGCCACTAAGAACCTTGTCAAAACGGCTAAATGCTCTTGTCAATTCAGGTTGGGCAACTTTTCAAAAATTCCAAATTTTAAGGAAATAGAAACTATATAGAACTTGCTTTATTCCATTTCTAGCACATTGCTATATTAAACACTGAACTGGATGACTATTATATTGGCATTAGATACCTAGTATATTCCTATTAACAAGTATAATGCAGAGTGTCATTGGTACTTAAATAAAAACACATAGGAACAAGCGAGTTTTGCAAACACGCACACACTTCTTCCTCCTCTGTTACTATGAAAGGGTGCATCCCTAACCCTAGCTGGCCATCTAGAAAACAAATGACTTTGTGACAGCAATGTAAATTGGTTCCACTCCTCTGGAAAGCAATCTGGCAATATGTTTTCGAAGCCATAAAATCCAGCAATGCCACACCTGGGACTCTATCCTAAGAAACTAATTCAATATATGGAAATAGTTACAGAAACAAAGATATGCCTCCCAGTATTATTAATAATTGTGAAAAGTTGGGAACAATGTACATGTCAACAACCGGGTTAAATAATAGTATAGTGTCATGACAGACTATTATGCAACCATTAAAATGGTAATGATAGAGATTATACAGCAAGAAAGGGAAATGCAGATATAAAACAACAGGTACATTTTATTGCCGAAAACTTTAAAACCTAGGAATCTTAATTTTAGGATGGTAAATGGAGTGTTTTCTCCCTTCTAACTTTTTTTTTGTAATACAGTTCTGATGTTCCTATCATTAAAAGATAATCTTTTTTAAAAAAATGAAATCAAGCCTTTGATCATAAGGATAAAGAAGAAAGGAGTCACAT
The DNA here is from genome assembly GCF_000151845.1 of Pteropus vampyrus. Classification (NCBI taxonomy): domain Eukaryota; kingdom Metazoa; phylum Chordata; class Mammalia; order Chiroptera; family Pteropodidae; genus Pteropus; species Pteropus vampyrus. The sequence goes on from NW_011888910.1 coordinate 3,000,634, forward strand.
CATAGAGCACAACCTGCTGTCTTACCCAGGGAGGAGAGGAACAGCAGCATTCCACATTGCATGGGGCGCTAGGAGCATGTGCACAGGACAGCTTCATAGGAGCCACCTGGAGGTGCTGCATATTTGTCAATGATTGCCAAAAAATGAGCAGTGCCCATCTGCTAACTTCAGTCAATTTCCTCCTTTACGAGCATCCCGAGGCAGAGAATTCTCTGGGCACACAACACGTGCTGTCAGCTTAGTTATCTGTTTAAGAGATTTATATGGGGTCACATAGGGCTATAAGAATTTATTTAAAGTAAATTAGCTCAGATTTTCTCATTTGTAGCAATGAGGGATGTCTATGGCAAGAAATGCAATCATCATAAAGACTGCGGGAAGAAAGAAACCATCTTTCACTTCTGGTGATGCAAGGAATGAACCACCAGTGCTGCCACATGTGCGTGTCTAAGAAATAGGAGGTCAAAGTGAGGGCAGGATTGTCTTCTCTTGGACTGACTCAGGGATGAAGAACGCAGGAGATCAGGGAGGGTGTTCAGTGCTCACAAATGTTAAATCATCAGATGTTAATGGAATTACACTTGCAGCCACTTAGCCCCCACATGCAGTTTCAGCCCTGTGGCCAACCTGGGGACCAGACTTAAGAAGGGAGATCTTAGAAAACTCCAGTCGGTTTTAAACAGCCAGCACTGAGTGAACCTTATACGTTCTCTGCCTTGCTGCTCTTGTGTTCTTCTTACCTTCATCCCTGTGGCCAAGTACCTCTTTACACTGCAAGTTCTGGTCTCTCCTCTATCTAATTTCGGTTCCAAGTCCTTGCTCAGAAAGGCAGCAGACCAAAAAACATTTAGAAACAGGTTTTGAAATCAGACAGAACTGACAAAATTCAAATTATGCTAACCTACTCTCTGTTGACCCTAGAAAAATCACTTAATCTCTCTAAACCAGTTTCCGTATCTTTAAAATTTGTACCTATGTCATAAAATCATTATAAAATTTAAATAAAATACTAAATGTAAACCTCGGTCAGTATCTGATGTTTCGTAATGTTTAATATAAAGTTTGCTACACATGTCATATTGTTCCTCAGCTCCTGGCACACTATCTGTCTCTCCTTCCTCCATTAATCTTGTCCATTAAAAATGAACAGCACGGCTCCACACTCTACTGCTAAACCTTCCTTATACTGACCGCACACCTGTACTCAGCTTGCCTTCTGGAACCTCCCCAGTACCCAAACCAAGACACTCTCATTTCTGAGCGATGATCTCACTCGACTTTCCTACATATGTAATATCTTAGACAGAGAGGAAGCACACAGCAATTCTTTCGAAGCTTGGATACTGAGGCCACACTGCCTGGGTTCAAAGCCCTAATCTTTCACTTGTTAGTTAATGTGACTTTGGTTAACCGACTTAACTCTGTGCCTCAATCTCCCCGTCTGTAAAATAAAGATAATAATAGTACCTACCTCATAACATAAGACTGTGTTAGAAATAAAGCTGAGAGCTATGTCGAACACATAGTAAGCAGGCACTTTTTTAAAATTTTGTCTCTCCATTTAGGCTCGAAGTACTTGGTTAGCTACTTACACTATGCCCCTATTATCAGAGAAGCCAAACATCTTTGCTACTCTCTGACACTAGAGGAGATTAAGTATAGGCCCTTTAGAGGAAAGCCTTCCTATCCCCAGTGTGGTCCACAGTCTCAGCCAGCACTGACATCACGTGGGGGCTCATCAGAAATACAGATTCTCAGGCCACACCCAGCCCAACTGAAATGGAATCTGCCTATTACCACATTTTGTAAGTCTAAGGCACCTGGGCTTCTTGTTATAATGCAGTTCTGGCTTGTGGAGGGTGGACCTGAAACTCTGCTGTCCGAGGACCACACACAGAGTGGTGGGTGCCACAGTGAAAAGAGCACTGCACTCCAAAGAGAAAGTACACCAAGATGTGAGAAAACTGTCGCCTTGGCATCTGTGAGTGAACAAGGAGAAAGATGGGTGTGAATAACTATGAGAGAGTGTATGGCTAAGAGGATAAAAAGCAAAAGGAGCTCCTTGGAAAATTCTTAGAGGGTAGGCCCATGTCCTACTCATCTTTGTTTTTTCAGCAGAAAGCCTGACATAGAGGAGGTGGTCCACTGTAACCATCTGACACTGTTTTTACCTATGTGTAAAAGTTATCCCCATTTTCAAATAAATGGAATATTTGTTAGTTTTACAAAAAAAATAAATAAATAAGTAAATAAACTGTTTTACAGTTATATTAGTGGCCTCTCCTCATCCTATCATAATATATTGGATTCTATAGTTCCTACATGAAGATGACACAAGCTATTATTGATAGTAAGGAATCATTTCTAAATTTTTTTTCTTAAAAATAATGCTGGCTTTGAAATATTCAGGAAGTAGGTAAGGTGGGATGGGGACAAGAGGAGGAACTGGCAGAACGGCCTCTACAAAACAATGTTTTTAAACAGAATTTGCTGGTATCTTGCAGTCTTTTTCATTTCAAACATACAACATGTTAAAAACAACATTAAGGCAAAAGAAAATTAAGTGTTCCATTGCTATAACCTTTGACCTTTCCCTAGTGACAAGTGTAACTAAACACACCCTGGAGGTCAACGCCAGGGAATAATTAGAGGGAAAACAAATGAGACTAGAGACCAGAAAAATCAATTATACCAACTGATCCACGAGCCCCTCAAAGTCCTTCCTGGGGAGCACAGCCTTCATTTTCTAAGACATCAGAAATGACCAGATGCCCTTGCCTTTTATCTAAGCAATCTGTCCTTTTCATCCAACAGTGTTTTTGCTCTGCCTCCCACGTCCATACACACCTGTCACCAAGGTTATTAACTAAGGGGAGAAATCACACAAATGTAAAAAGAGACCTGTCGTCCCAGTCTAGTCCCCAAACTATTTTGAAATTATCTAAATGTGAATACCACATCAACCCCAAATGTCTCTGTCTTTGAAAAAAAAAAAAACAAGAAGGGTCAGTGGCAGATGTCCCTAAGAGAACTTCCTCTGTCAATCTGAATCAGTAGTTATGTATGAATATAAATATTTATAACATTGTTACACAGTCATACTATATATATTTATATGTACAAACACATACACATGTATATATTTCTCTGCTCTGCCTATATCTGAAAAGGTTTTGGAGTGTGTAAGAAAGTTCTTGTCCTCAAATACCAGATAACCCAATCATTCTGTCCTTAAGTGAGATCTCTAAAAGATACACATCAGGAAAACCACCATGGATCACACCTACTTTCTGCTTTAACTGCTGACAGAGCTCTCATAAATAGAATGCAGGTATCCCCCACTTTTCAAAAGTTCTCATTATGCTACTTCCCTTTTTTGAAAAACCTACATTAGTACTTGTTTTCACTAACTGAAAGAAATTCAAAGGAAATAAATGTCACAAGGATGTAATGCAGAACATAAGGAATATAGTCAATAATACTGTAATAGCTTTATATGGTGACAGATGGTAACTAGACTTATCATGAGGATCATTTGGTAATGTATATAAATGTCAAATCACTATAATGTACACTTGAATAGAATTCAGTGTCTGAGATGTTATAGAGGTAGCATGACTCCGAGCAGCAAGAGTTGCGTCTACAAGCTCCTTCCCTGGGAACTACACTCAGCATCTCAGCATCAACCCACCGCAGCTTTGAGCTGTGTCTGTGAGCATCTGTGCTTTATCTCAATTTATTTTGTGCATCCGTTAGCAAGATGTGTCCGGAGATATCAGAAAAGCCTCAGAAAGCTCATAAGTATGATAAATTTATACTATTTATCATAGTATAAAACTAGATGTAATTAAGTGTATCTGGTATGATTTAGTAGGTTATTTTTGAAATCTAGGAACACTCAAACAATACACCATATGAAATAATGGTAATTATTTCTTTGCTTTATACCATTTTGGCTTAGGAAAGGTTTCAGGGGAACACCCTACCTCTGGATAGCAGGATAGTGGGGAAAACCTATACCACAAACAAGGACTAGGGTTTAATATTTTACATCTAAATACTCATTTTTAAAACAAAATCAAAGCAAGAAGAACACTTGTTTCCCCAAACCTCAAATCTCATCTCTAAACTTTGATGAACTTTAAACCAATAATCTTAAAGTGACAGTCCAACACAGGAAGGACAATGCCAGACCCATCACTGTATTTTTAAACAAACTCCTAGGACCCAGGAGGGGCTAAGACAAAGCATTCGTCTAAACCAAAGAACTCTCAGATTGACTATGTGGTTTACTCAAAGATACAGCCAGATTTCCCAGAGTAATGAAACAGCTGAGTGTTTAAATGCACAAGTGGGCAAGCGCTAGAAACAGTGAGGGTCTAAATAAGAAGCCTTCAGGGACTACAAAAGTGTCAGCTCAAACATCATCGGCCTTCAGTTTGTAAAATAAAACTGTCACTAGAACTCAGAAAGTGACCAGGAGCTTATATTGAAATTTAGGTGAGCAAATAGTTGTTCTTCCTCTACATTCCTAAATTCAAGGGTCTTCAAAAGTAAGCGAGACTGGTCCACTACAGCAACCAGCACTACATTATATATATATAAAAACATACTCCATAAGGATATGGAAAAAATTTTCCACCACAAACAAACAATAGAAGAGATTACCTTTGTATTTGAGGAATATTTTCCAGCAATCCTGCTAATAAGGACGTGCTGAGAACAGACATTTCTGTAACTTTTGTGATAGTAAAAATCTTAGTAAAAGCCCAAAGAACAAGGTACTAAAGAGAAATTGGAGCGATGATCCTATATCTTGACCATACACATCAGAATCATCTGTGAAACTATAGTCAGGGCACACACCAGTCAGTTACATTAAAATCTCTGGAGGTAGACCTCTAGTATGATTATTTTTTCAAGCTCGCCAGGTAGACTGCAGTGAACAGTCAAGGCTGGGAAGCACCAAATTAGAGATTATTCTAAAGACACCTTCCAGATCAGAAACTTCCTCTTAGCATGACTCAGTGGGCCCTTGATATGCTAGGACCTTGATATGCTGGGACCAGGAGCCTCTGTCTAAAACTAACACCCAGATATGATGGTATACTATATGAGTCACTCACCCCAACTCTGGGAGAAGGGCGTGGACCCATATACACCCAGCCCCCTCCCCTCTTAAAAAGCAGCATAGAAGATCACTCACTCATAGGGTCTGCCCAGATGAGCATGGTCAAGGAGGCCCCTCGGTCTGTATTTTCAGGGGCGCTTTCCCGGAAGCAATATAAATTCTGGAGACAGGCTGCAACAAGAACTGATACAAGGGCCCAGCTTAGCGAGCATCACTCAAGATGGCATTATTTTCAGAATGCCACAAAGCTCCTGGTGATCACTGAAAGAATGTACACCCTCTTAGCAAACTACGCACAGGGATTAAAGGAAGAGGTATATTTCCTAGCTGTTGCTCCTCTGTTGATAAAGCTGGAAAATTCACTTTAATTGAATTTTAAAAAGTCCTCAATGTTTACCACTGATACCCTCCAATTTAAACCTGACTTTAGATAGTTTTGTTTGCTTTTATTTCAAACTCTGGTAGAGGTAGCTAGAGAGGAAATATATAAAAAATACCCCATGAGAATCTATTTGGATTTATACAAAACATTTAAAAGCAAAATTTTACCCAAGAAATCCAACTAAAAAGAAAATCAATCATATTTCATACATTTTTAAGATATTTTAAATAGCAAAACATTTTAAAGCACAAATTTAGAAAAGCAGGGAAAAAACCACATAGAGATTCAAATATTAATATCTTTCTATAAATATGGAATTTTTTTTAAAGAACACTTGTAAAGGAGGAAAGGAAGAAGGGAGGGAGGGAAGCAGGGAGGGAGGCCTAAAGGCCAACTGCTAAATCTAAGTGCTTAACAACACGAACTCTGAAGGCAGGCTCTGACGCTTTAGGCACAGTGCCCTTATTCATGCCTCTGTGCCTCATCTTACCTGTGAATCAAAAGTTCTGGAGTTGGACTATGGGGTTCAAACTCAGTTCTGCCCATGTTAGCTATGTGAGCTCATTAAACCTCTCTGTTCCTCTCCTCCTCCTCTACAGCACTGAAATAAGAATAGCACCTACTGCCTGTCTGGAGAAATTGGGACTCTGGTGCACTGCTGATAGGAATGTAAAATGGTGCAGCCATTGTAGAAAACAATATGGTGGTTCCTAAAAATATTAAACATAAAATTACTATATGATCTAGCAATTCCACTTCTGGGTATATACCCAAAAGAACTGAAAGCAGGGACTCAAATACATTTGTACACTTATGTTTGTAGCAACATATTCACAACAGCCAAAATGTGTAAACAACCAGTATTTACTGACACATAAGTGGATAAAATGTGGTATACACGTACAATGAAACAATATTCAGCCTTAAAAAGGAAGGAAAATCTAATACACGCTACGACATGGATGGAAACTTGAAGACATTACGCCAGTGACAAAAGGTGAAATACTGGATGATTTCACTTGTATGAGGTACTTAGAGTACTCAAACCCATACAGTCAGAAAGTAGAATGACGGTTGCTAGCAGCTCAGGGCAGGATCAAATGGGGAGTTAGTGTTTAATGGGTACAGAGTTTCAGTGTGGGAAACTGAAAAAGTTCTGAGATGGATGGTGGTGATAGTTTATACAGCAATGTGAATGTACTTAATGCCACTGAATTATATACTTAAAAATGATTAAGGTAGTAATTTTTATACTTTGTACATTTTACCACAATAAAAATAAATAAATAAGAAAGAATAGTCCAAGAGTTTTTGTAAGGATTAAACATAAGTGAAGTGTTTAGAGAGTGTCCAGCATAGATTAAGCTCTCCATAAATATTAGCTACTATCTTATTTTCCTGCCTTTGTAACTCTCACCAGTCCCCACTACGGTGTTCTAACGAAACAGATGCTCAATGACTAGATTCTGATCCTGTCCCTTGGAGTTCTATACCTTCCGCAATGAGACAGTTCTTCCTGGGCTTTCTTCTAATATAAATGTCCTTTCTTTGGGGTAAAACTACCACTGTAATTGGATGAAGATGAAGAAACCACCTAATTTCTGCAGTCTTGACACGTAAAGCTGAAATGACCACTTCATTTAATAAATCTGCCTCAAAAATACGTTCATAAGCTAATGTGATCATAAAGGTCTGATAGTGGGGCCTGGTTTGTACTTGGATGGGAGACCACCAAGGAAGACCAGGTGCTATAGGCGTAAAAAATAAAAAAAAAAATAAGGGATCGTAAGCTGACAAGGTCCTTAAAATCTGTGAGGTCAACCAAGGGTTGCCTCGCCTAAAAAATAAAAATAGAAATAAAAATAATAAATAAGGTCTGATAGTGGGAAAGAGAGAAGAAAGTCCCTCTTCTATTTAGAAATACTCTCACTTTTTATCACAACAAAGACTAATTCACTTTTTTGCTCGGTCATTTTATTTATTTATTTATTTATTTATTTATTTAATTTTTTAAGGCAAGGCAACCCTTGGTTGATCTCACCTTATTTATTTGTTTGTTTGTTTGTTTGTTTGATTTTTTTTTAGGCAAGGCAACCCTTGTTTGATCTCACCTTATTTATTTATTTATTTATTTAATATTTTTAGGCAAGGCAACCCTTGGTTGATCTCATAGATTGCAAAGAACTTGTCAGCTTACAATTCATTATTTTTTATTTTTTATGTCTACAGCACCTGATCTTCCTAGGTGGTCTCCCATCCAAGTACTAACCAGGCCCGACCCTGCTTAGTTTCTGAGATCAGATGGGTGCTTGGTCACTTTAAAAGAAAAAAAAAAACCTTTTATTATGAAAATTTCCAAGCATACACAAAAGTAGAGATTTTGACGAGCCTTGATGTATCCAACCTAACCACTAACTTTTTAAAAATTTTAACTCTAACTAAGACTCTACCTTCCACTCCCCAAAAATATCAGAATAAAAAGACCATGATGGTTACCACTGAAGTAATGTTCACTTCTAATAATCTATAAATTATTAACTTTTTAATTGTTAACTATAAATTATAAACTTCCTTGCAATACTTTTTCTTTACTTTTAGAAGTTATTTTTCGATATCATCTTAACTTCTTTCCATTTTTCCTTTGAAACTACAAACAATTTATATATCTACCTTGCCAAAGTTATTATGAGGATGTAACATACATGAAAGTACATAGCTTGGTGTCTGACATGTATCAGGTTCCTGAGAAATATTAGTTCTCCACAGACCGACCACTGCCTCATCCTACTCTCCAAGATAAGCCCCACCACACACATATCTTCTTCCATTCTTTGTCCATTCCCTTCCCTTCCTAAACATTGGTCCTTGTTTCCTTCCTGCCTCTTCTGTCTTCTTCTAAGCCAAAGGATCTCAAATACAAATTCCTGATCACAAATCCAATCACCTAGAAGATCTCAAATATAAGGATGAAATAGAAAGTGTATAAATTGAACTGATGACTATGTTTAACATTTAGGGTACCGGTCCCTAAATTAAACATTAAAACATACCCAATCTAGAGCCTGCACGTTATTTAATAGAAAAATCAGGCTAGACACTACCTTGTAAAATGTCACAAAGAGGAATTCCTATGCAGGTCATTCCTGTGTGTGTGCGCGTGAAACACTTTGATGATCCAAAAAGTTGTATATGCTAATGAGATTCACTTCCTTGCAATATTTTTGCCTCACCCTCACAGAGAACATTGCCCCACAGAGCACATATGGGAGAATCAAGCTACATTTATTCGAAATCACAGGTTATGACTAGATCCTATAATGTCAAAAACATAATTGGTAAGAAGGGTTCAGAGCACAAGAGAGGTCAACCTGGCCTTCAATAGGCAGACAATGAGGCAGCATAAGAAACTGCTCCAAACTACTGACTAGAAACCAAAAGAAGACAGCAAAAACTCAGGACATATGGTTGGATGAGATATGACAGACAATCACAGGGCTCAGCATAGGTGGAAAAGCACAACTCAGAGAACAAAATCTTTGTCACCCAGTCATAACTGTGACATTGCCACTGAGCAGTGGGAAAGAACATCAGGGATATAGTGACGCTCCCTGATAAATATAAGGAGGGCTCTGGGAACAAGCCAGGCTGTGTGGAAGAAAGAAGACAAGAAAAGGGTAGGAAGAAAGAAAATATTATAGGAGAACCAGGCAAATACCCACAATTGGGAAGTCAAATATTTTTAAAAGCAGAAGGCTCGATGGTCTCATTTCTACTCATCCCTATCCTCTACCTTCAGTAGCGTAAACAGCTGTACATTTTCCAAAACTATGGCCACAAAGCACTTACTAGAGAAGGGGACTGGAGCCACAGGAGGCTGGGGAAAGCTCATCTTAAAGAATTCCCCATTTGTACTAATGGTGTTTTTTCCTGAAAGAGGTTTCTACCTAACCATTCATATAAACAGAGCTATTTCTGACACAGAATTTGTAGCATATTATAAGGTACTGCAAAGAAGAAAATGACGTTGACAGAAAGTAAATTCTAAAAAATTCTGGATCTGGGAGGGTGGCTAGCAGGTAAGGAAAGCATAGAACAGAGGACTGAATGACCCCTACTGCAGGCTTGCACCAGACCCAGGGAAGACTAATTGTGGAGACCGGGGAGAGCAAGTGGAAGTAGTTAAGGAAAAATGGCTACTCTTTGGTACCAAATAGAGAATCAGGGGAGAACGCAGCTAGGAAGAAACAGGCTTTGAGAAGGATTTAGGACAATTTGATAAGCTGTTCTGAGCACCAGAAAAGGATGATAATGAGTATAAGCCCCTGCTTTCAAATCTTCTATCTTCCCATTCCACCATTTTCTTTTTATTTATACCACTGCCTTCTCTGACACAGTCTATAGCAAATGATTACAGCCCAATTCCCCATGAAGCTGTCTGAGAAGCCCTTAGGCAAAGGAAATGTCTCCGCCAATATGCAAAATCAAATACAAACATATGCTATCAGATTTTCCCAAACTCAGGAAATGTTCTTCTTTGGAAAGAATCAACACGAAACCAAATTTATCTTCCCATGTAATAAAAGATATTCTCAGGCTCTTTTCCTAAAGATACCTCCTTGCCAGAGCTTATCAGGCAGCAGTCTACAGAGACAAGTTACTGGATGAGGCCATGCTCTGTGCTCTGCAGACAAGGTCAGACCCAAAAGCCACAAGCACAGCCTTTCTTCTCTAGATCGATCTGACATGACCCAGGTTTCCTCACTCAGGTACACAGAAGAAACGAGACCCAGGAGGTGTCTACAACTCCAAAGATTCTGAAGAAGCACCAAAATTAACTTGGCAATTATTTAAGATGTAGAAACCATTCTCTCTCTCTCCCCCTACCACACACATATACACACAAAACATATATAAGCTCTGCTATACACATAATTATATATAGTATACAAAGTATATATAATTATGTGTTTTATATCATACACATAATTATATACTATAACTATATTCTTACACATATATTTATGTATGTATTTAGTATACATGATTATGTATATATTTACACTTACACTCATACACATATGCATATAATTATTTTCTATATACAGTGACGGCAGGACCATGGGCAGAGAAAAGCACTTTATATTCTGAAGAGAAGTATAAACTTCATTGCCTTCACAAAAAGCACTAGAAATTACTATCAGTGAACATAGACAGTGAGTCAGATTATAATTACATTTGTGAACAAGAAGAAAGGTAGTAGTGTGTCCTCATTAAAAATAAGTAATCCAACGTCCTCTTTAAAATGCAAGCCTACAGAAATTACAATATATCTATGAAAGTATAAAGTATCTGCAAATCAAGTATTTCATGGAAGAGGAACAAAAAAAATAGTTTAGCCTGGGGAAGCTGAGACATAAGAAGAGTATACTAACATAGTATTTGAAATGCTATATTGCAAACAGAGGGATAGATGTATTCTAAGCAGGTGGATAAGACCACAAATGGAAGGAGAAAGAAAAATGTAAGAACGGTAATTCCCATACATGAACTTTCTGAACATTAAGGGCAAACAACTGGAGCAAAGAAGTCCTGTGAAAAAGAGCAGCATCCTGCAACCGTTGATTCAGTGCAATGCTGGGTGAGAGGCCTCTCTCAGCACAGCGGCCTGCTCACTGGGGTGCATGGCTCACTGCTATCACACAGATACGGTCACTACGTAAGCTACCTGAAAATGGCCTAAACGCTTTGTGACACTAAGAGAGATAGGAATCCCTTCTCTACCTGCCCTAACGCTCCTGATGCTACACTGCTAAAAGATAGAACAACAGAAAAAGCAGTTTTCCCTGAATAGAAAAAAATGTACTTACAGACACAGCCTAAAATTAAAAGAATAACTATGCGTGTCTCCTAAGTGTGAAGATTAGCCCTTGATGGTCCTCCATGCCCATCTACAGACTTGAAGAGTCTATCAAAAGTAGTTAAGAACAGGATTTTATACAGATATAATACACATTAAGAAAAATTTTCAGAGGACTTAAAACATCTATTCTCTTCAAAAACCAAACTCCATCTTTTTCATTAACAGATGCCTCATGTTCCTATTGTCCAACGTTTCTCCTCTCTGGGTATACCTCTGGATAGTCTCTGCCTTCTCTTCTCCTTCCTGTTTCTGATTCCATCTGTCACCTCCTAGGCATTGCTCCTCTTAACCTTTTCAATTCTCGTACCCAATACCTCTCACCTTTGACTGCTTCCCCGCCTCAAATAAATCAGGCTTCCCTCAACTTCTTTTCCTCTTAAGCTCTTCAAAGTATGTCTTTTTCTCTATCACATCACATTTCTTGAAAAAGAAATCTACATTAGCTGCCTGCCCTCCTTATTCCCACTTTTTCCCTTTGCTAGCTGACTTCTAAGGGCTCTGGCACACAACAGCTGCTCAATATAAGCTAGAGTCAGGATCATGAAGAAAATGTTAGCTGATTTGGGGTGGGGGTGAAGAATGAGTTTATTTTAGACACACTCTGAGGTGATTGCCAGATATGCAGATGGACATGTTAAGTGATATGACAGGTCACTCTTCGTGATAATCTTACCTGAAAGAAGAGGGTGCAGGAGGGAGACTGGGCAGACAGAGAGGCACTATGAGAAGCTACCAGGGAGCTGACAGCTCAGCTCACAGTACCCAAGGAGAGCATTTCAAGAAGGCGGGGTGAAAACACTGGTCAGGGTATGAAATGACACAGCCTAAATGAAGAGGTGTAAAGACCATAAATCAGGTGAGGGGTAATTTAATCACTAGGAGGTTACTGGCGATCTCTGAAAAGCTATATCAATGATAAGTAAGATACTTATGAACAATTTGCAAAAGTCTCAAACAAAACATTAACAGAAACCACCAAGAGAATACTATACTATGGCCAGAGGGGGTGGTGGATGGCCAGCATGCATAGAATGCAAGGATAAATCAAGATAGTAAATCTAGTCCTCTAATTTACCCTATGATCAAAGGAGAAAAATCATATGATCAGCTCCCCAGATGCTCTACAGGCATTTGACAAAATTTACCATTCACTCTTCATTAAAACAAACTCTTAACAAAATTGGAATAGATGACTGTTGCCTTAATAGTATCTCACTATATATCCAACAAAACTCCAGAATCATGATTTATGAGAAACCACTATAAACATTCTATAAAAAGATGCTCAATCTCACTCAGAGAAATACAAATTAAAAATGACGATTAGATACTGTTTAATCTACAGGTTGAGATATTGTTTGATATACTATTATGAAGGTCTAAAAAACAGGCATTGCTGGTAAAACCTCTATGGAAGACAATTTGGCACTATCTATCAACATTTAAGTCACATATATCCTTTAATTCAGCAATCCATCTGTAGTAATTTAAACTTATAGATACACTTATTGGTATGTTTTTAAAATGATACATGAACAAGAACATTCTCTAAACAATTTTTGTAAGAATCAAAGACAGGAAATACATTTCTACTAATTGAGGACTGGCTAAGGAAATTAAGAATGAGGCAACTCTACATGTATTGACACAGGATATCTCCAAGACACACTGTTAAATGATAAAAACAAGGTATTAATTACTATGCATGGTAGCTAACATTTTTAATAAGAATATAAATGTAGCTTATGTTTTACACACAAATATAAGGAAATGTACAGCAGTAAGAGCTGAGGGAAAGAGATGGTGAGAGGCTTACTTTTCATTTATGTCTTTTGAATTTTATATGCTATGCATTACAGCCTAATGACTTTATGATCACTCTTGACTTATCCCTGTCCTTCGTTCCCTAGATTCATACTGTAAAGCCTGTGAATCCTTTCTGGCCCTCTTTTCCACTCTCACCACAACCAACAATTTAGACACTCAGTATCTTTAAGATAATTAATCAGTCTTTAACCACTTTTCGTTTAAATAATTATCTTACATACACACTATGCCCAATCTAGCCCTTCTAAAGCCCAACTTTACTAAGCTTCGAAAGGCCCAAATTCCACCTGATCTATCAAAGTGCTCCCCACAGGCCTAGCCACTTCCCTCCCCAGAACTATAACCCATACATCTGCTGAACAGAAATGCTCCCAAGACCTACAACTACAGCTGTTTTTTTTCCCACCTATAAGCCTAAACTCTGGTGGCCTCTTCTATCAGTTTTGCCTCATTTCGTGTACATTTCCCTTTCCCCACATGCACCAGCTAAAATGGTTTGAGGCCTTCGACACCCACTGTTTTATAGGCCACCTACTTCAGGAAACTTTCCCAAATGTCCATTCAGGATGTGACTGCAGAACTGTGTGTTTCTTTTAGGGCAGCCATTACATACCCACTCTGCTGCTTTCTCCTAAGCACTTATGTCAGTGAGAAGCCACTCTCTTGGAGCTGCAGTCTCCTGAGTGCAGTGATGCACCCACTGCAACAAGGAGCAAGTCATTTGGTGAAGGTAACACTTCCCTTCAAATTCCCAAAATTCCTATTGCTCATTAAATGACTAAAAAACCATCTGGAACTCATAAGTTTAAATTGCTTATTTGTGCACAGTTGCTCGATGTTAAAAAAATTACACTGATAAGTTAAAAGGTATTAAAAATATTAAATAACCGTTCCTGATTCTTTTTGCCTTTCTCAATGGAGACTGGTAAAAGGTTTGGAATACCAAGCACATGACAACACATATGCAAGAAAGTCCATTTTCCCACCTGTCACTGAAAAGTAATTTTCTAGAGTTATTGTTTTTTTAAATGAGAGATGATATTCCTCAGGGTGAGTATGTAAGGTTAGTGATGTCTAGAAGCAGTGACTAAATTGGATAGTTTCAGATCCTTAACAAGAAGTGTCTACCATTTCTCAATATAAGGCAATTATGCATTTAGTTAGATCAAGGTCATTTTAAAAAGAGATGTTCCCTGTAGACACATAGATACAGGTATTATGTACTGGTTTGGACAATAGCTGTGGAATTTCATGGAATGAAAAAATTCATCATCAAACTCATAAACAGAAAGTAGAATAGTGGTTACCAAGGGTGAGAAGGAGAGGAGAATCAAGAGTTACTGTTCAATGGGTACAGAGTTTGAGATAATGAAAAAGTTCCAATAAATAGTGATGATTGTTGTACAAGTATATAAATGTACTAATGCCACTAAACTGTACACTTAAAATGGTTAAAATGGTAAATTATATATGTATATTTACCATGATTTTTAAAAATCCATCATGAAACATAACTTTAAAACATTTTCATTATTTTAATACAGTAAAAGATGCAACTACAAGTTCTCTTTATTTCTAATTTCAAGACTTGAATAAGACAATAGAAACATCAGCAGTTTGAAGATCTGCAGTTTTAAAACTGATGGCTCTAATTTATTAATTATTAAAGTTTATCCTGGTCTTTTTTTAATTCTACCTTCACTTGGAAAATAGTAATACTGTGTATTATTAAACTTCAATCTGCTAATTCTACTTTTTTTAATCCTACTTTTCACTTGAAAAGCTTTTAGCCTCTAAGACAGAGCCATGCTATGCAGTCATAGGCAACTGTTGCATAAATACCTGCTGAAAATGGTTAACCATGCAAAGGAAACCGCTTAAGACTTGAAGGCAAAGTAAACCCAACCTTTATTCTCTGATAAATCTTCCCTCAAACTAAAGCCCAAGATAGCCCCAGCCAGTTGATACAGTAGAATAAAAATAATAAAAATTAAAGAGTGGAAGGAAATGCAATGATAATACTAAATCATAGAATGTCACTGAGGACGCAAGATCTTCCTCTACATCCCAAACCACAAAACACACTTATTATGTATTAATACATGTTATTGATTTTAGAAGGCTTTTTCTGCTTCAGAAATTACCTATGTTTAATGGAATGATATTCGATGATAACATTTTTAAATGCTGGAAATTTTTAAAAATCACATCCTCTAGATCTGTGCTGCCTAATACAGTTAGCCACATGACTACTTAGATTTAAAATGATCAAAATTAAATAAAACCAGAAACTTAGTTCTTTAATTGTACTTGCCACATTCCAAGTGCTCAAGAGCCACATATGGGTGGTGCTGCCCTACTGGACAGCACGAATATAAAACACTTCCATCATCACACAAAGTCCACTGGACAGAGCTGCTCTAGATATCAAAAACCGTTTTCTGAAGCTATCACAGCATTTTCATTCACTCATACAAATATCGCCGCGCTCCCACTATATGACTGTGCCAGTTGTTGGGCATGGCAGTGAGTGAAACAGTTTAAGTACGAGAATAAAAAAAAAACCAAAAAACTAAAAACAGGAGTGAAGACCTTATTTTTAGATAAGAGGCCAGGGGAGGCCTGTCTGAGGAAGTAATGTTTAAGCCAAGATGATGAGAAAGATACACCACTCAAAAGGACAAAAAGAGTCTCCAAATAAAGAGAACTAAAGTACCAAAGTGTTCAAGTGGAAAGGGCATGCTCTAGAAACTGATTGTACTGCATTTTGCAGCTTTTTCATTAAACCTGAAACATCAAGCAAAGCATTTAACTGACACCCAAATCTATTCCAATAGGGAAGTTAGACAACAGTCCATACATTATCCTAGGCAGTTCTCCTTCTCCCTCTAAATTACCTGCCTTTTTGTCATTTCATTTATTGAAGCACCAACTTCTGAATGGGCAGGTACAGAAAAAGCAATTAATTTTGTTCCTTCTTAGGAGAGGAAAGTGGGCTTAAATGAGCTTTCTGAATTACCGTGAATTTTAACTAGCTGTGTTCTTCTATGCCACTATTAAGTTAACACGGGTAATGGAGATATTTGCATCACAAGCTGAGCAGTTTCCGTTTGAAGGCAGGTTGTCATTATTTCTGCCAAGGACAAACAAGTCACACAAACTTCCAGCAGCAACATATAGCTAGCTGGTGGTCTGATAGCAAACTGAGCAGATGACCCTTTTCCCAGGAAATGCAGGAGGCACCACTATCCAACAGTCACTGCCTCACAGACAGCTCACAGGTGAAGGACTGAAAACAACCCCTGCCTTCAAAAAGACAGCACTGAGGGGAAACTCCAAACAGAGAACTCCCCTCGGTGCCTCTGCAGCTCAGGAACTTTGAATGCCTTTGACCAACAACTCACCCCATTTACACACACTTTGTCATTCTCCTGTCTTTTCATCTTCTTCATGTAGTCTCTCAATTCAAGTTGCTTTCTAATAGCAGGTCCCTGGCTATGTTCATTACAGCTCAGTTTCCCTTTCAAGAAGCTACACAAAGCAACTGCAGGATGCATCTCCAAGAACCCTGAACACAGCTGAGGCAGGAAGGCCGAGAGCTAGTGTTGGAGCGATCTGTCCTCTGTTGCAGTTATGGCCTCCTGAGGGTGGCTGGAAGACACAATCTCTCGTCCTCTATACTTAATGGGAGCCAGACCATCTAGGCAATTCCTATCTTTCAGATAATGTTAGAACCTCTATTGCTAAAAAGAGCCGAAGTGTTTGGTACTGAAAAAAAAGCTACATTTTCATAACAAATTAAGAGCCAAATGTGGAACTTTTGTTTCTCACATCAGGTTTTGATTATTTAACCTTAATGAAGAAAAGCCCAATGCTAACTTAAAAGAAAAACCCAGTGAGGTTGAATAGATTTGTAAGATGTTAAGGAATGTATTTTAAATCCACACTGTCATAACCACCACTGGGTGGAAACATTTCTGCCCGAACACATTTCAGTAATGAAACTTAAACTTCCTTCAAATAAAGTACGCCATTAACATTATCATTTTTAGTAAAAGACCTCATAAAAACACTTCATTTTACTATATTTTGAAGAAAGCATAAGTTTTCAATTTAGAATACCATGTGAATTTAACAAAAACAAACAAAAAAACTAAAACCTATGTACCTGTCAGACTTAAGTTCACTGATAGCAACAATACCAAGCCCTCCCTACACACCCTCTTTCTTTCAGAAAATCAAAGCAGAGTGTCTTAGCTCATGCTTCTATAATAAAAATACCATAGACCTGGTGGCTTATAAACAACAAACATTTATCTCCAAAGTTCTGGAGGCTGAAAAGTCCAAGATCAAAGCACCAGCAGATTAGGCGTCAGGTGAGAGCCCACTTTCTGGTTCACAGACAGCAGTCTATACTGTGTCCTCACATGGTAAAACGGGACGGAGAAAGCTTTCTGGTGTCCCCTTTATTAGGGCACTAATTCCATTCATGAGGGCTCCGCTCTCATGACTTAATCACCTCCCAAAGGCCCCCATCTCCTAATATCATCACATTGGGAGTTAGAATCTCCAAAGGTGAATTTCCAGGGGAGGGAGATTGGAGATCACATTCAGTTTATGACACTGAGTAATGAGAATATGTTCTAAATCTTTACAGTCTCCCTAAAGGTAAAGGGAGCAGATTAGTTCAGTTACACTTTAGATTGATGAGAGTTAAGCAGAAACAGAAATCTGGTCACGGATCACAGAAGCTGGGGCAGAGCCCTGCTGAAATCTGACTTCATAGTCCCATGTTCAGTACTTCGCCCATTTTAGGATCATACTATAAGAACTGAAAAATATCAACAACAATCAATGGCTACTTTATTTGAAGTTAAAATTTAGATTAATTACAGATAAAGTATAACTTTAAGGAGAAAATATTTTAAAAGATAGGATTTTAGTCCAAACAGCAGGATATAAGATACTAACTCACAAGTATCCACTGTGTTCAGCACTTCCTTCATTTATTACACAGAGATATCCACAATGGGCTAGGCACAAGAATATTTCTTAAAATGAGGGGTCTAGAAGTGCAAATTGACAATGTGATATTGAGATTTTATTGAAAAAAATATTTAAATAATACTGAGCAAGAAAAGATACCAATGTTCTTCTATATTATGAATAAATTATGATAAAGATTACAAAAAAAAGTCCACAAATATCTTTGCTGTTGCAACTAAAAAAAACAGTATCTACAGCCCCCACTTGGAATTGGTATCCATTTACTTTTCCTCAAAAATGTAAATGAAAAATTCAGTCATTCTAAAACCTCTAGGATCAATCCAGTATGTTTTAAAAACAAACTATTTTGCAGTTCTAAGCTGCCACATTAATGTTTTGGTTTAAGTCTTTCAAAAAGTCAAATATCTACATGTAACAGGTACCAATAAACAATAAAATATTGTGAACCAGCCCCTGCCTACATGTGTAAAAACTAAATCCCCTGTACATTTATCCTGCTCTGCAATCACCATTTCATCAATGAATAACGGAAAGGTAAAGTTACTTCTGTATGAATTAGGCTTAAATATCATAAGAAATAAATGATTTCCCCTTACCCCACATTATTGAGGTTGACTCAGGAGTATACTGAGCCTGAACTTGAGAAGCACAGGTAGATTTTACTTGAAGGTATAACGATAACATGTACGCATTCCTGTGCTGCCTGATTTATAGAAACAGAATTGGCAGGCGAAGATCTCTTGTGGTCTCTCTCAATCCCATGGGGAATGAGTGTCTGGACAGACATCTGCTCCTGATCAGGAATATTTTCCACCCTACCAGCGAGTCAGTTCCATTACATTGGGTTTGCTAGTCGTGCTTTAAATCTCCTAAAAACAGTCTGTTTGTTTTTTGTGAGTCTTTATTTTAATATTTGTACATAAGGGCCTGTGCTAATCTGGGGGAATAAAGTCAGTTTTACCTAAAGAACAGCTTAAATTTTGGAATATTACTTTAGAAGAAATAAAACTGATTTGAAAATATTTACTGTGCACTTAAAAGAGGTGCTGGAAACAGAAAAGATTAAGAAAAGTCTTTGCCCTCAAAGATTTCAGAACGCTAGCATTGAAAGATTCCAAAATTACTTATGGAAAATGATTGTACCTTTATCAGTCACACATCTCAGTGGCAGCACTAGGGGCCAATGGTTCTCAGTCTTGGCTGAACATCAGAATTACCTGAGAAGCTATTTAAAAGTATGTGCCAAAGTACCATTGCCAGAGATTTTTATTAGATCACTGTGGCAGGAGCCTGATATTAGTAGTTTCACAAGCTCCCAGTGATTCTGAAGTGGAGGCAGGATCAAGAGCCACTGCTCTAGACAATTCACAAATTCCCACCACGGCTAAAGCTAAGAGTTCTCAATTTGGTTCTCAAACTGTCAAGGGTTGTTCAACTCAGTGTAGGATTCCATAAACTATCTAGCATCCTATCCATATATTTTCTTTTTTTTATGTTCTAAAACATTAATTGTATCATCTGAATTTCAACTAGCATATATTCCTGAAGAGGCTATAAGCATCTTTATATAATCATTTTTAAAATTATTTATATTTCCCCATACAAATCACTTTTATTACAAGTGCTTCTTCAGATAAAAATTTCATTTTTAATTACTGAGATCATTCAAAATGTTCTTTAATAAAAACACTATTTTGCAAAAATCTAAGAATACTAGTCATTTTTGAAAAAGACTCCTGAAATTATCTTCATCTTCTATAGAAAGTTTTATAAATATCAGTTCTAATAAGATATAAATTCAGGTCTTTCCATATGCAAAATCAGATTTTACTTTATAGATTTGCTGTTAGAGTATGAAAGAATAAGACACATATGTCACAAAAAGACTGGTTAAATAGAGTAGCAAGAAGTCTTTGTGTAATGTTAACTGTCAAGTATTTCAAGATTATGAGCAGGATCAATTCTAAAAACTGCTTAAGGGAGGAAAAGTTCTAGTACAGGATTTATTTTCCCTTAAGAGTAGGTTCCCTCTCCTATAAAAGGGGTTTACCAAGGGAAAGTCTGAATGCACCTAGCCCACAGTCATCTGAGCTATTCTTGGAGAACTTGGATGTGGGAATATGAGGTGACAATTATTCTTCTTCATGGTATTTATATCGCCCTACTAAAGTCAGGGCTTCCCTGCAACAATGCTGGTAAGAAATAGCAATGGCACACCAGCTCAGATGCAATAAATATAAAAGGGTACCTTCTACTATTTTGATCAGCTGTCTGATTTGGGCCTGATGACAGTGGTCTTCTATCCTGATGGCACATTAGAAGCCCTTGACACTTTTTAAAGATATTATTGCTGGGCTCTATACCCAGAGTTTATGATTGACTTGATGTGCGTGGAACTAGAATACTGGGTGTTTTTTAAGGTTCTCAGGTGTATAATATGAAGCCAGAGTAGAGAACCAGTAGGCTAATGAAAACAAAAGGTAATCTACCTGTCCACTAATGTGATCCAGGAACAACTAACGGGATATAAGTTCAGAAGAAGACAGGTCTTATCTCTGAGCTGGCTTAGACAACTCAAATCCTGGTCTCTCTCCTAGATAGAAGTATGAGGGGAAGGATGCTTGTGACAAAGGAAAGAGTTCGAGCTTACAGGCAGACAAAGAGTTCAAATCTCACTTCTATTAACTACCTCTGTATCCCTGGCCTATCTGTGAAAGTCTTTCAGTCTCAGTTTCCCCAGATGTAAAACAGCACTTGTTATATCTCATCAAGGTTATGCCAAGATTAATATGAATGAGATGTAAAACATCTAGTATATGGGGACAATGCCATCTTTCTCAAAGTTCTCATAAAAACTAAAAGTAAAAATGTAGGTAAAGTGTATTGCACAAGTGGATGTTCAATAGATCGGGTTTTATTTCCCTTATTCTGCCCATATTTTGATTTCAGGTCATGAAGTTTCTGATAAATTGGGCCTCTGAAATATTTCCTTTTCATGAATCAAAAAATCAAACATCTCTCAAACATAGAGAACAAAAATTCAGACAATCCAATGAAAAGACATTCAAGAGAGTGATGTCAGCAGCATGGTGGCCTGAGAGTACTTGCAAGTCTCTCTTCTTAAAGTTACAACAAGTTGGACAGCTATAATTCAACAAAGGAATCCCTGTTTAGCACACAAACAGGACTGAGACATTTGAAGTCAGGTGTATCAGAGCAAACGGGAGACAGGACGGTGGCAGGGAGAGTGGGGAGAGAAAGAGACAGAAGCTGCATGCACTAAGTCTGCCGCTCGGCAAAAGCCCCACCCAGATCCAGAATAACAAAGAAGGACTGGAGTGCAACCCCCACTGGGCAGCTGAGCCAGAAATCTAGAAATGACTCAGGTTAAGAAGAAAATAGAAAGAAGAAAGAAAGACAAGTGAAGACAAGGCAAGAAAAAGACAGAAAGAAAGACAGAAAGACAGACAGATGGGAAGAAAGAAAAGAAAAGAAAAGAAAAAAAAGAAAAGAAAAGAAAAGAAAAAAAGAAAGAAAGAAAAAGAAAAGAAAGAAAGAGAGAGAGAAGGGAAGGAAGGAAGGAAGGAAGGAAGGAAGGAAGGAAGGAAGGAAGGAAGGAAGGAAGGAAGGAAATTCTACAAGAACTGACTCCATTAGAAAGAGCAATATGAGAATAACTGGTATATCAGAAGAAGAGCAAGAGAAGGAAACAGAGAGCCTATTCAAACAAATAATCGATAGGAATTTCCCAAAGCTATGGAAAGAAATGGATCCTCAAATGCAAGAAGCTAATTATCTCAATCCAAAAAGGCAGCTTCAAGGCACATTATATTAAAACTGTCAAAAATTAATGACAAAGAAAGAATTCTCAAAGGAGCCAAGGGAAAAAAATACAGTGACCTATAAAGGAAACTCCCATTAGATTATCATCAGATTTTCCAACAGGGACTCTACAAGCTAAGAGAGAATGAAATCAAATATTCAAGGTATTGAAAGAAGAATAATAATATATCCAGCAAAGTTATCCTTTATATATAAAAGAGAAATAAAGACTTTCCCAGACATGCAGAAGCTGAGGGAATTTACCACAAGACCAACATTACAAGAAATGCTGAAAGATGCTCTTCTACCTGAAACAAAAAGACAAAAGGATACAGAACTATAAGATGACTAACAGACAAAAGCAAGAAATTGCAACTCTTGTTCAGAATAGGCTCTTAAACATTTAAATATATATAAAAGTTAAAAGAGGTAATAGCATTTTTTTAAAAAGAAGATGAGCTACTACAATTTGGAAATGAATGCACAGCATGAAAAATATCATTTGTGACAACAAAACATAAAAGTGGAGGGGGGAAAGTACTTAACTTGCACAGGTGAATGGAGGTAAGATGTAATCATAAGAAAAAGGACTATGTACATATAAAAACTTCTTTTGTGTATACCTAATAGTAACCAAAAAAAAAAAAAATCTAAAAATGATACACATAACACACACACACACACACACACACACACAGAGGAAATGGAGAAGGCAAAATGATAAAATACCACCAAACTAAAATAACAGACAGAAATACAAAGGAAAAGAAACAATGGAGACACAGAGCTCCCAGAAAACAAAAGATAAAAAGGTTACAGGAAATCCTCATATATCAATAATCACGCTAAATGTAAATGGACTGAACTCAGCAATTAAAAGGCACAGAGCAGCAGGATGGATCCAAACACAAAACCCATGTATATGCTGCCTTCAAGAGACACAGCTCAGCAGAAGAGGAAAACTTAGACTCAAAGTGAAGAGGAAGAAAAGGAAACTCCAAGTAAATGGCATCAGAGAAAAGAGGGTGTAGCCATACTTTTATCAGACAAAACAGATTTCAAGATAAAAAAGGTAATGAGAGAAAAATGGCATTTTATAATGATAAAGGAGACAATGCAACAAGAAGACATAACACTTACCAGTATACATGCACCCAACCTCAGAGCATAAAAATATATAAAGCAACTACTAACAGAACTAAAGGGAGAAACTGAAAAAACAGAATTACAGTAGGGAACCTAAATATCCCACTGACGGTAATAGATAGATCATCCAAACAGAAAATCAATAAGGAAATATCACCCTTAAATGACACATTAGACCAAATGGACATAATCTATATTTACAGAGCTTTTCATCCCAGAACACTAGAATATACATTCTTTTCTAGTGCACATGGAACATTCTCAAGGGTAGACTATGTACTGGTACACAAACTAACCTCAATAAATTTAAGAAGACTGAAATCATACCAAGCATATTCTCTAATCACAATACTTTGAAATTGGAAATTTACTGCAAAAAAAGGAAAAAAATCACAAATATGTGGACATTAAACAACTTGCTACCAGATAATGATTGGGTCAAAGAAGAAAAGAACAGATCAAAAGATACTCATAAAGACAAATGAGAATGATAATAGAACATATCAAAATTTGGGGGATGGAGCAAAAGCTGTAATAAGAGGGAAGTTTATAGCATTACAGGTCTACCTCAAGAAACAAGAAAATCTCAAATAAACAACGTAATATTTCAAATTAACCAAAAAAAAAAAAAAATGAACAAAACCCAGTCAGTAGAAGAAATAATAAAAATTACAGCAGAATTAAACAAAATAGAGAAAAGACAAAAGAAAAATTAATGCAACAAAGAGCTGGTTCTTTGAAAAGATTGATAAAATTGACAAACCTCTGGCTAGACTCACTAGGGAAAAAAAAGAAAATATTTAAATAAACAAAATCATATATGAAAGAAGAAAGATTTTCATGGACACCATAGAAATATAAAAGAATTACAAGAAAATATAAGAACATTATGAAAGGCTATATGCCACCAAATTTGATAACCTAGAAGAAATAGACAATGTTTTAGAAATATGGAACCTTTCTAGACTAAATCGTGAAGAACTGGAAAATCTAAATACACCAATCAACAATCAGGAAATTGAAATATTTATCAAAAACTTCCCAAAAAGTAAAAGTCTAGAACCAGTACCTTCACCAGTTGAATTCTACAAAACATTCAAAGATCTAACACCTTTCCTTCTCGAATTCCCCCCAAAATTGAAGAAGATGCAATACTTTCTAACTCATTCTATGAGGCCAACATTTTTAATATCAAAAACCGGCAAGAACAACACACAAAAAAGAAAATTACAGACCAATATCTCTGGTGAATGTAGATGCAAAAATCTTAAACAAAATACTAGCAAATCAAATACCACAATACATTAAAAAGATAATACATCACAATCAAGTGAGGTTCATTCCAGGGGCACAAGGATGGTTCAGCATATATAATCAATAAATGTGATACACAACATTAACAAAATAAAGTATAAAAGCCATATGATCATATTAATAAATGCAGAAAAGGGATATGACAAGACACAGCATCCATTTATGATTAAAACACTCAAAAGAATAGGTATAGAAGTACCTCAACATAATAAAGGCCATAATTGACAAACTCTTAACTATATCATACGCAAAGGTGAAAACTAAAGTTTTTCCTCTAAGATCAGGAACAAGATAAAGATGCCCACTCTCACCACTGTTATTTAATTTATAATACTGGAAGTTCTAGCCAGAGCAATAAGGCAAGAGAAAGGAATAAAAGGAATCCAAATTGAGAATAAAAAAGTAAAATCGTCACTTTTTTCAGATGACATGATTCTTTATAGAGAAAACCCTAAAGACTCTACCAAAATTAGGAACAATAAACAAATAAAGTAAAGTTGCAGGATACAAAATCAATGTACAAAAATCCATTGCATTCCTATATACTAACAATGACATTTCAGAAGAAGAAATTTAAAATAACAATTCCATTTGCAATTGCAACAAAAAGAATAAAATACCTAGGAATAAACCTAAAGGATGTGAAGAACTTACACACTGAAATATACAAAGCATTGTTGAAAGAAATTGGAGATGACAAAAAGAAATGGAAAGATATTCTGTGTTCATGAAATGGAAGAATCAACATAGTTTAAATGGTCATATTACCTAAAGCAATATACAGATTTAATGCAATCCTCATCAAAATCTCAATGGCATTTTTCAAAGAAATAGAACAAAAAAATTTCCAAATTTGTATGGAACCAAAAAAGACTCCAAATTGCCAAAGCATATCCTGAGGGGGAAAAAAAAACAAAACCAGAGGTCTGTATCACTCCCTGATTTCAAATTTTTACTACAAAGCTACAATAATCAAAACAGCATGGTATGAAGAGAAAAACAAACACACAGACCAATGAAACAGAACTGAGAGCCCAGAAATAAACCTTCATGTATACAGGCAACTAAAACAAAAGAGCCAAAAACGTACAAAGGAGAAAAGAGAGCCTCTTCAATAACCAGTGTTGGGAAAACTGGAAAGCCACATGTAAAACAATGTCAACAGATATATGAAAAGAAGCTCAACTTCACTAGCTATAAGAGAAATGTAAATCAAAACCATAATCAGATACCAGATACCACCTCATACCTGTTAAAATGGCTATTATCAGTAAAACAAGAAATAACAACTGCTGGAAAGGAACTGGAGAAAAAAGAACCCTCATAGCTGCTGGTGGGAATGTAAGTTGTTGCAGTCACTATGGAAAACAGTATGAAGGTTCCTCAAAATTTTAGAGCTATCATATGACCCAGCAATTCCTCTTCTGGATATCTACCCCAAAATTTTGAAGACATTTATTCATAAGGATATATGTACCCCTATGTTCATTGCAGCATTACATGGTAGCCAAGACATGGGAACAACTGAAGTGTCCTTCCATTGCTTACTGGATAAAGATGTGGTACATAATACAACAGAACACTACTCAGCCATGAGAAAAGATGAAATACTGCCATTTGTGACAACGTAGACAGATCTCAAGAGTATCATGCTAAGAGAAATAAGTCAGATGGAAAAGGACAAGAACCATATGATTTCACTCATATGTGGGATATAAAACAAAAAAAGCAAAAAACGAACAAACAAACTTATAGACATAGACAATGAAAATGTGGTTACCAGAGAGAAGAGGGAAGGTGGAAGAAGAGGGTAGAGGGGGTCAAATTTATGGTGATAGAGGGAGACTAGACTTTGGGTGGTGAGCACACAATGCAATATACATATGATGCATACTGTACACTTGAAACATATGTTATGAACCAATGTCATCCAAATAAACTTAAATAAAAAAGAAAAGACACTAGAAGGGTATCTTTTGGTAGTTTCCCTTTTGGAAATGGGGTAACTAGAAAAAGAAAGGGGTAAGATACAGATTGAGATACAGATATTTACTTCTGCTGAATACTGACTTCAAGTCCTATGCAACATTATCAATGTCTAAATCTCAAAACTACGACAAATATATTGAGGAAAATGAGTAAGAATGATAAGGGTATAGGCTTA
The DNA here is from genome assembly GCF_000151845.1 of Pteropus vampyrus. Lineage (NCBI taxonomy): Eukaryota > Metazoa > Chordata > Mammalia > Chiroptera > Pteropodidae > Pteropus > Pteropus vampyrus. Next base: position 3,027,347 of record NW_011888910.1, read on the forward strand.
TTTCTTACTTTTTCATGTACAATGAACTATAATATCCTTTAAAATCTTGGGGCTGTCATCATCTGACCAGGCCTCAAAGGGAAACTCAATGGAGGCACAGATCAATTACTAAGCAGCAAACAAATCATGTTAAATTATGAGACTCAAACAGGAAATCTGTATCAAAAAAAAAAAATGCAACTAAATGATACCAGCTGAGATGTGATCAATTTACTAATGTCATTGAATAACAGGAAAAAAACTCAGCTAGTTTTCCACCTGATTTATATAACTTTCAATCTAGCAACTTACGGCTGATTTTATACAATTATTATCATGACCAGAATAAGAAGTAAAATAGAGATATATAAGAAAATAATATATATACATCAATGATTTATTTTTCTCATTAGGAAAAATAGCTCTACAAAGATCTATCTACATGCTCCCATCTGAAACATCACAACCAATATCACTGATACACTGATTTGGCCATTTAAAAGCTTACTGAATATCTGGCATTAAGAATTGGTCATACCCCTCAAGGAGCTCAAAGACTACCAGGGAACCAGAGTGAGAGATATATAGGTTCCCATCAAAAAAATCAAGACAATATGACTATTGGAGGATGGAGGAAGTGACCAACTCTACACAGGGGAAAAGTATAAAAGATTTCACAAAGAGTGAATTTTTACACCATCAGAGATTGCGTGCAATTAATTCTGTGTTCAGTAGCTTTTCATCAGTAGCCTGAAATTGGGTGTAAATACATCCACTGTAGTCAAATATTATAAATCAGGCAACCCCCCCCCATAAATATCACTTATTAAACATCTACCAGCACACCAGTGATCTTGATGACAAAGTTCTACACAGAGGCCACATATACAGAGGACCAGAGGTATGAAGATTCAGAAAAAGCAAGTAGTTCAGGATGAGTTGAGTGCAGAGAACAAGTGAAGGAGTTTTAATGGATAGGAAAAGAAAGGGAGGTTGGGGCCATATTCTGAGTTGCTAAGAACCTTTAATTCTATAGGATTATTAAATCGTCATAATTAGAGAAGCAGTATAATGACATGTGTATATGTTATAAACATAACCCTGGAACTCGGGGAGGTGGAGCTGAAGGAGGAAAATCAATGACACGCCATCCGTAATATCGAGAACCGATAAGTAAGTCACTGCCACAGTGAGTTAGGGTTAAGATGAGGGGGAAAAAAAATCCCAGCAGTCACTACATTACAAAATACAGAGCTTTTAATATAAACCATATGGACCTGATCATCCAAAACTAAGGAGCTCTCAGATAATGAAATAACCAAATCTGAACTGAAGCTGCAGACTGGCTATTCTTTGGCCAAGGAAAACTGTTTTGATCCAGAGATGAGTAAATACTAGAAAAGAAACAATCCATAGAAACTGATGAATGGAAAATTAAAAATATGAGCAAAAAGAAAATATTCATCAAAGAGAAACCATTCTAAGAAACAAAAGTCTCCAATTGTTCTTCAAAATCTAAGGAATTAGCCAAAAAAAGAAGAAGAAAGAAGAAGGTGGGGAGAGGAGGAGGAGGTGGAGGAAGTGGAGGAAGAGGATGTCTTTCAGTATAAAGGTGAGCATATTCTCAAACCTACAAGAATTCAAGGACATCACACTGATATATACTTCCTGAAAAACCATAATGAAAAACAAAATCTAGTGCCCTCCCACCCCCACAAGAAAAAGATTGGTCAATGGAAAAACTGTTATAAAAGAAATGCTGAACACTGAAACCATTTAAAAGAGCATGGGCTAAACCACCACCTGGAGTTACTGGTAACAGAAAAGAAAGTTAAAGATCTTGAAAACATAAAATAAAATATAAGAAATCAAAGGTTAGAGCAGGGAGAAAAGGTAAGAGGAAATACAAACACACTCATCTTTTTCATCTTTCAAAGGCCATATATACCAGTTAAAGTCAAAACAGCCTGATAAAAAAGGCATGACCCAAACATTAGTGTTCCATGACTGTTCTGAAGTTCAACAATCCCTTCAGTTCTATGATTGCTTTTTTGTTATGCTTAAATAAAATTACATATATTTTTAAAAATTAAAAATGTGTGATTATGAACCGATCTTTGTAGAGGACTTTTTTAGCCATTCATCCTTCCATCAATCTATATAAAAATGCATAGAGGTCTTTACACTGATGATTACCAAATATTAACTATAGTTATTTCTATATTTTAAGACTTGGGTGGCTTAAATGTCTCTCTACATTTCAAATAATTTTGATTTTTAAATAATGAGCATGTATTTCTTCTAGAAAAACTATAAGTCAAGATGCTAAATTGAAGTTTTAAATGTGAAAAAATTGATAAGTGACACATACTAATGTATACAATGTACAAAGAAAATGACTGAAAGTCATTCATACAACTCTGACTATAATCAGTCCAAAGATTCTAAAAGAGTAGAGAAAGAAGAGAAATTTTATGAGGATTCCTTCAGAAAAAGCTTTGGTGGAGCTTCTGGCCTCACTCCCTCCAAGTAAGGGGAAAAGGCGTGTGCCTCCTAGCTCAAGCAGTAGAAACTTCAACAAATCTTGAGAGAGGGCTAAAAAGTACTACACCCAGAGTGAGAAACCAGGAACACGCACCCAGCTGGTACTGGAACACACTAGAAATCTGAGGTGGGGCAGGGACTAGCTAGAGAACAAGAGGGCTGTCTTGAGGAAGTTACTGTACCCATCAGCGGTACGTGTGTCTCATGGGCCACAAGAGGGCAGTAGGGGAGAGAGCCAGCACTGACCCATTTATTTTAAGTTTTCCCAAAAGTGCACCTGGCAGGTGAAACAATACCAACAATGTATGTTTCTTCTGTGAAAGGAAACTCATGAACCAGGGGGGAATGAACAGAAAGCAGAGCAAGCAAAATAAAGGGCCAGTAGGGAGTCCTCTGAAGAACACAGGAAAATACCCAATTAGATAGTCAAACCTAGAGTACTAAGCCAATTAGCTAATGTAGAATCATTGTATCCCTTTTTTCTCCTCTCCTCTTCTCACTCTTCAAACCCCACACGGGCCTAAGTGGTAGACAGCTAGCTCAGGGGAAAAAGTAAGTAGAAAAAGAGAAAAAAAGCCATGCACACATCACTACCCTTTCCCATTGCAGAGTCTTTTGAAGGGGAGTGGGTGAGGGAAGAAGTGTTCATCCAGATTGATAGGATGTAATTTAATTTACATCCCAAAAATCATGCTAGTTCAACATATCAGTTACATATGCAATATCACTAAGTCACAGGCAGAAATATATAGTGGGTAGCCAGATGTACAAATGTCCTCAATGTTTCTTCCTTATACTGTAAATCAATTCTACTCATAAAAGCACTCAACAAAGCAGAGTAGGAAAATAGGGCTGAGAACTATATTAGACTGAAGCACACCAGTTAGAATGGTTTTTAAAAAGCAGTGAACACAAACTCTAGGCTGCGTAAGGAAAAAAAGCAAGGATATATAAGAGGGATATGACACAATAAAAAGATGCAAAGGCCAATGGATTCTATATTCTGGTATGCAGAAAAAACTGTGGAGTAGTGGTAGCAAAGGGAGTAAGCTGAAAGGTAAGAGAAATGCTTAAAATTGAGAATATAGAAAAGGTTCAGTCAATAAAATGTGTTCAACTCCACAACCCTGTCAGGCCATATACTATTTATGTTCCCTCACTGTATACCATTGTTATTAGTATGAAATAAGGAAACACATAAAGCATCTAGCCCAAAATCTTGCACAAAAGAAGCACTCAAAAAGCAGTCCCTTCATTGCAGATGGGAGCTGATGAGCTAGGAACATCACAAAAGTAAAGAAGAAAAACAACTGAGCTATCAGAACAGAGCCATATATATTTTAAAGTTCATATTACTTAGCTTCAACTGCAGGAATCCTGCAGCATGAAAAAAATTCAATTTTGAGATGAAAGAAAGTAAGAAAACTAAAGGACATTAGTAAATCGCGAAATTATAGCACTTGTAGAATATTCCATTGAATTATTGACCAGTCAACTGACAAATGTTTATTGAATTCTATTCAAAGCACAATCTAATAATTTATTTCAGCATTTATCTGCTAATAATATACTGCTCAGCAAACAGACAAAATTAGAGGCAGATTAGAGGTAAAATAGATTTGACTGATTGTATTTACAAAGAGGGGTGAGAGCCAAGGGTGATCTGACCTAGGAGGATATCTATTGAGTGATGAGAGGACATGCTTCTGCCACATGCAGAGGGGAGGAATGTGTTCTGCAGCCATGGAAGAGATGGAAACACAGCAGAAACATCCTGGAATTATTATGACCTAATCAGAAGTCCTCAACCTATTTTAGCCTGAGAATAAATTTTAACTTTGAAAAATTATCCAATCTTCACAAGATCAGGCACATACTTTAAATGTCTGTTGTATAATTCAAAATTTCTTAAAAGCATTAATGAGTCATAGTAGCTTTTTATCACTGAATATTTTTCCAATCACTATACTACCTGCATATGTTCAAAAAATAGGAAGACAAGCATATAATAGAAATAGGAATTCACAAACCTTTTCCTTCTGTGGCTCCTACAGTTGTCTAGCTCACACACTAGAAACCATTATTTTAATTGATTGAGCTAACAACTGACAGGACCACCAATCTTTTAAAATTCATATGCCTCAGCCTAAAATTGCAGAACCTGCAGCAACAGCAGTTCTGGGGGGAAAAAACTGCTACTGTAGTTGAAATATAAAAATTCAGAGTGATTCTAGCAAAATACAAAATGAAAGCACAAGTTTTATCAAATTATTACTGATCAAACAGCAAATATTCGATGAACACATTTTTGTATCCTTAGTGATATTCATTCACTCTAATATTTATTTAAGCATTTACACACTAATTATACTTTTCAAGCACAGAACCAAACAGAATGCAAAATAACCCAATCCTTGGACAACAAGGGCTTGAAAATGAAAGCTTAGCCAGGGGTAAAACTGGCTAAGGGGTAAATCCCCCTTTGGTGGATGCTAATTACTGAAAATAAGAATTCAATGTAAATTATTTTTTAGTTTCTCAAGGCGGCTTTTTAGGCTTCATACCACCAAATTAAATATGGTATAGAATCTGGAAAATACAAACATTTTAAAAACAAACAGTCCTTCCCTCAAATATCTAATCTGCCTGTGAACTCGGGCCACTTATTTAAATTCTCTAATCCTCAGGGTTTTTGTTTTCTTTTTGGTAAAACTTGTGTAACAACGACTACTTCATTCAACTTGTATGAGAACCAAGAAAAGTGTCAGATGTCTTTGCAATGCCAAGCAACAGATTAGGAAATGTTTGAAAAGGAAGAGGACTCTAAGCATTGTCTGTGACTCTCGGGAAAATTTGTTACATGAAACTCAGGACCACATAACATTGACAAAGGATCATTCTTCGTTCTCATAGGGGCAGATCAAGTTAACAGACTATTACTGTCTTAACCCAGGTAAGGTAGGGCTATGACCCCTTTCAAAGGACAAGCTGCAGAGCTGTAACAGGGAAAACAATCCAAAAGTCTGGAAATCTGAAATGCCTAATTGCTTTGTTATGTTCCTATTAGTATTCGAAAGCTTTCTTTTAGAAGCCCAACCAATAAAGAATAAGATTGTGATTACATACAACCATGCACCCACAGTTTCTCTATTAAGTGAAATAATAAAAGAAATAAGACCCTTCCCTTCCTCCTATACCCTAGGACAGCCAACTAGTTATGCACAAAGAAGATTAAACCCTAAAGCACGGAGAACTACTTTGTTTAACAGCACTCTCACCCCCAGTCTCCCATTGCAGGTTGGGGATCCAGAGTGATCCCAACTATAAAAGAATCCCATCTCTGGGCAGAGGGCTGCAAGAATGCAGGGGTTCTGTAGGGAATAAAACGGAAATATAGCCTTTGATGAGCCTCAGACTCTTGGTTCTTTCTACATCTCCTTGCAAACAAAACAATATACAGCCTTGTCACAAGAAGAAGGCCTCCCTAATTTTGGAACAAGGGTATGCAAATTAATATCGTCATCACAAAGTACTGTACCAAAAAGGATAACCATATATCTGTTTCCCTAAGGCAGTTCAGATATGTCTGTTGGCCTAGCATCATTATTTAACAGCACTATTATTCAATAGCACCCACTTTCACTGATCTCAAAGTGTCCTGATTTAGGAAATAAATTAGATGTTCATCCAAATGTAAAATGACTTCCCTAAAATGACATAGAAAACCTATGAGATGGCTGTGAAATGTAACCAAACCAACAAAATCCTAGTCAAGTTTTTTTCCCTTACCATCATATACATAAAGCATTTACAATCATTTCAAAGATGCATAATAAATCTCCATAGAAAATATTACCAACAGTCTAGGATTATAGCCTTCTGAAACTAACAAATTTTATTTAAAAGTATCTCCATTGTAAGTCAATAACTTGTGTCAATAATTCATATGATCTCTCCTGAGACTATTCTTTTAGAAAGAAAATAGAGATTCTAAATGCAATTTTAAATAACATGCCTAGTAACCAAGCACAATAACCTGCTAAAATGAGAATCATTTCCATGCTTCCAGGGTTATCCAAAACATAAAATAAAAATGTTCACTACCAAAGGCTCTTCACTTCAAATTAGAAAAATGGCGTCAATAAAGCCTGTTTTAAGATAATGCAAAATTCTAGGAGAATAAATTCTAACACAAGAGAAAAAGTATCCAAAATACTTACCACTCTTCTAAAGAAACTGCTAAGATGCTTGCTCAGTTAGTTTGCTAAGGACTACTCTACTCCCATGATAAAAGCTAAACTCATACCATGACCAGCGAGGTACAGTGTCATCTGGATAAATGAAACAAACTCTGCTGTGGCTTAACACTCATGTAGTGGTGATGGGACAGAAAGATAGAAGATACAGAAATCTAAGGATTTTAGTCTTATTTCTTCCACTCAGTCATCCAGCAAATGTTTAATAAGCACCCACGAGGCACTATACCTACAGTGACAAAACAAACATGGTCCCCTGACCTCGTGGAATTGACTTCTGTGGGAGAAATCAACATTAAACCAATAATTTACAATTATATGGGTATATAGGTAAAGTTAAGGTAAAGAACGAAATGCTATAACAAAAAATAATAAGAAAGGTGTAATTTAAACCGTGGCTAGGGAACACCTTGCTGAAGATAGAACATTTAAGCTGAGTAATAACTAGTCAAATGAAGAATATAGAAGAAGACTGATTAAACCAGATAGGGTCACTCATGTACAAAATTCCTGAACTAGGAAAAAAGCTTAGGTTGTGTGTAAACATAACAGATTTCTATAAAGAAAATAGATGAAAATATCCCAAAGCTTCACAAAACGTCAGACAGAAATGACCTTAAATTAGCAAGTGTACTAAGTTTCAAATACTTTTGGCAAGGCTGAAGCAATGACACTATCTTGGGCACTCTATCATGATGTGCTGAGCTGCAAGATAGCTCAAATAATCATGGGTTAAGACAGAAAGACATTTATTCTTTACTCAATATGAAATATGGAGGTATCCAGCTCCAGGGTTCATTCAGCAGCTCAGAAAAGTCAGGATTTTAGGTTGGAATCTCTTGTACTCTTGTCTTTTCCCTCAGGCTTTTGTCCTCATAGTTTCAAGACGCCTGCTGAGTTTCAATCGTTAGTCCTCATACTAGCACCCCAAGCAGAAAAGAGACGGTGTAAGCAAATATTTGAACAAAAAGCAAAATATTTTCCAGAAAATTTCCAGCCAACTTCTTTTTGTCTCATTCATCAGATCTGTATCTCATAAGAAAGGAGGGAAAACCAAGTATCTGGTAAAAAGGGAATAGAATCACCATGATTGCTTTAGTACACTATGATTGATTTCCAGGAAGTAGGCACAAAGCCATTAAAATAAAAAGCAAAGTTCTGTTGACCAGGAAGAAGTATGGTTTTTGCACAGCCAGCTGACACTATCCACCAAAGACACCCAATAATTTTTACAGTTAATTAGAGCTTATGTGATTCATTCATTTAACCATTGGTATTTATTGATCATCTAGTATATGCAAAGGTAGCTACAAAGTGTTGGGGAAACAATCACCATCAAAAACAGACATGGTCCCTGTCCTCATGGAATACACAGCCTGATCTGAGAAAAATGTAATCAAATAATCACACAAAGAAATGTATAACTCTGACAAGACTACTGCAGTGACCTTTATTGCCTTTTACAAAAAATCGGTCCTGCTTCAGTGAAACTACCTCAGTTTCACTGTGTGAACCCCCCATGCCTACCTACCTAACCCTCCAGCTTTCACAGCCTACATAATTTGGAGGCAGCTGCCCCCATCCTTGCATCTAGCCTGTTTATAATCCTATGCCCTGGCAACAGTTATTGGATCAGAAATGGATGAGCACACAACTCGATTACAGCCAATCAGATGAACAGAAAGGATTGTTGAACCCTCCTGGTCCAGAAGCTCTCTCACTCTTCTAATGTTCTGGAAACAAGTACCCAGAATTGTTGACGGCCTTCTACAACCAAGAGAGGATGAAGCCTGAGGATGAAGTAGACATTGCAGAAGACAAAGTGGAGAAAAGAACAAAACCAGGTCATTGGCAACATCACTCAAATAAACCTACCCTAAAGCCTATCTGGCTTTAAAGCCCATCCTGACTCAGCTTGGACAGTTGTGAAATTGTGCTTATTGTCATGAAACATATCAATCCAGGACAGTTTACTCTGAGGCTTTAAAAAGTGAGGAGTGCAGGCCACTCATTGAAGACTGGGACTCTACAAATGAAAGCTATACTGTAATTACCATCACATCCAGCCCTCAAGAAGCTGCAGGTGCCCTCACTGCATCTGGAAGCCAAGGTATAAATGGGATTCCTGACAGTGCTTAGTCATAAGTGCTCAGGTACTTGTTTCAAGGTGCTCACAGATTTGAAATAGATAACAATGTCCACCCCTCAAAACGTCAAGAAGAAAATATGCTGCCTAATAAGCTTTCTTCTACTTCATGACTTCTTTCCATTTTCACTTTCTCCTACACTCCAGAATTCCAGGAATTGTTTTAAAGATAATTCTCTCAGTAAACGTATCCTCATTAATTGAAGCTAACTCTGCATTACTTTCTGCCAATATTACTGTAATCCAATTCACACAAGCCAGGCTTTTATTACTCTTGAATATTATTAGTTAACTCAAGCTCACAATCACACATACAGGATACAGGTTTGCCCAGCTGAATTGCTTCAATTGTGCTCAGCTAATAAATTTTTATATTAAAAAGTTATAAAATATTAAATCACATAAAAGTATTCACCATAATGACAAATCATGAATTGTTTTGCTTCTATTGTTAATAATATTCTCTAGTACAGCACTGCAAGGACTGAATGCTTATGTCCCCCCAAAATTAATGTTAAAATCCTAAGTTAAAAACCAAGGTAATGATATGAGAAGGTAGGGCCTTTAGAGGTGATTAGAACATTAGATCATGAGAGCACCTAAGGTAAGAAATTAGTGTCCTTATAATAGAGGCACCGGAGATATCCCTCGCCCCTTCCACCATGTGAGGACACCACGAAAAGTAGACTGTCTATGAACCAAGAAGTTCTCACCAGACATTGAATCTGAAGGCATCTGGATCTTGGACTGCCCAGCCTTGAAAACTGAGAAATAAATTTCTATTGTTTATAAGCTATCCAGTTTATGGTATTTTGTTATAGTAGTCCAAACGAAGACAAATATCAAAGATTGTGAGATAATATTATACACATATAAATACACATATACATACATATATATATATATCTCTTTACATATGTGTGTGTGTGTGTGTGTGTGTGTGTGTGTGTGTGTGTGTATATATATATATATCTATCTTTACTATATATGTATATATATGTCCCTGCTCCTGGTTCCTGGCACAGAGCTCCTAAAACTCTTATTTCTTAAGTAACAACAACACTAGAAGCTTCTCTTGTTCTAATCCTTGGTCTTTAACCCCAAATCTGACAAAAGGCTCCTGATAAGAGCACTAGGAGCATCATTTGTTCTAATGAAGATTCTGGGTGGGCTCCTGGATGGCTCCTGAATGAGGGCTGCTCACCAAAAGACCAAGCCATGATTAGAAGATCCCAGAGAGGGGAGAAGAGCTGGAAATGGAGTTATTAATTGACCATGTTATTGTGAGAAAGCCTCCACAAAATCCTGATAGTAGGAGGTTCAGAGAACTTGCAGGTTGGTGATTACATCCACACTGGGAAGGTGATGCACTCCAGCTCCACAGGGACAAAAGCTTCTGTGCTTCGCAGTCCTCATCATATGTGTCTCTTCATCAGGCTGTTCATGTGTATCCTTTGTCATATCCTTTAGTAAACTGGTAAATATGTTTCCCTGACTTGTGAGCTGCTCTAGCAAATTAATCTAGCCTGAGGAGGAGGTCATGGGAACCTCCAATTTGTAACCAAATCAGACACTTGTGGGTAAACTAGGGACCTATTACTTGTGAATGGCATCTGAACAGGAGATAGTCTTATGCAACTGAGCCCTTACCCATGGAATATGATGGTATGTCTGGATAGTGTCAGACTGGAGTTGAATTTTAGGACATCCAGCTAGCATTGCAGAGAACTGTTTGGCAATAGGGGAAAAAACTCACACATTTTGGTGATCAGAAGTGAAGTGTTCTTCTGTGTGTGAGTACTAAAGGAGACACACAGGAAAGAAACACATAACAGGGAATGACTGTAGGTTTTTCCTTTGCAATGATAGATTGTCCTTCCAAGAGATCAGTTAACTTCACAAAACAGTATTGTACATCTTGAGACAGTGACATAGTGTTTTGCCAGTGATTAGCAAAACATAGGCTGTTTTTTCCTAAACAAGTCAACATTGCAAATCCTAAATGTTTTCTGTAAACAACCAATAAATCTGAACAAGAGAGGGCAGCTATTACTCCTCACTGAAAGAAGTCAATCAGTACTTCAGAAGAATTTTTGAAATGAGATGTTTGTAAAGTGCCCAACAAAGCTCTTAAAAGAGAAAATAGATTCTAAAAAAATCATAGTGATCAATTAAATATTTAAGTGTAAAGACAGTAAATTGCTATCATATTGCTTATTATGGTTGGAGAAATTTCTCTTCAAAAAGCATTAGCAATCCTAATTTAATACAAGATAATATATCATTTTACACAGGTAGGTCAAGAACTATAGATATTTCATAACTATAAATAGGTGAATATTAAGGAAATATTTACATTTTGAGGTCTAAATGGTAGATGGGTCCCTAGTTTATAGTCGTTAGCTTAGCGAATACTCAGCCCAGAATAAATGCATATTTAAAGACATCTGAGTGAGGTCCATCCTCAGCTTCTAGTCCAACTGAATCACTTACAACCTCAAATAGATCTCTGCAATGAAGATGTACAAAAGTAGAGATTTCGCTTTGAAATGTGACTATTTTTATTAGTCTTTCAAGGCAATAATATCTAACATATGGTAAATTATTTCAAATAAAATAAAAGTATTTTTGTGAGGACTCAGCTTATAATCAACAGCAACGCTATCACTTTCCTAACTTTGTACCAACAGGTGATTAGGCTACCCAAACAAAATAAACTTTATATATTTATTCAGAAAGTTTTATTTGATTACAAAACATTAGTCATTTAGATACAGTAACTGTATACATTAATGATTAAATTGCTTGATAATTACACATAAACTGTATACAGTAATAATTATTCCAACTTCATTTTCTAGATAAAAGCAAAATATAATGCAAACTCCACTATTTTAAAACAAGGGAAAACAATTTTCATGGTTTTTTTTTATAACTTGGATAGTTTTTCTATTCTTAACTTGCTCTAACATTGTAGTTTTTCCAGATGCCACATAACATTTTACATCACTAAACAATATGTTAAGAGAAAACTACTCTAGATTTTAGATTATAGATTATATTCTATAATAATATGCAATTCCCTCGGTCTTGAATCCTTTAAGTAATGCCAAAGTATAAACTCAAAAGAGTAAAAGCTCTTTCAACAAAAGGCAAGACTTGCCCAAAGACCTGATCAACCTGCAAGAATAACAGAAGTTTGTCTACCCTGTAAAAATACATTTTGAGACTCACTGATGTATGAGACCTTAAAAAAAATCAAATAGGGAGCATAAAAGGATTTTAATAAGTGTTTTCTCTTCTATGCCTTTTTAAAAAAGTCATTGCATTATAACGAGTAACATAACAAGTATATATGGCAAGTGCAGTAAGGACTGAGAAGTGTTTCCTGCCCTTAAAGTTCCTGAAAATAAGAGGCTGCTTTGATATAAAACAAGTATTATTTCAAAACCGGATAAACTTAAAAGAAATTAAACAAAATCATAATTCGGTGATTGCAGAAAGATGGATATTAATGCCAATTTGTTTTTTACGTATGAAGTTACTCCTTGCTTTGTTTCGGTGTGGAAAACTGTGGCTCCTCTCAACGCTGTTTATATACAGAAAGATTCCAAAGACAAGTGCTTTGCAAACACAGTAACTAGAACTAGATAAGGCTTCCCTATGCCCAGTCCTCCGTCAAGAACCAGAACGACCAACTTTATCTACTACTATAACAAGGTAATTCAGAAAAGTCGATGACTTCAGAAAAAAAGGCCACGGGAGAAAACTCAGTCATGAAAAGCTTCAAGAGAAAACTTGCTCAGCTTCTTGCCTTGGGTCTGAAGTGATCGCAAGAGTGCTCAGATCCCTGAAGTTTCCCCAATTAATCACTCATGCCTACAGCCCAAGCCACCTCACATTTTGTATGCATTTTTTCAGATGACAAAACTTTAAGGGACTCATGACTCAAAAACAAAACCCCAAGACCTCAAAAAATAGTCCATAAAGGGAAAAATTCCATGGCTAAGAAACTCCCCACTACGCCAACCGCACATGTCGCAGCCCATGCTGCAGCGAGACCGGCACTCACCCACCGCTCGCCGGGGAAACCCGAACCTGGGGTTTTGCAAAATCTGAAGCGCAACAGGCTCGCTCACTCTCCCAGGGAAGGTTCTCGCCTCCACCTCAGAAGTACACTTGGAGAATGCTGGGCTCTGCCATTTTGACAAAAAAAAAAAAAAAAAGGACCTTGCCTGGGAGGGCCCTTAGCTGGTAACCCTAAGAAGAGCCAGAGCGCCAGAAAACCCCTGACCCGTCACCTCCGCGACCCCCGCGCTCTCGTTCCCACGTGCAGGGAGTTGCCCGCACTCTGAGTCCACCTGCAGAGAGCGGCCGAAACAAAAGCCTAAGCAAAGGGAACCTGGAAAGCTCGCACTTCTTCTCAGGCAGCGCCGAGGGCGGCCTCGGTGGGAGTGGGCGGGACATCTGCGGCCAGGGGCTGGGCGGCCGTGGCTGGGGGCGGGGCGTCGGAAGGCACGCGCTCGGTTACCCGGGCAACGCGGCCTCGCGCCCCGCGGAGGTGCGACCTGGCGCAGCATTCCAAGACTCAATGTCCTCACCATAGCCCCGGGCGGTTCGCGTAGACACTCCTTAACGGGCTGCACGCCCTCAGTGCTCGAACCTCCAACCTCCGTGCCCCAGGAGTGTGGCTCGGTGCATAGGCGGCCCCCAGATGCCAGCCTGATGGCCCAGCCCTTGCCTCGGTCTCTCTTACTCCCCAACCTCAGCCCGCTCCCAGCACTGCTACACGCGGAGCCTCCTAGGCTGGGGTGGCTAGCGGGAACGCCTCCCCGTGGGCACCTCCCCTTAGCTGCCCGAAGCCCGCCTGTGCCCGCCTCGGAAGCCGCTCGCGGCGCCCCGCGCGGTCCCCGCGGCCCCAGGCGCGGGCAGGTGCTCACCTAGGCTGAGGCCCGGGCCCGCTGGCGAGAGCGAAGCTCACTGCAATTTTTTTCATTCGTACTTTTTGCATAGGTTGAATTTTGTAGTTGGGTTAAACCCGGGACCTCTCCGAAAAGGACCCACTTCCCCCCCCCAAAATGGCAGCCTCCAGTCGCGCACAAGTGTTAGATCTGTACCGGGCGATGCTGAGAGAGAGCAAGAATTTCAGCGCCTATAATTACAGGTGATCCGACGGGCGGCGGGGGCTGGGAGGTCCGGGGGCACGGGATGCCCGGGAATGTCTCGGGGTGCGGGAAGCCCCTGTCCCGCACTGGGGGCCTCGAAACGGTGACCCGAAGGCTCCGCCATCGAAAAGCGTACCCCTGCCGGCAAGCGTGGCTCTCTGAAACCTCGGGAGTTGGGGGAAGCAGGGGCCTTGTCCTTTGTTATATCAGAGAAGATAAATCTTGTGGTGTTTTCCCCCAAGTGGGATACCGTGGTTCATGCTCTGGAAGCGTGGTTGGTGGTGTGTTCCTGCCGTAGGAAGGATGAACGTGAAAGCTGCAGGTGCTTAAGTGAGGACCAGTTGGTTGCATATGTAGAACTTCTCACAGAATTGGATGAGTTTACGGTAGAACATATCCATAAGCTAAAGGTTCTCACTACCCACTCCTTTCATTTCTTAGATATCTTTATTGCGGGGCGGGGGGGGGGGTGTTGATTTTGTTTGCAAGAATCAAATTCATTCTTCTTGGGAAGTTGGTGGCGGCGGGGCTGGGGGATAGAAGGAGGAGACACGAGTAGTGGTAAAGGTAAAAAGGTCTCACAGACTTCAGTAGCAGAAACGTTTATCAAGTCCTCACCAAATGGGGATCAAACTTGTAGGATCCTAGCGGCAGGAGAATGAGCATTTAAACACCCACATCCTTAATGTAGCGCACTTTTTCAATTCCACCCTCATTCTACTATTTGCCTTTAAGTTCCTTACCCTTACTTTTTACTTTCTATATCTTTTGTGTACTTCAGAGCATCTGCTTTCTTTTCTGCTTCCCTATATCTTCTGACCCAACATTACTTATATGTATCTTACGGAATTTCTCTGCACCCTTTTAGATTTGGTGCTTTGTACTAACTACCTGATTCTCTCTGCATTTGAACCACATTCTCAAAGTAAGAATCTGATAAGACCAACTCATTTCATGACACCAGGTCTCTTTTGGTGACGGGCCAGCCTGTGGGTTGGAATTCCTAAAACCAAAGCCTACCCCTAGAATAGACCTGGTTAGGTAGGGCACCCACCCACCCCGCCTTTTGTTTGAGCTGGCAGGCGCATTATGATGGATAGAACCATTATAACTTTGGTTATGGAACAGAACACTTAGCCTCCTAAGCAGTGACTGCCTCGTTTTCAGATACCTGCATAGAAAAGGTACTCATCGTATAAATTTGAGAACAACATGTAGGTCACACTGATGAGGTCATAATCACTTGATCAAATAGTTAAATATTTCGTAAAAGTATGTGGTTTTTATGTGGTCTTACTTAATGACTTTGGCTTTGGAAGGTAACGTTTGTAAATAGTAGGTATACTGGTGGAAATTTTAACAAAAATACTAACCAAGTACTTAGCACCAAGAACTTACTCAAGTTTGTTGAAGAACCTACAAAATATGCAAGTGAATAAGTGGAAATCAATCATTTTCACTACAATTTGGAAGAAGATATTTGTCATTAAAATTTATTGAGAATAAACAAGAACTGTAATCAGCACACAGGTCACAAACGAGACAGCAGCAGGGTGAGGGTAGATCTGAGAGCACACTGTAGAAAAGTCTAGTGGGAACCCTCAGAGAATATAGAACTTTGGATGGACAAGTCACTCAATCTCAGTGTTTCAATTTTCTTGCTTGTAAAATTAGCCCATTGGACTAGGTAATCTCTAAGATCCTTTCCATTTCTAAAATTCCATTTGGAAATAATTTACGAGCCAAGTGGTGAAATCTACAGATAAGGCTAAGTTTTTTCAAGTGAATAAATGCCAAGTTAATGGAGTAACCTGCAGGGAAGTCATTCAAGACTGTACCTGGTAGGCAGAATATTGAAAATGAATTTCAATATATACATTTAGGAAATTGTTCTAATTATACCTTGAATAATGCTTTTGAGCTAAATGTATTGTCCTCGTGTAAATGTGTTATTCAGAGAAATCTGGTAATCATTTTACACTGTTTTCTGAAATAATGGGTCTATAACCTGAGATTCTTACTAGTATTATCTCCTAAGACAATAAACTTACTTGTTATAAAATATGTCCTTTTGTATTCAAGCTATGTCTTGTGGCTTTCAAAGACAGCCCCTTCCCTTGTACTCTCCTCTTTTATCTGGCTTGTATTTTAATCACCTTCGTCTGGATTTTCTCCTCTTCCTTTGAGATTCAGCTCAGTAATGACTTTGGTTTTCCTGATTCTTCTCATTCCACAGCTCCCAGCCCCATCCAAACAAGTTCTCTTCCTATGTGTTCTTTTACTTCAGTGCTTCTAAAACCACTTTCTGAAGACTGCTTTGTCCAGTGACATACTAGACCCTGGAGATGGAAAGATGAGAGCTTTGGGTTCAGCAAGGCACCTACCATCAATGGCTTTTTTTACAGACCTCCATGGGACAGTTATAGAAATCATTTTCACAAGCTGGGATAAGTGCTATGAAAGACACACACAAGGTGTAGAATCAAGATTGCTTCCCAGAAGATGACAGTGGATAAAAGGAATGAAGTCGCATATTATGCTCACATAATATTAAACAGTGGAATACTACTGAAGAGTAAAGTATGATTTGGCGGGTGTCAAAAGATGAGACTGTGGTTGGAAAGGGCCACATATTCGAGGGGCTAGGGGCCATGCTAAGGAACCTGGACTTCATTCTTAGTTAGCAGGCAGCCGATAAAGAGCTTTAAGCCATAAAGTGACATGGGCAAATTTGCATTTTTGGTAGATCATTCTGGCAGCAATGTAGAAGATAATTTTGAGGGCTAGACATAAGGACACCAAATGGGAACTGGCTACAACAACAGTGCCAGGGAAAGATTAGGGCCCTAATTAGGGCAGGAATATTGGAAGATAGAGGGAAAAGGCATATTTGATTAATAATTAGACGATAAAATTGTTAGAACTCAATGAATGTTTAGATTCAGAAGAAAATCTAAGCAGAGTCTAGAATGACATCCAATTGCTAGTTAAGCTGAGGCACAG
The DNA here is from genome assembly GCF_000151845.1 of Pteropus vampyrus. Classification (NCBI taxonomy): domain Eukaryota; kingdom Metazoa; phylum Chordata; class Mammalia; order Chiroptera; family Pteropodidae; genus Pteropus; species Pteropus vampyrus. The sequence goes on from NW_011888910.1 coordinate 3,044,440, forward strand.
AGAGGTTAATCATAAAAGTTGTGCCTTTAACTGACTTAAGAAATACAGAAATAGCTGATCTTATAGAGAGAAGACTTTTGAGTTTATTTGGGGGGCATCTTGAGTGAATGTCACCTGGGATACCCAGCAGAAGTAGTTATTCACAGTCGTCTAAAGCTCGGGAACAGTCAGGACTGGAGTTGTCATCACTACTCACTTGCTGTGTAACCCAGGGCAAATCACTCCATCTCTCTGTTAATCTATAAATGGAGGTAATGATTTGTTTATTTTATAGAGTGGTGAGGCTTAAATGATTTAATTCACATCAGGTGCTTAGATTTATGCTGGCACCAAGTAAGCATTCAGTAATTGGGATTTTCTCTCATAAGTGGAATTAAAATGTTAATATAAGGCGAAATTTCCAGAAAGAGTACTTAAGGTAGTGGTTTGCAACTGGGGGCAATTTTATTTGACAATGTGTAGAGACATTTTTGGTTGTCACAATCTAGGTAAGAGGATACTTCTGTCATCCAGCAGTTAATGGCCAGGATGCTTCTAAGCACAGAACAGTCTTCATAACAAGGAATTATCTGACCCAAAATGTCAATTGTACCAAGATTAAGAAATTGTAGTTTATGGTAAGAAAATTAGTGGGTTTGGGATGCTATTCTAGAGGTCATCAAAATTTAAGGTGTTGGTCAAAGAAGAACCCTTGATGGAGGTCAAGAAGACACAGTCTAAGAATGTGGTCTCCAAATTTGTTCATCTCAGGATACTTTTACATTGTTAAATGTTACTGGATGCCTCCAAAAGTTTTATTAATGTGGGGCATAGATACCAATATTTAATCATATTAGAAATTAAACATTTTAAAACACCTGTTTTAAAATAAATTCATAAACCCATTACATACTAAAATAAATAACATTTATATTAATAATTATTATTCTTCCCCCAAAAAACATCAGTGACAAGAGTGACATTGACATTTTTTCAAATGGTGTCAAAGAGACATTTGTCTTAAAGATGATTTGTCAGTTACATATTATACAGATTTAAAAATAACATTGCAGTGATTTTTTCAATCCGCTAGCCCTAACTTCCACTTTAGTTTTAACTTTATACATGTCTTCTCATTTAGAAATTTGAAATCCTTAAATATGTTCTTCATTTTAATAAATGTAACTCCAGCCTCCCCACTGTGGAAGTGTTTTCTTAGTTCTCAAACTAAAACTTGCCTTTAACCAGAAGTTGCAGATGTGTGGGAAATTCCATCCCCTGGTTCTTGTTCTTCTTTTATTCCTTGATTCAATTTAGAGCTACACAGACATATCACCTGTGACAGGTATCAGATTGATGAGCATAAAATGTTACATTTTACAGGTAGTCTTAACAGAATTATTTGGATTTTTTTTCCCCAGTAAAAAATTTTACCTATTTTTAAGTCTTGAAATGTATGTGTATATTAGGAGGAATCAAAGAAATTACAAAATTCTGTTATTAGCAGCCAAATAGTTTTGCTAAACATTAAATGTTGAACAAATCATACCTCTCTGTGAAAATTGCTTTAACTTTTTTACTACAGTCTATGCAAGAACACAGAGGAAGGGAGGAATAAAAGAAAGGAATTGTTGATTTTGTTAATTTTCTAAGTAATTCTGAAATTATATCTTAAATTTGTTCCGGATTTATACTATTGAACTCATATGCAGCCTGTGGTACTTTATTAGAACTGTTGTTACCTTATCTCTTCCTTCCTCAAAACCCCACAACAACTAGAGGAAATTCATTTATGTTGAAGAAAAAGTTTCTTAGACTTTTGAAAGAGGGATTATTTATTATAAGTAAATATACTAGAAATTTCAAAGAAAATTTTCTCTATGGTTGCTAACTTTGAGTGATAATGGTTTTGAAAATAAGTAAAAATTGCACAATTAACTTAGAGAAAAAAACATTTAAGATATTCAGCAGCCTAAATTTGTTTGGGAGGACAGGAAATAACATTTTTTACTCTTGACAAAAAGAAATATTAAAAATTATTAGCTGTACGTGTCATTGCTGATTTATTGAGTTTAGTTTCCAATTGCACTGATTCCATTTATACTTCACCTTGGCTCCTAAAGCATTTTAAAAACTTATTCTATGCAATAAAATACAATAAAATGAAATAATTGTTATAATTAAAAAATAATAAAGGGGAGAATCAGGGCAAAGAGAAAAGATAGCAAATATAAGAAAGTAGGAAGTAAAGTTAGACTACAAAATACAATTATATGTATAAATGATTTTCTTAAGTAATCTTTAAATTCTGTATTGCAGTAGGATAATACTTTTTTTCTTAATGCACAGTGTACTTAAAAAACATTCTGTTTGAAAGCTAATGAGCATCATAAAAAATCGACTGCCTCATAATGACTCACGTCAAAAGCTATATGCATACTTGTGAATGAAAGATACTTCATATCCTATTGCTTCTCCTGTGTGACCCCTTTCCTGACACTGAATCTTACTTTATCAAGTAATAGATTTTTATACGTTTTAGCATTTATTTTCTCAATTAATTGGTACCTGACCAATTTAGGAAAATATTAACCTTCAGAAACCAAACTAAGTAGTAAAACTAGAAAAGTTGCATGAACCAAGCTGTGAATTTCTAAATTCAGCAATATTCAGCTAAATTAAGGTGAGTCCTCCTGGCTTTTGTCTTGATTAGTAATAGGAATGCCTTGATTAGGGTTTCTTCAGCTGGTGTCTACCCCCTCTGCTTTAAGAAGCAAATTTAAAATTGCCAGTTATAACATCATATGTATCATTTTGCATCTTGATTATCATCATGGCTTCATAGCCACTCATTATTGGAATTCTATTTGAAAGTATAATCGTTTTTAAGCTCATATATATTGAGATTGAGAAAACACAGCTCAGAAATAATCCCTCCTGACAAAAGAACAAAAGTCACAATGACAATGCAAAACTTCCTTCTTTTCTTTTTCTTATTTCTTTCTCTAATATTGTGAATCCTGAATAATTTGCTTTAACCGTTATTTTCAGTATTATGAATGAGAATTAATGAACAAGGCAATTATGATTTAGAAAGATTCCTGGCCTTTGAATCAAGAAGCTTTTGTTCAAATTTGAGGTTAAACTAGCTACTAGCTCTAGAACCATGGTATAAATCATTTACTCCAAGAAGTCATTAATAAATTGACAGTGCTAAAGTTACAAAACTTTCTAGCAGAATGTTTGGCACACAGTAGGTACTCCAAAATTACTTCTCTATTTCAGCAGATACAAGTAAATTAGTTACTACATCGTTTTCTCTAATACCAGTAGTACAACTGCCAAATTTTTTAAATTTACAGTAGCTAGCAGTCACTTAAACCAACTCAGTTAAACTTGTTCAGCCACATTCTGTACCAGGTATTTATTAGCAATCCAAAGAGCTCTAGTACTGTAATACATAGTTTGATTATAATGAGGTTGGTTTGGGCCTTTGTTCAGCAAACATTCGTTGGGTGCCTGCCATGTGCCAGACCCTTTGCTCCTTGCTGGAGATAGAGATAAGCAAAATATGATCTTTGCCCAAGAGAATCTTGCATAGAGTAATATTTTCACTGCGAATTTTACAACAATGTGATGGCAGTGTGTACTGACAGAGAATCGAACAGCACGTGGGGGAGCAAATGGAGGGGCAACATAGCTTGCCCTGGAAGGGGGCTGAGGTTAAGAAAGCAATGGTGGCTGACCTGAGCTTTAAAGATTCAGTAGGGATTTGCTGGAGAAGGGAGGCAGAAGCTGAGAGAACAGATACAAAAACAAAAAACAAAAACATTGTATTTGGTGTTGGATATAAGGAACTACCAGCAGTTTGGTGTCACTGATGGCAGATAGTTGGAGAACATAAGGGTAGAGAGATGACATAGATGGGACCAGAGATGATAGTCTTGTATGCCATACCAATATGCTGGAACATGTTCCTAGGCATTGAAAAGCCATCCATCCAGCTGTTTTAAGCAGACTGCAGAAAACACTTTTTAAGTACATCACCCCAGACGGGAAAGAGACTAAAGACATGGAGGCCGGTTAGGAGATGATTGCATTAGTTTTGTTCAGTCAAGATGGTGAAGGCCTGACTGAAGCAAAGGTGATAGTAATGGAGAGAAGGGACTGGTTTCGAGATATATCAAGAAATAGAATTAGCTGGTCTTAGTGATTGGTCGAATACACTGAATTAGAACTTAAGTTAGGAGAATGTAATTGGAAGGAAAAAAAATCGCTCCAAATGAAGTATCACATATTAGTTGTAACGTAGTACAAAGAAGATATTTTCTGTGGTACCTTTGTGTGCAGTGATGTAGCTTCAGGAGAACATCGGAACATTTCAGGCAGGATTTTAAAGCACTCTTTGGCCCTCGCAGTTAATCTGCAGCACTCTGTATATGCTTTCACTTTTCTTTCTCCAGTTATGTATCTTTCATATATTAATGTTATTAACTTGCTACTTAATGTTCATCAGGGTTCAGTTAATTGATTATATCAGTTCTCAGATTTATTTATTTAATGTTTTATTTAATAGGTGGCTGCTACCCTTATTAGTTATCATTAATGCATCTGTTAGCCTTATATTTATTCTTTTGTGCCTGGGGTAATTTTTTAAGTGGATTTAATACCCCTTCTTTGGCCTCATTTATTTGAAGTTACTCATATGACAATTCATTATAATTAGGAATACTACTCTATAGCATAATTATTCATTTAATATCTTTATACCTTTTTTTTTCTTATCTGCAAAATAAATACAAATATTTTCCCTACATGATTACTCCTACCCTGATCTGATCCCTAGGAGTGATGTTTTAACCAAAATCATTTCTATAGGCAGAAGCATCTCATCTAAAATTCCCTTTGCCTTTTACTAAGCAGAAAAATTAATTGAGAAAAATTGTTCCTTGCAGCCATATTGGAGTCAGAAAACGCCACTGGTCTTCTATCCTGATCCAAATGTGTCATTCATTAACAAATCTTTATTGAGCACTATTATACTAGAGTTTTGCTTCTTTCCTTCTCAGACTAAGAATGAAAAGATTTCAGCACTGTGATGAACTTTAAACTTGTAGAGACATCGAAATATTAAGCACAGCTTTTAGTGGGAATTCAATGCTTTAGCCACAAACTTGAAACTCTAAAGGAAGGAATTTCATGGTGGATGTATAAGTAAATTAGAGCAGATCCTGATCAGGCAGCCTTCTGGAAGGAATGTTGCTCACAGGCTTGGCCCACTCTAGGCCCCAGAATCCTGACTACAGGGTTCAGTCTCAGCACCTGCTTAGGCAT
>NW_011888910.1:3050772-3124225 GCF_000151845.1 Pteropus vampyrus
TAACCTATACTGCTAGCATGTACAGTCATCTACTGGCAATAACATTATTTCCCTAGTAATTAACTTTAATCCACAGTGAGTTTGAAAAACTTTATATATTTCAGGTATATAACCAACACCAGAGATTGTTTCTCTGCATCCTTCTAACCCTAGGGAATAAGAGGGAATTCAGTGTTTATTTTTACTGTATCCTCCATTTTTTCTTCTTTAAAAATGGAGGAAAGAGTTATCACCTTTCACCACAGCCTGTTTTCATTTTGCAATTCCTTTGTATTTTTATCTGCCAGCCTAAAAACAGATGTGTTTAAAATATTGGAACCTAAGAGAATCTGGTTGATTTCTTTTCTATTCTTTAAGTCTTTAACATGCACAAGAGAATGGGAACTGTGGACAACAGGATTAGAAACTAGCATTTTGTGCAGCACAGTCACACAGATCTTTGGAATCCTGAATGTCTGCCTCAGGGATGGAGCAGTGTGGGTGAAAGCAAGCTAGAGGAAGAGGTAGGACACCAGGTCAAATGTGGGGAGCGGACCAAGAAACTTAGAGTTTGCCCTTGAAAGATTCGCTGGTCTCTACTCTATTTTGAGTACTTTAAGAGTAAAAATCCCGCCATCTTAATTTTTTTCTTTAATCTCCTACTGCTTTTGCCTACAGTAGGGACTAATAAATCCAAGCAAGCCAGCATATTTTTAAGTGGGAGAATTTGCATATAAAGGCTTTGTAATCTGTAAAGCACTTTCAAATTAAGACAATGATAATGTGGTTGGGAGCCTTTGAGTTTGTATTATTTAGGTTGAAATAACCTTTGTTATGACTTTGCTTAGGTGAAGAGCTCTATTAGAATCCCCAATACAGGGATCTCCTGCTTCTGGAAAGTTCAAATTACACCACTTTGCTTTTTACCATTTTTGCCAACCGAAGAAATTGGAAGAGGATTTTTCACTTTTACCAAAAAAAAGGCGAAAAGCGTGTTGAGCGTTTGTTTTGCAGTGAACCTCTATATAGGCAGCGCACACTAGTAACAGTGAGAGTGGTACCTCCAGAGCTTTGAGCTGTGTCTGTGAGCATCTGGGCTTTAGGTCGATTTATTTTGTGCATCTGTTAGCAAGATATGTCCTAAGATATCAGAAAAGCCTGAGATCTTGTAAGGGTGTTAACACTTAGCATAAAACAATGTAATTAAGCATTTAGATCATGGTGAATGAAATAAGAGACATTGTGTGTGCATGTGTTGCATTTTGGCTGGGAATGCTCAAAAAATTTTCCATGTAAATTAATAGTACTTGCTTCTTTGCTTTATGCCATTCTAGCTTATGAAAGATTTCCATAGAAACGCTCTACTTTTGAATAGTGGGAGAAACCTATATTCCTGAGTCAGACCACTGTCACGCATCGTTATTTTATAGTATATCACCAACACAATAACTGCCAGTTATCTCCAGTGCCTGTTTTCCTCTTGTTGATTCTTGTGGACAGTAATTTTTTGACAAAAACATTGATATATAACATATGCCTGCAAGCCATATTAATTTAATTAACAAATATTTATTGAGCTATATGCCAGGCCTGGTGCTAGGTGATAGGATACAGCAAAGAATAAAATTTATCAGTTTTATTCGTGGAACTTTTATTCTAGTAAGATTGTGTTATAACAAAAGCCTTCCAATACTTTAGATTACTAAATCCACTGGAAGTAGTGGTCTCAAAGATACCTTTGTTTTACCAAGTCCCACTTGGCTGAGGCTAAATTGCAGTTTTATTCCAGGGATCAAAAGCACTGAGAGAACTAGTTTCATTCAAATTTTGATGGAAACTATCATAATGTTAATAAAATCTGTCCTTGCCTCTGAGGCTATTTACTGCCTTAGGGATATGTGTTCCATATTCTCAAAGATCCTTCAGTGTTTAGGGGCAAAGAAGAAGAAAGGAAGGCTCCAGATTGAATTAACATTGATTGGTCACACGCTGTATATTAAAAACTATATATTATCCACTTAAGTGTGCATTACCTTATCTAATATAGAATCACTATGAAATAAGTATTATTACTCCATTTTACAATTACAATAATAATCACTCATTTTTTACTTCAGCATTTCCCACAGGCTAGACATATGTTAGGCCTTTCCTCACATTATCTTATTTAATCATAAAAACTCTATGAAACAGGTTCTTCTAATTTCCCCCATTTTGCAAATGAGGAAGCTGCAGCGCATAGAATTAAAGTAGCAATCCTAAATAATACAGCTGGTGTGGAGCTAGGTTGACACCTGAGTCCGACGCTAACACGTTTCCCATGTCCTGTGTTGACTTGGGGCAGGTAACCCTCTCTCCCTCCACCTGCCTCCACAGGAATATCATCTTCACCCTTCTTTCCCTGGCATGCAGGACACCACTGTCTCGGGTCTCCTTCCCACTTGCTAACACCCCTCCTTCTGCCTCTCTTCCCTCAATATGAGAGATCTTTATTTTACATCTTCACCTTCTCACGCTCTTCCTACTTGCACTCATCAATTGCAGCTTCAACCCTGTGTTCCCTGATGATTTGCCCCTTGGTCTCTTCTTTCCCCTAGCCTGCAAACCCTTCTTTCCAAGGGCCTTCTTCATTTTCTGAGTATGCTACCAAATTGAGTGTGTCTGAACTAAAACTCTACATCCCTTCCTAAACCATTCCAGCCCTCCCAGCAAACTTGACCCTCCTGTATCCTCTCTCATTGGATCTTCAGCTTCAAGCTGGAAATCACTTCACTTTTTCTCTTTACCATAGTCATTTGTCCTTGCCCAGAGGATTCTCTCTCACATATTTCTCTTACCAGAAGAAATTGTGTGTCCCCACAGTGGTCGCTTTTGTTAACCCTCATCAATTTCTGTTGGGATTTTTAGAACAGCCTTCTGCTGACCTCTGCCTCCAAGTCTTAGTTCTACCAAGCATCTTTCATGTTGCCACCAGAATGTTTTTCTAAATCCCAAATCTGAATATGCCACTCTGAAGTCAGACATTTAAAAGTAGCTCAAAGGGTTAACAGAAACAGCAGTCTTCCTTTATTTTTTTATTCCTTAGTTTTTTATTTTTATTTATTTATTTTTAATCCCCCCTCCCCCACACACACACACATATGCACTTCCACCCCTGACCTACCCCACACACACACACACATATGCACTTCCACCCCTGTTGCCATCTCTCCTTAAGGACTGGAACTCTGAAGGTGGGATGTCCCCCTCCCATGCACCCACACACACACATATGCACTTCCACCCCTGTCCTATGGATGTTCTCATCTCTCCTTAAGGACTGGAACTCTGAAGGTGGGATGTCCCTCTCCCATGCACTCACATAGCACACACCCGGGGCCTGGCACACCCAGTAGGCCTGGTGCACCCAGGGTACAGGCCGTAGCTCCGCTGGGGCTTGAACCCAGGACCTTCTGCGCGTAAGGCAGTCGTGCTAACCACTACTCTATAAAACCACCCTGTAATTCTTCCTTTAGAAGCTTAAAGTTGTCAAGAAAATTTGACTAGAATAAATAAGTGCTGAATGAGAGCCCAGTGAATATGAGCTATAGTCTGGGACTATGAATAACTATGTCCAAGACGTTATTATGTTTATGTATATCAAATATGTTGAATTTGCTTGTAAAATTCTGATATTCAAATAGATTAGTTTTCTCCTGTTGGAAATGCTAAAAATTGACCCTGAGTCAAAATTTGCATTTGCTTCCTATCATGTAGAAGTTTTAGCAAAATAAAACAGGATCATAAAATTAACATTTTATTGTTCTTCAAAGATCTGTATTCACTTTGCTACTCTCACTGAATTAAATTACTGTTAGTTATTTGTTTACATAAGGAAAAGAAAAAGCCAGTAACCTGACTGAGTAAAATATGGATTATTTATAAGGTCCTTGGACTTTGTCTTATTTAAATGCCTATGAATTTGCTAGCTGACTTAATATCTTGTGCCTATGTGAGTTTGGGTAATCAACGATGTCTTTTTACACACAAATCTTCTAATAAGAAATTTTTTTATAGTCTTTATTTTTCTATTTATTATTTTTTTTTAATTTTTTATTTTTTTTAATGCCTACAGCACCTGGTCTTCCTAGGTGGTCTCCCATCCAGGTACTAACCAGGCCTGACTCTGCTTAGCTTCCAAGATCAGACGAGATCCAGCATGTTCAGAGTGGCATGACTGTAGACAGAAAAATTTCATTTTTAGCATGAATATAAAATTACCCTATAGAACTTGTCTTGAATGACTAACTTCTCTTTAATACTATCATTTTGCTTTATTGTGATTAAATTAAATTTCCTTGAACTGGCCTTAGAACCTTACCATCTTTTAATGTTCTTGTTCCAAATTCTGAATCAATTAATAAATTTTGGAACCCCATCCTTTCTCAAATAAATTGAAAAGAAGCTACATTTAATTTTATTCTCAACTTATTTTAATGGTTTTTAAGCAGGGACTCAGGATTATGTGTTTGTGTTTTAAGTGAGAAAATCAGGAAAATATGCATAGGAAAACCAAAATGAAACCTGGAATGAAGTTAACAAACAAACTGAGTGCTTAGAACATTTCACAACCAGGAAAACAGCCTTGGGTCTGGCTCTGAGCTTCCGAATAGCCTATGGAAAAAGAGGACATGACTAGTTATATGAGTCACAGTGTCCATAAGATAAATGCAGCCGGTTGCTTAGAAGCACAACTCTTCCTGCTACTAAAACCCAAGAAATTCCTCTTGTGGCTCTTCATGAAGGGCAACATCCTCAGCAAAAATAAAACCAGTTTCAAAGGGCACTTTCCTCTGGCATCTTACAGTGTTGGATGACAATAACAAGCCCAAAGTGAATCAAGCAGTTCTTCAAGAGACCGAGATTACGGGTCCCTGGTGCAACCCACAGACAAGGTTTAGAGTATCCAGAGAAATAGAGGACTTGCCTTTTTACCCAGTCCTCTGTAATAGTATGTATTTCAGTCAGAGTTTTGATAGGTTTTGAACAGCAGTGGATGTAAAGTTATATTCCCAGATAAGATCTAGACTGAGTAGAGAACAAAAGCTTTAACTTTACCTGGAGAGGTTTACCATGAAAAGAGCTGGAGACCCCTAAAGACTTCGGATTCACTCTAGCTTGAAGCCTTACACTTCTGTATCTTACGACTTTTTTAGGGGCCTGTTATAACAGAACATCTGTTTTAAACAAAATAACTTTCAGATGAGACATTCAAATAAATTGTTTTTGAAATAGACCCCTATGTAACTAAATCGGTTTATTCTATAGGGTTAGTTTGAGCTATGAACCACTTAACATGTGCCAAAAATTAAGACTTCGGTTTCAGAAAATTTTATCTAAAGCTAATTTTCAATATAAATTTTTTTTTAATTTTGAGCTTAGAGCCATTATCTATCAAGACCACTCTTCTTGTTTATTAAAACCTCAATATCTGCATGCAGGAAAATGGTTTTCTCTCTGTACTCTCGGAAAGAAATATTTGACTATACTTTGTTCTCAGATGATCATAGTTTTGTCGACGTAGTTTCCCTTAGAATTTAAGGTTTACACAGGAACATTTTTTTCCCAAGCCAATATATTACATATACTCATCATCACAAAAGTAGTGAGAACATTTTATATTTTCAAATTTTTTCCATAGTAGTTAGTAAACACTTTTTCTTTCTGTTGAAACTACTTTGTAACCAAGTAAAGTTTAGACACAGGTAAAAGCACAGGCTTTGAACTATGTTCTTAAAACTAATACAACCAGATTATTTTTCTGTCTATTCAAAAGTAACTTACCTCCACATACTTTTTTTTTTCTTTTTTTTTTACCCCCTCTTTAGTTCCCCCCACACACACACACACTCTCTTCCACCCCTGACCTATGGATGTTGCCGTTTCCCCTTGAGAATTGGATCTCTGAAGGCGGGCGTCCCCTCTCACATGCTCATGACATGCACCCGGGGCCTGGCACACCTGGCGCACTCGGGGGGCCTGGCGCACCCAGGGTATGGTCCATGGCTCCACCTGGGGTGCGAACCAAGGACCTTCTGCGTGTAAAGCAGACGTACTAACCACTACACTATGGAGCCACCCCCATTACCTCCACATACTTAATGTTGCAGGAGTAAAATTGTGATGATCAATTGTGTGTTCAGATACCTTATACCTCACAAAACAAATGTTGAGATATAGTTTGCTAGCAATTGGAGACGTGTAAATTATTTCCAGGACTGTCTAATATTAATAATTTGCTATAATGATTATTAAATGAATAATAAAGAAAAAAATGTAGTAGGTGAAAGGTAAAAATATCTAAAGTTGCTTGTTAGGTTAAAAAATTAATGACTATTGATATATATAATTCTTCTAGCTAAATGTAATTGAATTTTTATTCCTGTTGGGATAATCTTACATTTGTCATTGGGTCACGGGTTTTTGTGGAATTTTCTGTTTATTTCTTTTCTAATTAAATAAAAATTTTCAATTCAACGGCAGTTACAGAGTACCTACTATGTGCAAAATGTACTATGACCTGTGGGGAGGCAAAGATGAACAGGGCCCAGCTTCCTGTCTTGAAAAAATGAAGAACGTAGAAGACCTGTGTATAAATTCTAGCTTACAGGTCAACCAGCAGTACTAGGAAGATAAGTGGTGATGCTAGAAGTAAAGTGCTACAGGACCTAAAAGGTGGAAGGTGGTCTGGGAGTGGGGTTGTCATGCAGTGGTAGGGCACAGGAGTTGGATGTTTCATTACTGGAAACTAAATTTTGTTTATGGGCTATAGTACTGAAACTACAACTTTACTGTGAAAGTGTTTTCCTTCTTCCCTAATTTAGCTGCTAAATATTACCAGGTAACTCTAGCCTGTATTGAGAGCCTCGCATTTTTAAAAAGCAGTCTCTCTTTCCCTTTTTACTTCCTTTAAAACTTTGTATTCTTTCTTCCATGTTTTTCTCTTTCTTTTTCCATATATCTTCTCAGTCATATAGAATATGGGAGTTTGAATTCTAAAATTATCATTGGTCTTTGCTGAATGGCTTCTCCACTTTGGCACAATTCTATCCATCCTTCAAAGATGTCCACCTCCCTAGAAAGACTTCCCAAACTCCAGGCTGAATTACTCTCTTCGTCCTCGCTCTGAGTACAGAAGATACAGTAATTTATAATGTGTCTCCAATACCGAGAGCTTTGTAAAGCCTTGACCTGTTTCCATTTAAATCTTTAGTACCTAACACAATATCTGGTGGCCAAATAGGTAAGTGTATGAGTGAACAAATAAATGAGCCAATGATTTTCCTTTGAGTAATAAGTACATTTCACCAAAGATTTTCTCTACATCTCAGGATATCAGATACAAAATAGGATACTTTTAATTCACAATGAAGGTTCCCCAAAAACTAACACTTCAGGTATAAAGCAGTGCTAAATGTAGTCTTAAGTAACAATAAGAGTTTTCATTTTGTTGTTTGTTTTTAACATTATGATAAAAAATATATAGTACAAGCTGTTGTAAGAAATATGACTTGAAATTAGAGTCAGATTTTCGACCACTCTTCTTTAAGCAAAGTAAGATGGTTAATAACAGTGAAGGAGTGAAGGAATAAGTTGGGGAAAGAGCTATATAGGTCAGCCAACCTGATAAAGGATACTCTAGTAAGACTACGTTCTGCATCCATGGGGCAGTGTCTTTTTGAAGCCACAGCTGCCCACAATCCTGAGCAATCCCACAGACTGCTGTAGGGGAGGAATAACTTTTCCTCTGCCCTCTTACATTCTGTGCCTGGAGCCTTTGAAATGAACTGTTAAAAGATTAACAGGAGAAAATGCATATAAATTTAATTTCGTGTTAATATTTTTATGTGGCTAGGGGATGAAGGCTTCATATAAAAGTGAAAACCCCAAAGGAAAAGTTAGACTGGGAGACTTATATGTCATTTTAACAAACGGTTATTGATAAATTGAGGGGACGTGACTAGGCAAAGGAAAGAGGTTTGGGCACTTAAGAGCAGGATAGTGTAGGAAATGGACTAGGAAAATATGGGGAAAATTAATAGAAGATAAGAGTTATTTTAGTACAGTTTGTGCAGACTCATCTCAGCATAGACTCCTCATCTCCAGTGATAAGAATTCTCTCTTCTTTCAGGCACCAGAAGGACAACCATTTTTCACAAGAAATTCATGCCCCGTTTTTAGGCAGAAAGGAGGAGGGTAGAGAGCCCTTTCTGCATTTGCTGTTTCTCAGTTGCCTTCAGCGCAAAATACCAAATGCCATAGTGGCATATTCCCTTCTTTATCATGATCTGACTTTGGACTTGGCTATGGGATCTGTTTGATAGCGTACCTTTGGGGACAAGGGGTAGGGAATATATTGAAGATCACTGCAATAACTAATGGGAGCTCGCACATCTAAGAACAAGTGACGGCACTTCTTAGACTGTGTTGCTAGAGTTAAAGGAGATAACAAAGCTGTGCCTGGTGTATAGTAAGCATGCTGCATCAATTAGCTATTGTTGGGAGAAGAGCATTTGAGGTTGACTGTGATGCTCTGGAAATAGCCTTTAATGAATGAGGACTTACCTTTAGGAACTGTTGCCACAAGACCCAGGACCTGCATGTTCATCCTCCAGCCTCTGCTTGGGTAGAAGACCAGCATTTCCCAAAATGTAATGGGTGTTATTGACAGTGGACAGAGGTTCTGAATTTGGGTGCCTAACTTTCTCTTCTCACATTTCAGAGTTTCTTCACTAGCATTTTCACATAACACATGTCGGGAAAGGCTGGTCCATGTGTCAAATAGGATTTTCACCTGCTTTAGCTCTTGACAGCACAGCTAGGCAACTGGAAGATCTGATGCACATCTTCCAGATCACCCATTTTATGCCCCACTGTTGATTATATAATGAGACCTTATTTCTAGAAAACACACATTTGCAAAAGAATGCAGTGAGGAGAGCTTCCCGACTGAATCTCAGTGTGTGGCCTGATAGGCTAGGGCTTCTCTTTTTGTGTTAATTCATTTCGTTAAATATAGTTTATCACACTGGTGTGCCTTTTAATGCAAGGTGGACAATTTAAAATTTTTAGTAGGTAGTTAAAGAAGATGGAACTTATTTAAGTTAGTCTGCCCTACATTAAAATAATTGTTAAATACTCATGTCGAACTTGCCATTTGTTTATTCTGGACAGGGCTTATCAGATCATTGAATTACAAGACTGAAGCCAAATACTTTCGTGCTCTGAGCATTTATGTATATTGAAAAGTCAGCCTTAGATTTAGGCCAAGAAGTATAAGTTTCATGCAACTCAGAATGAAAGTGTGTTGCAGATTTCTGATCCCCGAGGTTTTTTTGTGCTAAAATTAAGTAGCGGTGAGTAAAGCCCTTCATATTTTACCAGTTAGCCCTGGTATATACATAGTTATGGTCAGCATCCAGTTGCTGGAACCTTGGACCTAAGCGGTTAGATGAAGAATATCAAATTTCAAAAGAAAAAAATCCAGTGAGATATATTATTAGCAATGCAGTGCATTCTTCCCCTGCCCTTCTTTACACTCTGTAAGTATCCTGGCTCCTGTAAATGAAATGACTCAATTGCATTTCTTTTCCATGTCTTCTAACCAAGGCATGCTCTTAAGTATCCAGAAAGTATCACCACCTTTGAGAATCATTGGTATCCCAAGAGAATTTCCAAGAGCTAGGCCATCCGGTCAAGCAGGCAGTTTTGGCACAGGAGTTCAATGTACTGATCATAAACATGGAAGGTTACAAGGATAGCCTGTGGCCAGGTTCCCTGAGCCACAGTATGCCCTAAAGGGAGAGATGTAATATGCCCACAGGTAAAGACTCCTATCGCCAGTTCTATGGCAGAATGAGGAGAGTTTTATGTTAATCATCAGAGTTTATTTTAAGACTGCATTTTTTTAATTGACCTACCACGTATACTTTTCTTTTTTGTTTTGGCAGATAAATGCCCAGTGTTGTTCTATTATTATTTAGTCAGTATTAATATGGAAAAGTAGTATGATAAACAGTATCAGAATTTTTAAATGCAAATGTTTGCTCAATTTTCTTCAGCCTTAAAGTTTTCAAGTTCTTCAAAATAAAATTAAATCTTAACACACAAACATAACATGTTATAGAGATAAATAATGTAATGCATGGAAATATTTTGACCTACTTGGAAGAAAGACAAGTTATTTATATTGTAAATGCCCAAGCAAACAAACTTTGTTTTAACAAACTTTGTTTGGCACCCAGATCAAAAGAGCCATCCATTTAATATAGTGCCTGGTATTTCATGCCTCGTGCTACTTATGACATCCCAGGAGATACAGAAGTTAATTGCGTTTTTAAATTCATAGAATTTTAGACTTGACAAGACTTTAGATGTGTCTGTTCTCCATGAAAGGCAAAATTAAAGCTTTCCAAAGGGGCTATCAGATTTTGTCAGTAAATCCAGGGTTTTGATTAATGTGTTCATTTGCATGAACTTACATATAGAGTGCAGAATACTTTAACTCCGAGGAGGCAAAGTTAGCTAATGGGCTCCCTTGCCCTGGATTCAATCTAATATTCAGGAAGTGAGGGAATATAGACCCAGCTTATGCCTCGCTGTCCATTCAAAGCCAGGATGCTGAAGGGAAGTTCACCAAGATTTTGACCGAACTTTGCACCTGCGGCCTTTTTTATTTCCCTCCTGGTTTCTAGTTTTCTTGAGGATGTTACTATATACCTGAAATATTTTTATGTAGATTGTTTTTCCTTCTGAATAATCCAACAAATATTCTGTGGTTCATACATTCTAGGAAAGGGGAGGGAGAATTGCTTTGCATATTTTTTTCCACTATGTGAATTACCCTTAAGATTATATTGATCACAGCTAATGACTTACCTGTGTCCCCTGTCCTTCCTTTCTTTCTCATTTATTCTTGCTGGTTACTAATGACAGGAGGAAAGAATAAGAGGCATTTTACTGGCTCCTTTGTAGCAGCACTGATAGGAAATTTTAATGATGAAATTTGAGTTTAATGATCAAGAGGAATTTCCATTGTTCATACTGTATTTTCCCCCGTAAAGTGAAAAATCCAGAATTAATTGAATATTCTACCATAGATAGATACTGTCCATAAATTTTAAATCATTTAAAGGTCACGTTTTACATTGACTAGTTCATACTATAACTTTAAACTAAAAATTTTTAAATTATATTCTATAACCTTTTAACCCTATTACATGATGAAAGCTTGAACTTGCTTTTTTGATACTGGGTCAAGCTCATTTCTAGTGTCGGATGTGTGTGTGGAGGGGAAGACGCCAGAAAATTCCATCCCTGCACACAGAGTAATAGTGATACTTTTAAAAGAAATATGGCCACTCCATAAGAAGAGGCTATGTAGATATGAGAACAGTCAATACTTGAGTATTATCTTTGTTTTTCCCCTCACAGGAGTAATTTGAAGGACTCCACAAATGAAGGACGTGTTCATCTTTTAGTCTAGGAGTATGTGAGGACAGGACTTTGAATCTTAGCTGCAGCCACCAACTCTCAGATTCCAACTTGCAGGGTACTGCACTATCTAAAGAGCCAAGTATAAAACCAAATAAGAGAGAAGCCAGGACTTCATCACTGCTTGATCAGTATGCCTTTCTGCAAAACAGCTAAACAGTGTTTTATACATGGCCTTTACTTTGTGTGTGTGTGACTTTTTCTTTTTATTTTAATTAGTTTCAAGTATACAGTACATTGGTTAGACATCTATATAGTTAGTAAAATGATCCCTCCAATTGCTCCCTCCCTCTCCTAACCCTCCACCTAGCCAGTGTATCAGTGCTAATTGTATTCCCTATGCCATGCTCCTCATCCCCGTGACCATCCATCAGCTACTAATTTGTACTTCTTTAACCCTTCACCCCATTCTCCCAGCCTCCCAAAACCCTCTCCCCTCTGGCCATCACCAAATTGTCCACTATATTTGTGAGTCTGTTTTTGATTAGTTTGTTCTTTTTATTCCTTAGATTCTGCATATAACTGAAATCATACAGTGTTTATCTTTCTCTGTCTTACTTAAATACCTTCTAGGTCCATCAAAGCAATATCTTTTTCCATCCCCTTCCTTTTCATATGTAAAGATATTGCTTTCTTATCCTTTCAGCCACTCTATCTTTTGGTTAGAGCACTTAATTCTTTTCCATTTGAGGTACTTGTTGCTAGGAATATAGTTATTACTATTCTTTAATCCTATTTTTGATACATGGTTTTTCTTCTTAAAGAAGTCCTTCCAACATTTCCTGTAATCTAGCTTGGTGGTGATAAATTCCTTTAACTTATTTTCATCGGGAAGCTCTTTATCTGTCCTTCAACTCTAAATGATAGCTTTACTGGATAAATTATTCTTCATTGTAGATTCTGGGTCCAAATCTGTCGAATACTTTTTACCAAGCCCTTCTGTCCTGCATAGTTTCTTTTGAGAAGTCAGCTGCCAGTCTTATGGGTGTTCCCTTATAAGTAATTCTTTCTTTTTTTCTTGCTGCTTTTAATATTCTTTCTTTGTATTTAAACTTTGGCATTTTAATTATGATGTGTCTTGGTGTGGACCTCTTTGGATCCCTGATTTTTGGAATTCTCTGAGCTTCCTAGGGTTTTATATCCATTTCCTTTACCAAGTTAGGGAAGTTTTCCATCATTATTTCTTCAAACAGCTATTCAACATCTTGATTTTCTTCACTTACACCGATCAGATGAATATTTGACGCCTGAATAGTGTCCCATATTCTCCTTAAATTATTTTTATATTTTATTCTGATTGAGTGTCCTGATTGGCTGTCCTGTACTCTAGGGCATTTGATCCTTTTCTTTATTCACTTTGTTTATTCCATTTAATATACTTCTCATCTCAGATAATGTGTTCTCCATTTCAGACTGATTCCCTGTTATAATTCCCATTTCCACTTCTATCTCTTTGTTAGAGTTCTCTACACTTCCCAAAAGTTCATTGAGCATCTTTATAACTAGTGTTTTGAACTCTGCATCTGTTAGATTACTTGACTCCATTATATCTAGATCTCTGTTCTGTTCTCTCATATGGTTTCTGCTTCTTTTTCTTCCCATTTTGGCTACCTTTCCTTGTCTGTTTCTATATATGAAGCAAAGCTCCTAAGTCTCCCGGTCTTATTAGTGTGTATTTGTGAAGTAGGTGTCTAGTGGCACAGTCCTGAGAAGGGTTCAACTGATGCCACATTTAGCCCCTCCCCCTCTACCCCTCTGGGGCCACGTGTTAAGATTCAGCAAGCAATCCACAGATGCTGTGCTTATAGTTGCCTTAAAAGGCCACACCAGAAACCGAGGTCAGCTGCCTCCACCAGTGTGAGTCTCAGCAAGGCACACCTGACTCACTAAGGATACACCTGGATGTGACTTGGGTGAGGGCCGAGTTATGGGAGATGGAGTTTCAGGAAATCCTCTGGGTGGAGTGACCTCTGTTATCCAGTTTGATGACATCACGACTATGGCGGTGCTGTGTCTGCACACTGGAAAGTGGGGGGGCTCAACAGGGAACAATGGATACCTCTGGAACTTCTGTACCGAGTGATTCTCGCCTCAGCCCTTACTCCAACAATGTCTCCCTGTAAATCCCTGGTGCCCCCTGCGCGCAGCCTAATCAGCACTGGTGCTCAGAGCAAGCAGGTCCATCGCCACAAAAATCTGCTTGTGTACACAGCCCCTTTAAGAGAAGTCTGATGGCTGCTGCTGCCACTACCACAACCTCCGTCTCACTCAGCCGCTTGGGACTGGGCAGTCCCGCATCCTCATCCCATCCTACCTTCTGCTGTTTCAGGGTGCTTTCTTGGATTTCTCCCTAGTTATATGGCTTCTTCATCTCGATTCCAGGCACTTTTTCCTTGCTGCTGCTCATTGTTTCCATCACAACTTTGATTTGGTCACCAGAGGGATGAACAGAGCTTCTATCATATACGCCATTTTTTTTTTCTCTATCCCATGGCCTTTACTTTGATAAATTGGTTTACACTTTGAAAAATCGCGTTTTCAACAAAATGTCAGTGACTGAGGATAGATCCAAGCAATAATTAGAAGTTCAATTTTGATGAATTGTAGGTTAAAGATCTTAAATGTTTTCAAGCATGAAAAAAGAAACTTAGAAATGCTCCTGAACTTTTCTCTAGAGCCTGAGGGGAGCATCTACTACAGGGTGCTTGTGCCTTTCTTTCTTTCCATTATTTTATTAGTTGGGTGGTTTTGTGTTTTTTTTCACCTAATACTTTTTTTTAAAAAACCCATAGAACCTTACCGAAAATCTGCAGTTACATAAAATCGTTTTTTAGGGCTTGGTGTTTTGAATATACTTTCTCTTGTTTGTACGTAATTTTCATGTATGTAATTTTAATAGATATTTACCATAATTTCTTTGACTGTTATTGCACATTTAGATTAGGACTTGAATCCCACGGAGGGGACTGGGTTGGGGATGAGCCTGAGTTCTAGAAGTAGGGCTTTTGGAAGACTGTGACCATGGAGAAAGAAATTCCTAGTGCACCTCCTTTGAGCCCTGGAAAGTTTTTTTTCTCTCTCTCTTTGCCGTTCTTTTACACTTACCTGTCAAAACTACAACTGTGGATTTACACAGACGTCTGTCTTTCTGTAACTACACCTAGAGAAAAATCACCCAGTTTGGCAAGTTGGTGTCACCATACTGGATTACCAACCTAACTGGCCCTTCTCATCGGTGGGGAAGTTCTGGAGTCTGCTCATGCTCTCAGTTTCTGAAATGGTTGTTTTAAAACCCTCTTCACAAACAGCCAGTCCTCTTTACTCTTTGTTTTTCTCATAATTGTGTTTCCTGATACAAACCCCAGAAGCCATAACATAAAAGAACAAACTCAGTTGCCTTAGCTAATTCCACTGATTTTATTTTTAATTTTTTGACACATTTTTAAATACCTTGCTTCCTGTATTCTCATCGGATGCTATTTTGCCATTCTAAAATGTTAAATGTTTTTACATTATTAAACTGCTTTTATTTCATTACTAATAAGGCTATGTAAGGCACTAATTTTCATCTGAGTATGGCTTTGAATACATTCCACAGATTTTACGCGTTATCTTTTTCATTATTTTAAAAACATTTTCTTATGTAATGAACTTTTTTTTAGGCCCAATTATTATTTTAGTGTTTTTCCAAAAATTTAGGGGTTTTTTTCTCTATGCACTTACTACAGTATAGCTAATAAGTATATGCTCTTGTTGTTCTTGCCGGAGTTACTGAGGACATCCTAACTGCTAAATTCACTGGGTCTTTTTTCAGCCTTTGTATTATCCTTTCCAGGAATTGTGACAATCTTATCTATTCTCTGCTTATAAAGTTTGCCTTCTTATCTCCTGTCTTTCCTGCTTCTACTCTGACCCCTCTGCCATCTCTTAATTATTAGTATTATTTCTCCAGGGCTCTATCTAAGGCTAGCTTCTCTTTTCATTTTACTGCTTTCCTGGAACAACCTCATCTGTCTGCACAGTTTTGCCTCACTCTTCCTTGTCAATAATTTTTAAATTTATTGCCAGCCTGGGCTTTCTCACCTGGGATTCAAAACCACATTTCTGGTAGCCCACAGGACATATCTACTTTGTTGTCCTGTTGTTGCCTCAGAATAACCTGTCTAAAAATAAACCTTTAGAACCTATTGTTTCTATCTACTAAAAACTTTATCCGTCCTTCCTCTTTCCCATGGCACTGCTTTAATTTAATTCCCTATCACATATCTCACTTGGCTGTATGTACTTATCAAAGTACGTTTCCTTTCCTAATCTCTACTCCCACAAATTGTACCTTTTCTGTTGCTGATGTTCATTGTGATATATTAGTAATTTTATTGTCACTAAGCACGTAAAAATTATTAAGAAGTAATAATTATAATATTTTAGAAAGGATAAATTCTAGTAATCAAAAGAATTATTGTTAACATGCTGTTATATGTCTTTGTAGTTTTTCTATACCTATATTTTCCATAATTGAGATTATCTTGAATATAAAGTTATATCCTTTATTTTAAAGAACTTTAGAGGTTATGGTTTGATTTATTTCAACATCTTTTACTAAAATAAATTCCAGAAAAATCAAAGACTTAAACATAAAAAGATAAAACAAAAGTTCTCAAGAATACATGGGTGAATTTTTTTTATGATTCACAGCACAGAAATCTTTTGTACATATGGTGTATAACCCAGAAGCCATAACAGAAAAATTGATACACTTGTCTACATAAAAACTGAACATTTCTGCATTACAAAAATACACAAACATCATAAACAAAGCCAAATGACAAACCAGGCAAAATATTGCAACTCTTCAAAAAAGGCCAGCTTCTTAAACACCTTCTTTGATAGGTCTTACAAATCAATCAAAAGGACAAATCACTGGGTTAAGAAAAGGCAAAGGATACAAAAGGCTTTAAACTTGTGAAAAGGTGTCAGTAGCATTGATCATAAGAAAAATGTAATTAAAAGTAAAATGAGATGCTGTTTTTCACCTGTTAGATTAGCAAAGATCAGAAAGTTTGATGACACATGTTGACCAAGGTGTTGAGAAACAGACATACTTATACATAGCTGGTGGATGCATGGATTGGTACCTCTACAGAGAATTTTGGCAACATTATATCAAACTATAAATATACATATCCTTTGCCCTACCAATTCCATTTCTAAGAATCGATTCCACAAAACACATGCGTGTGATGCTACAGTAAACAAGGATATCGATTACAGCATTATTTGTAATAGCAAGATTGGGAACAACCTACGTATTTGTTAACGAAGGACTGGCCAAACAACATAGTTCATCCATACAATGGAACACTATACAACCATTTATGCATCAGTTCCTTTCGTATCACTATGAAATGATAACTAAGATTCATTTTAATTGAAAAGTTAAATGTACACTGTGTTTAGAATGCTACCACTTGTGAAGTAAAAAATATACATACAGAGGTTTTAATATGAATCTAATTGTCTCGGAGACTACATTAGAAACTGCTAGCTCTGATTGTATCTAGAGAAGAACTAAAGGACAAGAGTGCGTTGTCTGAGGGACAGGAATGAGAGGTAGACGGATATTTCTCCTTATACCTCTTTATAACTTTGGCTTTTGTACTTGTGACTTTAAACTTTTTCAAACATCTATTTTAAAAGCTATATAATATAATTGTGTAGCCACCTCTCTATTATTGAACAGTTAGGTTCTTTCTATTTGTAATGCTTACAAATAATTCTAAAATGAACATCTTTCTTTATATATTTCTGTATATATTTGAGGTTATATCTGTAGGGTCACCAAAAGTAGACTTGGTAGATAAAAGATTATGATCATTATTATCTATTATTATGCTGTTTTCCCAAAAGAAGTAACAGCTCATACTCCCACCAATAGGATGTTCGTGCCCCTTGCTTTAAAAAAAAAAAAATCTGCTAATTTAATGGACAGAAAATTATACATTGTTTAAATGTGCATTTATTTTATTATGACTGAGACGGAACATTCATATATCTAGATCCATCTCTCTAAATTTAGTCACTCTTTATGCTCACTTGTTGGCTCTTGTTTCATGCCACTAACACATTCATTTATTGACTGTGGTCCTAATGTCTTTTTGCTTGATTTATTTATGCTATTTATATGCTAAAGATATTACTCTTTTGCCATATTTGTTTCTAACTGGATTAAGGACAAGTAGGAGTTAGCCAGGAAATCAAGCCGCACAGGATACTCCGTAGAAGGAGAGGGAAGCCTAAAGCAGAGAGAACTGAGAAAACTACAAGTCTTCCCACGTGGCTGGATTTGATGGTTCGTGTTGGAAGCAGTGCTTGATGAAGTGGGATTGATAAACAGAAGTATACTGTCCATGTTAATGCATTTGACCCTTATCCTGAAAATAATGGAATACCATTGGGGAATTGTAAACAGAGAAATATATAATCGGTTTTGTTTACAGCTGCCTCCAAAACTGAGAAGCTTGGGTCTCCAAAGTGAATTTTCTGATAGTAACTTCACTTCCTCACTACATAACCCTTCTCATTGGTCGCTGTCCTCCTTTCAAAACAAACTCAGTTATTTCACTTACTCTTACTGCTTATGTCAATAGCTTTTTCCTTCATAAAACTCTCAGCCACTTTTCTTAAGACACGCTTGGCTCTGGAACTATTTGTAGAAACACTTGAAGCAGTGCTGAGAGATAAAATGATCTTTTAAGTCTTTGTGATGCCAGAGACAATTTTTTTTAATGCCTTTTCAAATGAATAACAACTTGGCTTATACCAAGTACTTATCAAAGACTGGATAGAGTTTATCAGCCTCTGGAGGAGACATAGCTTGAAGTTGAAAATCACAGACTGTAGTCAGCTGAGTTTTAAACCTAGCTCTGCCACTTATTGGATGTGAGGTCTTGGCTTAAATATTTTAAATATCTTTGGGTCATAGTTTCTGAGGATTAAATGATATAATGTATATCTAGTACTTAGCACAATACCCTCTGCATGCTACCTGTGCTATAAATCATAGATATTATTTTGTTTTCCCTTTGGACCCTGAAAAAAGCACTACAAGTGACTGGAAAACAACCTTTTGTGGATTTTGAAAATAGAAATCCAAGGATATACCTATCTATATTCCATTCAATATCTGCTTCAAGTTCTTTCTTTATCTTAAAGTGTTTTTTCTCTGACCTTGGAGTTCAGGGCTTTATAAGTAAGTACCTTGGCATTATCCTCTGATTGTTGAATCTCAGCGAGTTCTCAATTTTTTATAATCACTTCTGGGACATTGTCTTCCATTATAACTTTAATTACCTACTCAGTTCAGTTTGTTCACGTCTGTTATTCATAGGTTATATACCTTTGCTTGTTCTGAAGGTTAGTTAATTTTGTTAACATTTTTCTCATCAACTCATTTAATTTTTCTGTTTTAGATTTCATTTTATAGTTTGTCCTCTACTCTGGTTTATATAAGAGTTAATTTTAACTTGTTTCAACTATGTGTATAATTATTCTCTAGCATTGCAGTTTGTTTTATGGGATTTTTTTCCCTCTTGCTTTTCTTAAGTGGGCAAATGTAATATAATTTGTATGCTATTTATGTTTTAATTTTCTTTAACAGTTAACTTATTGAGGAATAATTTAGATACACTAAAATGCATCCAGTTTACGTATACAGTTTAATATTTTGACAAAGATATAGGCCTGTGAAAAACACCCCAATCGAGACAAGAACTGTTACATTACCCCAAAAAAGTCTCCTTAGCCCCATTGTATTTACTTCGAATGGCTTCTGTTTCCTCTTTCATCTCTTTATACATAGATTTCAGCCCCCACCTGTCTCTGCAGCCAATAACCTTGTTGATCTCCACTGTATTCCTAGCACCTCGCATAGTGCTTACATAATAGACATTCAATACATATTTCTTCAATGAATTCTCATGGCAGATTTTGTAATCATTATCTTTCAGAGGTTATTTCAGTTTTTGTGCTGCAAACCCTTTTCATTTCTGTTTCAGTTATCTATCGTTGTGTTCTTATTGATTATTGGTATTTTTCTTGATGGTCTTTTTTATATTGTCTATGACATTTTGATAGGTTAATTTATCCAGTTAATATTTATTGAGCACCATCTCTGAGCCAGGCAGGCACACATAAATAAAATGATAATATTTTTATTAAAAATTATGATAATTTAAGTTACCTAAAATTGGTGGCCTGTGTATGCACTGAGTGGTAAACAAGAAAGATAAAAGTTCCTACTGTGTGGGATTTGCATTCTAGGAGGAACTCAAATTCATAAGGAAGATTTCTTCTGTTCCTCACTCTGTTATCTACCTAGAGTAATAATGACTTTCAAATTGTCCTTGAGCTTTCTCTCTGTTCATGTTACTATCCATTTTATTATACTCTGCATACATAAACACACATAATCCGAAGGCTGTTGCATGAGAGTTAAGAGCATGAACCAAGATTTGGACTGAGAATTTGAGAAGTGAAAGATGATTCAAAATGGATATAGAAGGTTGAATCGGTACGATCTTATAATTGATTGAATATAAGTAATTAAGGGAAAAGAAGGAATTTAGGATGAATTTTCATATGTCTGACTGGACAGTTGGCCATATAAAGATGCTCCTACGTAGGAAGGGAATACTGGCCATTGGGAGCAAAGGGAAAGGAAGGTGGTAACTTGAGTTTTGAAAGTGTTCAGTGGGAGAAACTGTAGTGAGTATGGTGGGTACCTTTTGTTGGCAAGTCCAAAAGCAATTGGGTTCTATGAATGTAGAACTCAGAGGTGTAGGCTAGAGAAAGATTGGGTAGCCAGTGCTGTATAATATATGATAGTTGAAACCTTGGGCACAGGTGCAATTCCTGGAGGAGATTTTATTAAAAGAGATACATTATGGATCTCTAGAGAATACAACATATAATAGGCAGCAGAATAAGATTAGCCACAAAGACGACTAGGTAAAAATAAGCTAGTAGATTTAAAGAACAAGAGAAGAAACCACCTCGCTATGGAAATCTCCATTCATGAAGCAAATGTAGATACCTCAGTAAAAGACTGCAAACACTGTCATCTATCTCATTATAAAAATTATTTACTTTAAAAGATTTCATTAAAAATCACGGTAATTTAAATTACTTTAAATTGGTGGCCTGAATATGCACTGAGTGCCTTTTAGATATTAAGGCTTGATGAATCTTGAGAGTCAACCTCAGGTTGGTGGAGGAAAGTTGACCTCAAGAAGAGGGTGGGCAACAGCATTGTGGGAGACATACATGTGGTTTTCTTAGGTAGCACAGCCTCATTGATGTGTAAGGCTAAACGGATGATCTGGAAGCAGCAAGAGAATCCATATTGGCACTACTGTAGAATCTGGAGGCATGGCAGAATTCAGCAGCAGCTTCTTCGTGGCTGTGAAGGAATCACTGTCTCCAGACATATGATGCATGTGAGTTAAGGCAAGTAGATGGAGGACAATTGCCTTTCAAGCAATTGAGGGAGGTTGCCCCAAACAGGCCAATAAAAAAGATTGAGTGGTTTTGTTACTGGGATGCTTCACTTGGGATTGGGGAAAAGAGAAAAAGGCACAGATGTTTTTACAGGAAGAATAAGCAGAAAAACTAGCATTGGGGTAGTGGCGAAGGATGACAGAAATGAGGGATAATACATCAGCTGGTTTCCAGACCACACCTTTTAGATACTAAAGCTAATGTGAGCCTCCAAGTGCTGGGGAAGCTGTGACTATTATAGCCTGCATGCGGCTGGCTGACAGTGGTTCTAGGAGAAAGCAAAGGAGGACTAGGACCTCAGATACTACAGAGCTTTCATTACCACCTGCTGTATTGCTTTGCTGCTGAAAATTGGAATGGTGAAAGAATCTCATGAAGGAGTTTGATCCTTGCAAGGGTGATAGGATAGCCAGTAGAATAACCTGTGGACACCTGGAGGTCTGATAGCAGAATGAAGGGCAAAGGTTGTGGTGGAGGAGAAAAACAAAGTGGAATCTCCTGCACAAGGAAACACTAAAACTCTGCAGTGCTCAGGAAGATGAAGAGCAGTGATTTTGTGAGCAGCACAGCTTTACTGAGTCTGTGAATGCCGTCTGCTTGCTCATAGTTTGTAGCTGTTGCTGTTCTGTTGCTCTTAATATGTTAATTTTTCATGCCTTAACTTCAAACAGCATCTGACTCACATTAGGATCATTCTAATGTAAGGCATTGTGTAGCAGCTGGCTGCCAGTTTCATTGCAGCATCTGCACATTTTTCTTTGAAATGTTCTTTCTCAGTAATACAGTCAAGAAGCTGATAGCCAGAATATGTTCAAAGATAAATGATTTACCTTAGTAGCAGTGAAAAAAAATGCAAATGATAAAAATCAGGGCAGGGGCAAGATTGAAATAATCGGTTGATGGCCCTCTCCTACAAAATGCGAAAATTCAGCCAGGTTTGTGACTACTGCCTTCACAAAATTATGATATATTTAGTTGTATGATTTGAAATAAATCATACAAAAAATTATTTATGCAGTAGTAGTTTTATCCTTATGAACCAATGAAATCTCTGTTCTAAGGGCAAAGGAAAACACCTTGTGTTTTAGATGGTGGAAGAGAAGAAAGAATGAGAAAGAGCAGAGGGAACCATTACATCATTCACGTCAAAGGGGCATACAAAATTTGAACACCTTTGGATACCTTTAGACATGTTTAATTTGAAAATCTAGAATTTAATTCCTTGAGATATGGACTTTGGAGATTTGGAGAGAACAAGAATACACAACAATATTTAGAACGTTGGACCTTGAGTTCAGTTGATATAAATTGTTGAGTATCTTAAGCTATTTTTTTATTCATATCTCAATGTAGTTTACATTTGTATTTCTTTTATGAGTGAAGCTGACTATACTTTCATCTTTATATACTATTTGTATATTATTTTCTGGGAATTGTCAGTTCATATAGCCTTTGCTTTTCTCTTGGGTTATTGGTATTTTTCTTTTAATTTCTTGTGGCTCTCTAAATGTTAGAAGAATTATACATTTGTGATACGATTTTCAAAAATATATTTTCCCAGTTTATGTGTTTATTGGTTGCTTATAAAGTGGGTGTTTTTTGTTCAATTACAGTTGACATTTAATATTATATTCATTTCAGATGTACAGCATAGTGGTAGACATTTATATAACTTATAAAGTGATCCCCTTGATAAGTCTAGTACGTACCTAGCACCATACATAGTTATTAAAATATTATTGATTATATTCCCTATGCTGTACTTTACATCCCTGTGATCATTTTATAACTGCTAATTTGTACTTCTTAATCCCTTCACCTTTTTCACCCAGTCCCCCAACCTCCCTCCCATCTGGTAACCATCAAAATGCCCTTTGTATCTATGAGTTTGCTTCTGTTTTGTTCATTTATTTTGCTTTAGATTCCACATGTAAGTGAAAACATATGGTATTTCTCTTTCTCTGATTCATTTCACTTAGCATAATACCCTCTAGGTCCATCCATTTCTTGCAAATGGTAAGATTTCATTTTTTATGGCTAAGTAATGTTTCATCATATATATGTACCACATCTTTTTCCATTCATCTATCAATGGATACTTAGGTTCTTTCCATATCATGGCTATTATAAATAATGCTGTAATTAACAGGGATATTTAAGTCTTTACAAGTTAGTGTTTTGGTTTCTTCAGATAAATACCCAGAAGGAATTCCTGGGTCCTTTGTGTCTTCTTATAGCCTTGCTTTAAAGTCTGTTTTGTCAGATATTAGTATTGTTACCCCATCTTTTTTTTTTTATTTCCATTTGCATGAAATATTTTTTTCCATCTCTTTATTTTCAGTCTGTGTGTGTCTTTCTATCTGAAGTGGGTGTTTTAAAGGCGACATACGTATGGGTCTTGTTTTCTTCTCCATTCAGCCACCATATGTCTTTTGATTAGAGTATTTAATCCATTTACATTTAAAGTAATTACTGATAGGTATGTAGTTATTGCCATTTTGTTATTCACATATATATTTTTTCATCTTAAAGAAATCCCTTTAACATTTCTTGCAGTACTGGTTTGGTGGTGGTGAACTCTATCTTAAGGTATTTTCTGATTGTCTGAAACTTTCGAAGAATTTAGGTTTTTGTATTCTAAGTCATACTCTGTTTCTCCTAGCTATTCTAGGCTAGTCACTAGCTTTTAGAAAAATGAATTTAGTGATAACTACTGTTGCCCATTTTATTTTTCCAAAAAATGCCTGTGCAGCATCCTGAATCAAGAATTTAAATGTGGATGATCCCTTGGGGTTAATTTCTATTATAAAATCAATTCCACATGTTAAACAAAATATTAGATTTAAATTATGTTGTCCCCTCTCTGCTCCCATCACTACCAAAAAAGAAACTGTTTAGGTGGAGTGTGGGAATGTGAGAAAGAACAGTGATATTGTGTCATATAGATAACCATTATGCTTTGCAAGAAAGTACACCAGAAATTGCTTTTAGCTTGCCTATTTAAATCTTATTAAAGTAGTAGTTATATATGAAGAAAATTTATATTTATTATAGTCTATTAGTAAAATCCTCCATATGCCTTTATATGTGAATGAGCCCCGGTTGCTATAAAGCATCTCCTCTTGAAAGCATTCCATTTCCAGTCATTGCCGCCCTAAAATTGATACCGAGCACCTAGAAGCTCCTCTACAAATATTTAATTTGGTTCACATATGATTAAGATGAAAGTCTCGGCAGTGGCTTATATCCCAAAAATACAAGTTCCTAAACTGTCTTCCTTTCTCCTTTATGATTCTTAATATTATAAGATTTCATTTTACTCTTGCTTTTAAAACAAAATTAGCCCTCTCTAAAATAAGGTTTCCCAGTAAATTGTATCCATCTCCCAATACCCACCCAACCCCCAGCTTCCAAGGAGGTTATATTCCCCTTCTCTCATTTCTTTGCCTCTATTTCCATTCTTCTATTTCTAAGTGTTACTAATAGTTTTACATGGATTTTTTAGCTGATGTTCAAAATTAAGAGCAGAGCAATCTAAGATGATACAAAGACTAGAGAAAAAAGTGTCTGATATGTCTGACTTGGGCTACTTCTCCTTAGTGCCTTATTTTCAATCTGGTGCAGACAGGGTGGGCCTGGAGGTCAAGGCTATGACTGTCTGAGTGTGGGAGTATATTAAGTTAATGACTCGTGACTCATCTATTGTGGATAATTATCCAGACCAGTCTACCCTTTATGTACACACTGCATTGTGACAGTGACATGAGGAGAGGCGAAGACTAATTGCATTAAGGAATAGCAAGATAAAGAAGAACGGCTTTCATTTATTGTCTTTCTTTATACCAGGTCCTGTGCTAAATTCTAGAAACACATTGTAAAACTTAACCCTCCCTGAGAGGCAACCCTGAGAGACAGGATTGTGCCTGTTCAACAGACAAGGAGACATGGGGTTATATTAAGAAGCTTGCCCAAGTTTATACAAACAGTAGGAGCTGAAGAAAGAATTCAAACCCAAGCGTGTCTGATTTGAAAGGCTTGTCCTTGAACTGCTGGCCTAAACTGCATATAAATTTATGTAGGGGCAGGACGGTGTTATGATTGTGCATGTTTGTGCATATGTATGTCCTTAAAGATGGAGAAAAGCATAGTGGTGTAATCTCCATTCTGGACTGAAAAAGGATCCTGATGTGAATCCTTACATGTTACATTATACAAGAGGAAGAAACAGCCAAAATATGAGACAGGAATGGAAAGCTGACCCAAGTCCGGCATAGATCACTGTCTTGGTGCATGCATATGTGGTACATCATTTCACCTCTTAATTCTTGCTTCGTTTCTGTACATTATAGGTTCAGTTATCTATGTTAATGGAGAGAAGCCAGAGGTGAATAAATCTATAAAGAATCAGTTATCTAAGGAGCATTTCAGTAGCAGTTTACCATGTATATGTGACTTATCTGGGGTAGATTTATATCCCTAAATATATTTGCTTAGTCATCCCAGAATAGTATTGGATAGGCCTGTCCAGAAGCAAAGATCAAAGTGGATTATCCATTGGAGAATATTAGACAGTTAATTCCTAAGGAAACGCTTTTAAACTCATTTAAAAACGTAGCTTCAGAGACACTGACACCTTTTCTTTTTTTCTCTGAATTCAATTAGAACTTATGCTATCAGGAGGATAAGAGATGCCTTCAGAGAAAATAAGAATGTAAAAGATCCTGTAGAAATTCAGACTCTAGTGAATAAAGCCAAAAGAGACCTGGGAATGATTCGTCGACAGGTAAGATGGTTCAGTGATACATTGTTTTTCATTAAGAGCTTGACGCTTTGACACATCTCCTTTGATCAGACATCACTGCTTTTGGTGTTTATTATTTACACCACAGGATTATGAAACTCATATAGATGACCTATCGTATTATTGAATTCAAGGAGAACATAAAGGAAAATACCAGCTTTCCATAATTTCCAGGGAATATTCTTTAAGAAGCTTAATAAAGGTTGATGTTTTAAGTATGGGAAACTTCAAAAAAAATGTTTCTTTGTAAGATATTTACATTACACGTTTATACATGGACATATGTTAAAGAGTATAAATGTATTCTAGTTTTCCTAGTATTTTAAAATCATAATTTAAGATAAGGTTCTTTTCTTAAAGATATAGTCATTGGTGATTAACCTAATTTTGTTGCCAGATGCAAATGGTGTAAATAGTCACTTTGGGACTGATCCCATAAAGGACGCTGGAAGATATTTTTGTTGTCACCTTGTAGAAGTGCCAGAGATCACCTCGATTTGTGCCTGCCTATCTCTGTCTCATGAGGTAGAGCAGAGCATCTCATCTGTGCACCTTGGTCTTCTGGGTACTGTAATATGTCCATCGTTCTACAAAATTAGTTAGAGAGCTAAAGGCTAAAGTAAAGTAGCCTGCTATTAATTGATTTTCTCACTCTCTAAAAACATTATACTTTTAACTATTTTTCTTTGATTTAGCAAGTCACATTATAAGTTCCATTTCTGCTTCTGTTCATTTTTCTCTCTTGTAGCAAATTTATTTCTAAAGTGCGAAGGGGAAGCCCCTTACCATTTTCCCTATTTCTGCTAGTGTTTTTGAAAGGACTTCTTTACCATCAGGATTGCCAGCTTTGCTGACATTATATCATATCATTATATATGACATATATTCTTCTTCATGCTTGACTCTAAACAGAATTAAAAAAAAAATATATTAAAAACTGTAGTTTTCATTTTATGTCAAAATTAAAGATTTTATTCTATTGCCTACATAATGAAACAATCTCTTCTAGAATAACATTTTATTGCACAGCAAAGGAAACCATCAAACCAACAAAACAAAACCAACAAAACAAAAGACAGCCTACTGAATGGATTAAGATATTTGCCAATGATACATCCAATAAGGGGTTAATATCCAAAATTTGTAAAGAACACCAAACAATCCAACTTAAAAATGGACAAAAGACCTGAATAGGCATTTCACCAGAGGACATACAGGTGGCCAGTGGACGTATGAAAAAGATACTCAAAGTCACTAATCAGAGAAATGCATATTAAAACCACAATGAGATACCACCTCACACCTATCAGAATGGCTATCATCGATAAATCAAAGAACAAGTGTTGGAGAATATGTGGAGAAAAGGGAACGAACGAACCCTCATGCATCGTGAGTGGGATTGCAAATTGGTACAGCCACTATGGAAAACAATTTGGAAGTTCCTCAAAAAATTAAAAATATAACGACTTTATGACCCAACAATTTCACTTCTGGGAATTTATCCAAAGAAAACCGAAACACTAATCTGAGACGATGTATGCATCCCTGTGTTCACTGTAGCACTATTTACAATAGCCAAGATACAGAAGCAACCTAAATGCCCATCAATAGATGATTGGATAAAGAAGAGATGGAATACTACCCAGCCATAAAATATAAATGAAATCTTACCATTTGAAACATTATGGATGGACCTAGAGGGTATTAAGCTAAGTGAAATGAGTCAGAAAGATAAATACCATATGATTTCACTTATATGTGGAATCTAAGGAATGAAATGAATGCACAAAACAAAAACAGACATATAGATACAGAGAACAAACTGGTGATTGCCAGATGGGAGAGGGGGTTGGGGAGCTGGGTGAAAAAGGTAAAGGGATTAAGAAGTGCAAATTGGTAGTTACAAAGTAGTCATGGGGTTGTAAAGTACAGCATGGGGAATACAGTCATTATTATTGTAATAGCTCTGTATGGCGCCAGGTGAGTTTTAAAGTAATCAGGGGCATCACTTCATAAATTACAGAAATGTCTAACCACTGTGCTGTACACCTAAAACTAATATAAAAAAATATCAAATGTCAACTCTAATCGAAAACTAAAAATTAAAAAATAGAATATTTCAGATTCTGATAACCCTCTGAGTTGTATAGTTATCTAGCAATAGAATAACTTTGCCACATTCAGACAAGAGTAGGAAGTGATCTTTAATTAAGGGCATGAAAAGGTAATAAGATAGTCAGAAAAAAACTAATCGGCACATTCGCATATACTTTGATAGTGGCAGATAAATGAGTTGCCATTTTGAAAACTGGAACGACATTTTCCAGGCATCAGTGTTTGAATTTTATGGGATCCTTTAGTACTGGAACTTGGAAAAACAAGCATCCTGAGTCCTTATTTTGCATAAACTCAGAAAGATTTAATTTTTTGGCATTTTCCCATATAAAAGTTGGCAAGCAGCTCCAAAACAGGCTGGTTTTATCTGTTAGTATAAAGTTGCTCAGAGTAGAAAATGCTTGGTAAAGAGTACCTGTCATTAAGCTATTCCACCATTTCTTATGTTGTATATTTGTCTGTGTCTTTGTTTGAAATGCTAAAACTACCCCCTCAAAAAAAAAAAAAAGACTAGACTGGCTGTCATCAGACTTCCCCAGTGAATCCACTTAAAGCAAACTCAAATCACTGGAGCCTCAACATGTGCCAAGGCCTGGGTACCCTCCACGGTGTGCCAGGGCAAGTGCCTAGGGCTTCCATATTAACTGGTAGAGCAGCAGGTGATTATGTTATCCCTAAAGACCCTGCTCAGAAAAACCCTCACAAATGAAAGCATTCTCATTCCACCAGAAAATTAGTTAGCCAGTTATACATCAGCAACTGGGAAGTTTCTGTTCACTTCCCTTTTGGATCCAAGCATAACATTTACCATAGTTAGCTTATGAGATGAGTAGACTCCTAGCGCCACCTTACTCTAAGCTGGTAGGAGCTGATGTTGGCCTGAAGGCCTAAAATAAAGTAGTGTCTATGTTTTCTTCACACTAGCCACTATAATACCTTTCTAATATTCCTCTGTGATCCCCCCTCCCCCATGGTCTATTCTCTACTCATTGCCAGTGATCTTTTTTATAATGAAAATCAGAGCATTTTATTTACATCCTTGTTCAAAACCCTTCAGGGGCTTTGTAGCAAGCACCCTGACATTGAAATCTGCAGTCTTTGTGAAGTCCTCTAAGGCCTTCCATTGCTCTTGTCTCCCTCATGTTACATCAGTTACCTTCTTCATGTCCCCAGAATATTCCCAGCTTGTTCCCATCTCAGAGCCTTTGCACCTTCTGCCTCTCCCCAGACCTTGCCATAGCTTGATTCTGCTTTTCATTCAGACTTTTATTTAGATTTCACCTATCACACTGACCACACTATCTTAAATAACCTCCTTCCCTCTGTCACTCTTTCCTCTTACTCTGCTTTAGTTTTCATTACAGCACTCATCAGTACCAAAAATAACATTACTTGTTGCCTTGTCTGTTTTCTCCTCTTCTGCGAGGACAGAGATGTCACCTCTCATGGTCACTGCTGCCTGATACACATGAGCATGGGCTCTGGGGCCAGCCTGCCTGTGTTCAAATCCTGACTCAATCTGCTAACTGACCTTGAAGCAGATATTTAATTGCTCAATACCTAATGTAAAATGCAAATGAAAACAGGCCCAACTTCATGGGTTATAGTGAGGATCAAATAAGTTAACATATATGAAACCCTTAGAAGGATGCTGGCACATAGTAAACACTTGCTATTATTATTATTCAGAGTATCTAGAAGAGCCTACCTAGAGTTGGCTCTTAAGAATTATTTGTGGACTAAATGAATATATGAAGAGTTTGGCCCTGAGATCATACAGCACAGTCAAGGAGTCTGTGCCACCAAAATCATAGTATCTTGCTGGCCGCCCAGAACCTCTCTTCAAAGAGAATGAATCATGAAAGGAAAATGGAAATCTAATGAGGATCTTAAGACGTTACCCTCATGAGCTATAATATCCTTTATTATTAAGTCCTTCTTTCACTTGACTACTTGAACCCAGAAACTATCCACCAGGATGCACATCGATCTTAGCATTACTTTTCCACAGCTACCTTTGCAGCTGCCAGAGATGTACATTCATAAGGCAATACTCAAACTAAAATCCTCCAGCTGACTTTCCCCTCTCAACACTGTCCCTACTTCTCTGCTTTCTAGCCAGTTTTTAAAGTGAGTCTTGCTTTCTACAGATAAATCTTCAGTCAGGTCTGATGCTCATGACACAACTGTAAGCATGGTAAGATTTTGCAGTTCTTAAGTCTCTGAGCAAAGATTTTCTTCTGTTTTTGAAGTAGAGAAACCTAGGTGCAAGAAAGCTGGATGCCTTGTCCACAGTCACATGACCAGATCTGAGCCCAGGTCATCTAATTCCATAGAGCAAACTCAGAAGTTTGAGGTCCTGAGTCAGAAGAAACTGAAGGATGAAAATATTCTTAAATCATCCCCCAGGTTTGTTCCCAAAATATTTAAGGACCACGTAAACCTAGCTCATCCTCTCTTCCGAGGTCAATTCTTCCTTTATATTCTTAATGCACAAAGTTAGTCTTCATTGTGGCAACCCTAAAGGATTCTAGATAGCATCAGCATTTATTAGCCTTTCATATCATTTCTAAGGATTACTCTGATTTCAAGAAGTGGCAGATTGTTTTTCCTCCATCATGAGCAAGTCAGACTCCTTATGTTCATTCTTTATAATTATGGCCCGCCGAATAGAAGCCTGACATGCACTCATTCTTTCTTTGACATTCTTGGACTAACTCTTTCTCTAAAATTATTATCCAGTCTATCAATCTCTAATCTCTTTCCAGCTATATGCATATCTTATATCCCATAACTAGCAGAGACATTCTTCGATCTTTCTTTAAACTCCCATTATTTCCATATAAAGTGGTTCTGTAAAGGCAGATTGACCCTGGCAGCTTCTGTGAGTTCCTCTCTCCTGCAAGCAAGTTCTGGACTAGCCCCCACTAAACCTAACTTCCCTATCTGCTTCCCAAGTAAGATCAGAAAAGTTGGAGAGGCCTGATGTGTATGTGCCTAATAGTGCCAGAAAGGATACACAGAAGCTGAGCTGTACGTAGGTTTGAGCAAACAGCTCTCAGACAGTCTGGGCAGCAAAGAAGTCCCTAAGGGCTTTCTATCTCAAACAATAAACTAAGACTCTTTGGGTATTTCATACCGGAAAATGAAGCAAGAAAGTCAGTCAGACTTTGCTTTGGTCTTTGTTTTTTCCATTTTGCTGTTCTGAAGATATTCCTTCTGATTCCTATTTTTAAGGCATTAATTAGAATAACTGTCAGTTAATCACCCCAAGTTATTATAGCTCTGCAGTTTGTCATACCCCTTTGGATCATAAACAACCATAGCTTGCCTTATTTTGTATCAATACTTTCTGGGCTCTATAGTCTTGCTACTCAAAGGGTCTTCTAAAAAGCCTACGGCATCAGCATCACCTGGGGGCCTTCCTTTCACATGTAGTTCACAGAAATTTTGTGTTCATCAAAGAGAAAATATTTCCCAAGCATTTTGAGATAGAATTGTAATATCTGTTATATACCTTGCTTAATGGCCACATGCCTATGAGAGAAAAGAAGAGAGTTGGAAATGGGAAACTCAAGAGCTACAGCAACAGAGTTGTTGCCAGATCTATATTTCTATATTTTGATGATTTCTTTGAAAGTGTGAATTAAGATTGTAACTTTAAGAGTATTCAGCTGAATCCTAAATGTGTAGCAACTTTTTCTTGAAACCTGGTGAAAATTAATATATCTGTGCAAAGTTTTAGGGTTTATTTATAGCTATGTAATGTACATTAGAGTGCATCCTATGAAGGCAACAACTTTCAGTTCTTTTAGTTTCTCATATAGGAGCAAACCTGGCTAACAAAAGTTGTTTCTCTTTCTCTCTCTCTCTCTCTCTCTCCCCCCCCCCTCCCTCTCCCCCCCACTACCCCCGTGTGTGTGTGTGTGTGTGTGTATAAAAGTTGTTTTATAGGCCTTTTTCATAGGCAGGTAGCCTGGTACAACCATGATCTCTAGGAAAGGACTGACTATTCTGTATTGAGAGTTTCCCCACCACCTTAAATAAGCTGGTGGATTTAGCACTGAATTTAGATCCAAGTGTTTGGTTACCCTA
Source organism: Pteropus vampyrus (assembly GCF_000151845.1). Lineage (NCBI taxonomy): Eukaryota > Metazoa > Chordata > Mammalia > Chiroptera > Pteropodidae > Pteropus > Pteropus vampyrus. The sequence goes on from NW_011888910.1 coordinate 3,082,850, forward strand.
CCAGTGATGAGATATACATGTATCAAAGTAAGGAGTGACTCTAACAAAACAAGAGTTATCTGTAACTTAAGTATTTGAATGAAGAAATATATTATTACTATAGTATATAATTCTACAGTGAGAAGATAAAGTGAATATTTTCTAATTCTGAATAATGACAAAGTTTTAGAGTCATACCAATTTTGCCAGCAGCTTTTCAGTGATGACGATTTTATACCACATTGGCTGTCCTTAAGTTCTTGATTTTTTAGTGAAGCAATTTAAATAGTGAATGTATCAGACCAGAATTATGAACCTACAGCTGTAAGCAATTAAAGCAGACATTGTGTACAGCCATTAAAAGTTAGAAGAAAGGAGCTGATATTATAGGTACCATGCATTTTTGTTAACCTGAGTGTGTGTGTGTGAAGTGAAACATTTTCAATGTTTCTTAGCTTATACTTTATTTCATTTTTATAGATCAGTAAAAGCAAAATAATGAACCTGATTTATTGGCATTTTGGGTAGTGGTAGATGAGAGTCTCTGAAACCAGATTTTTTACTTTTATTTGCTATTTTATCATTTAGTCTTTAAATAACAATTCAAGAGAATTGTCCACCAGTAACTTTTTGAATGTACCTGTCATGAAATGAGAAGCTGGTAAACAATGACTGTCTTTTGTCATGGCAGTCACTGCAGTATACGTTTCAGTGTCCTAAGCACTTCTTGAAACTTGAGTTAAAAGTGATATCTTACCCATAGTTCTCATCTTTTAGGAGAGATGTAGAATTGTAAATCCTTTGGGGGAAAAGTAATAGTTTACTCTGTAGCTCTTCTCATGTATATGTTTAGCTTAAGTACCGTTTTGATAGTTCAGGGGAATCTCTAAAATTTACTTGGCAGTTTTAATGTAGTAAAGGAAAGTCAGTCCCTATATTAAGAGCATTTAAAATACATGAAGAGGATTATACACTATTCACAATAGCCAAGAGATTGAAGCAACCTAAATTTCCACTGATGGATAAATTAAAGAAAATGTAGTATATACATACAATGGAATATTATTCATCCTTTAAAAGGAAGGAAATTCTGACATAGGCTACATATGAATAAACCTTGAAGATGTTATGCTGAGTGAAATAAGCCAGTCACAAAAAGACAGATACTGTATGATTTCACTTATGTGAGGTATTGAGAGTAGTCAAATTCATAGAGACAGAAAGTAGTATGATGGTTGTCAGGGGCTAGAGGAAGCAGGGAGAGAGTGAAATTGTTGTTTAATAGGTACAGAGTTTCAATTTTGTAAATCGAAAAAGTTATGCAGATTTGTTTTGAAACAATGTGAATGTACTTAGCACTGAACTGTACACTTAAAAATGGTTATGATGCTAATGAGATTTTTTCCACAATAATAAAAAAAAAAAAATCTCCCTCCCCAACAAAAAAGGAATTATATAGTCATCAATTTTTTTTTCTTAATTGAGAAAAATAAAATTAAATACTTCCAACACTGGTGTTTGAGGGTGGGAGGCTCAAGTCATTCGAAACTTACCAGTAAAATCAAAGGATTATTACTGTGATTTCTAAGGCTATTTCCAGTTTAAAATTTCCATAATTCAACATTTCACATAAATATCTATCCCCTTTATTTGCAGAAACTTACTAATACATTTTCGAGTAAATTACTCTATGCTCAGCTTTCCTCGACCATTTTTCACTAAGATCTTAACTCTATCATTTAAGCTACAGATGAGCAAAGTTGTAAGCCATCTATGTTTTTATACCATCGTGAATTCCAAAAACTTCTCTTGGTCTAACCTTTCTGCTACAATGAAAGTCAGAAAATTGATTTTATTAATGTCACTAGCACCTCTGCTGTTCACTTTCTTCCTTTGTGTTAGGTGATACATCACTAGTACTAGCACATATCTCTGAACAGAACATTTTCTTTCACAGAAAATGAAATAGCAATTGAAAAGCAATAATGTCATAAGTGATAAGCAAAAGAAAGATTAAAATGCTTTCCTCAAGCCCCGCCTTAATGTTAATGCTAGTTTCTCCCTAATTTGACTTCTCCCTGCTCCCTGACTGGCTTCTCAGCTACGTTAAACACAATCTACTAGATAAATCAAATACACTATATATTTTGCAATTCTGTGCCTACACTTTCTTTTCCAAAACTGTTACCAAGCATCCACTCTGTGCCATCTTTAATTATGAATTAACCTTATAAGTTTTTTGTAGGCAAGGTTGGGATGGAATTGTGAGGTCCATCAGAACCTGTAGAAGTTTTTTCTCACTTTCACTCTTTAGATTCAAATGCCCTTCTCCATTCTAGATCCCATCTATTATTCATTCATGTAATAGAATAGAAATATATAGTTTAAAAGTGTCTCTCAGTAGTACTTTCTTCTGTATATAGATCAACTAAGGTTAGATCAAAGGATCAGTCTACATATTTAAAAAATAATAAGGCAGTCAGAGGCAAAGAATATTTAAGTATTCTGTCTTAGACTCTAATAAAAATCCTCAGGAAATCAACGTGAATTTATATACGGTGACCAGATGGTCCCCTAAGTGAACCCTGTATTTGATATATGAATTATTTTCAATATAAATGAAAAATTCCTCAGCCCCTCTCAGAGTTTAAGAAAGCAGGGCAATGAGAAGGGTTGTTTAGTTTTATAGCTTGGTTTATGTATGACATTCATTTTTTTTCAGTGCATTCAGTATATAGTTCCTATACAGGTATAAAAAAGACTTCTTCGTATAAGAATTTAAACTAATTTTCTCACTCTGCTTTTTCTTGAAATTCCAGTAAATCCTCAAGTCTGGGGCAGTAGTATTCCCACAGTTGATATTCCTGTAGAAGAAATACCTCTCGATTGAAGACTGCCCATTAAATTTGCTTGATTCCTCCAAGGTCAATGTGCACAAAGCAAGATTCTATTTTCTTTCTAAAGAAAGCCTTTCTCACTTCTGTTTTTTTCTTCTCTAATAATAGGTTATTTGCATATTTCCATGTTCAAAAGAGTTCATGAAGAAGGCACTAGTAATGCTATTTATGCAAAGCTTTTGCACAAGTTTCATTTGAGAATTTTTATTATTCTTCTCCCACCTGGTCTACTATAACTGTTCACTCTTTAATTCTTGAATTGTTTTTGTTGCTGAAGCATCTAAAGTGGAAGTAGATCTCATCAACTCTGGAAGAGAAAGTATATTGATCTCATAGGCAAGAGGTGGAAGTTCTAATCTCAGCTCTGATAATAACTTACTCTGTGATCTTGGGCAGGTTGTTTATTTGCCTTATTTACCACATCTATAAAGAAACAATTTTATTGATGAAGCTGGTGGTGTGATGGTGGTGGTGGTGATGTGTCCTTGTTGTTAGTGTGAGTTCATTGTGCTCTCTCAATGCACTGACACTACGTACTAAGCACTTGGAATGTGTTGTCTCAGTTTCTCCTAAGAGCAGCTTTATAAGAAAGATGCTATTATCTTTGCGTTAGATGAAAAAATTCAGACTTGGCGTATTTGAATAATTTTCCTGGACTGACAATTGGAAGAACGGTCGGCCCACATCTATTCTCACTTTTTAGCCAGTTCTTAGAAGGATCAAACTATGGGTGGCCTTATATTGACAATGAGTAAACAAGACTTTGGAGATGAAAGAAGGCAAGATGTGTATTTCTTTTTTCTAATTGTTCATTTAGAACTGTTATAGGAAGCTAACAGCTTACCTTCTAGAGGCTCCTGAATAGTTTATTTCTAGGATCTGTTCTCCTTTATCATTTCTCAAAAAACGCTCTCACTCTCTGCCTTCAAAAGAAAAAATAATACTAAAACCACAGTCTGAAAATGTTAAAGTTCAGCCTCCTTATTTAAGAAGTGTTTGCTCAGAATTTCTCTGTAGATCTGAAGGTTGCAGCTCCAATTGTGCTTTTCCTGACAAGTTATCGCTGAAGTGCCCTTCAGTGAAAACCTTTTGATTCCTTACTGCTTGGCTTGTCCTTTCAAGTGATCAAAGCTAATTCTAGTCATGCTTATGCAGAAGATCTTTTCCCAAGATGGCAAAGGAACAATGTCACATCTAAGAAGAGCAATAGAAGGGGCTCACCCCTGTTTATGTAAATTTGTGTTTTCTGTACAACATTCCCTAAGATGCAGGGAGATAGTGACCCCCATGCCCAGTGTGTGTATGAGAACATGTACTCATTTCCTGAGCATTTTTATATCTGCAGTTGGGTTTTTTTCCAATTTGATGGGTTTCCTCTGTGTATATATATGAAGAATAGTTTTATTGATAGTAATTATATATATATATATATATATCTCAGTATAAAAAACTGTTGTTGTTTCACTCAGAGACATAGAAAGAGTGGTTGGTAAGAGAAGAGAAGGTTTTGAGCAAGATATACCTAAATTTAAATCCTAATACTCAGTAGCTCTCTTTGGTCACTATATTTAATCTCTCTTAAAACATTATCATCATTCAATTTTTCTACTAAAGACAAAGGAATACTGTTTTTAAATTAACATTATTGTTGTACTTGCTGTGTGATATTTTTAAAATATCAGAACCAAATGGTTTGTCAGAAATTTTATCTTTTCCTCAATCCAGTAATTAAAGTGTCATTTTATGGATCAGTCAGTTGTAAATAATCAGAAAGCTCTAAAAATTCTCTAAGATGTGGTACTATAATAATCTGTTTTATTAAATAATGTTAATATGCAATTAAATCCATATTTTAAATATTTACCTTTTCTTCAAACATTTCTACTTCAAACAGCCTCAAAAGTACTTTCTTCTCCCCACCTATCTCACCTCCTTAATATAATGAAAATAGCACCAACCCCAAGGTCACATGGATTCTCCTTCAAAGTCTATCACAGTAGATGATCAAATCACCAGAAAGTCCATGACACTTTATACCTCATTTATAAAAAGTAAGAAATTGAGTGCATTGATTTCCAAGATCTCCAGTAGCACAAGAATTTTTTATGAATCTGCCATATTTAACAAACTTTTAACTTCCTTATTGAGATTGGACTGGGTTATTTCTGAATTTCACTAATAAGTGAGTATATTCCAGAATTGCCCACACAGAGATAGATATGCCATCGGAGCTCAATAAATGCTCAATCACTGAATGCTGGCCGGCCGAGGAGCCAGCAGAGGTGGGTTCTGCTCCCAACTCCAGTGCAGCTGACAGGCAATTCTCATATGCAGCTTCCTCCTGTAGATAAGGAGAGGGTCATGCCATGGCTCTCTAAGGTCCCTTTCACGCCTGACATTTTCTGATTCTGAAAATAATTGATAATGATTATTAGGTCCCAGAAACATACCTGTGAATGTTGGATTTTGACCAAGGGTGAGTTATGTCACTCACTAAATTGAGTTTAAAAAGAAAACTTGATTGCCCAGATCCCATAGACACTATGTTTTGTTGCACGTGGGAGAGTAACTGGGTTACATAATGCTGAGTTATGTAATGTTCATTCTTCATAGTCAGCCTCAGCAAGGGAACCAATTCGAGAAAAGCCTTTGGTGATACTTCATATAAGCTTTTAACACCCAGCGATGGCAGGAATGTTACATGAATTATGGTGACTTAAGCGGGCCTGTGAATCGGGGACAGAAGCTTGCCTTTCATATAAGTGACAGATTGTAGATCCTCAGTTACTAATGAGGTTTTCTTCACTGGGACTTAAAAAAAACTGAGAAAGAGGAGCATAGGGAAGGGGAGACCTTAGAAAGAGAAAATATAAATTCAAAGTTCGTAGCTATTTCCAGCTATCTTTATAGCCTTTTGTGTTTTTCATATTAAAGTTGTTTTCTTACTGGAAATATTTTTTTAAGCTGAGCTCATTTTCTCCTACAAGACATTAGCCACTCTTTTATTTTATTCTAGACAATTTAAGGAACCATTAGGAACTCAGCTCACTCGTATCTGTTTCTGTATTATGTAGAACCTGTCCCATGGACAGTCATACTTTGTGTCCTGCCTTTGCAGCATTGCAGTTGCTTCGTGGCTGGACGCACCTGAGTCTCTCTTCAGCCGGATTGAAGGATCTTTGAGAGCTGGGCCTTCCATGTCCATTGGACCAGCACAGCACAAGGCATCCAGTGCAAGCCCAGTGAACTTTTTTCAGCCTCTGCCAGCTCCCCAGGGGAAGGCCTTTAATGCCCTTTCTCCCCTTTTCTTGCCTGCTGGCCCACCAAAGCACTGAAGTGTGACTGCAGCATTTACTACATGGCTTTGCAATAGCATGTTTGTATGTCATCTCTGCTCTTAGCCTCTGACCTTCCAGAGAGACAGGATGGTTTTCTTGTTCCCCGTGGTATTTCCAGTGCCTTGTAGATATCGATATAGTAAGCACTCCATTAATACTTAATAAAGGCAAGGTAGCTTCGTAGGAAGACACAGAAGGAAGAGTTGTAAACTGCAGTTCAGGACTGATTCTAGCCCAGGCTCTGCCTCTAACTGGTGGCATGAGCAGCAGACTTGGCCTTTCTGACCAGAAGTCTTGTAATGTGTAGATATTACCGCGTGTACTTGTTAGCATCCTTGTAAATACATATGAGATAATGCTTTATATATTTTTTTCCACACATCTTTAAAAAATTTATGTGCTGAAATAATGGAGATGTGTCACAGTTTGATTGCACACCTGTAAAGGGGCAGAAACGGAGCTGCTACCAGTTTCTCTTTAAGGCAGTTCTGTTCTCCTATCTCATCCATGCTGACTTCTTTGTAGAGGCTTTACTAATCTGCAGGCTCTTGGCATATGGTACTTGTTGTATTAGAGGTCTCACTTTTCTAAATGCTTTTCAGTAGTTTAGGTGGAACTGCGAAAACTACATTCCAAGTGACAGTTTATATAGGAAATATTTATCACATGCCGATAAAAGTATATCCACTGAGTCGACCTGGGAGGGCAAAAGGGAAATTTAGTCCCCATAATCTCACTTCCTTATTTTAAACATTCTCATCACATTGCAGACTGCTAGGCAATGAAATGAAAGAAAGGCTATAGGAAAATAAAAATAGCAGGTAGGGCAAGTTGCTCTTTGGAAGGCGAATGAGGGTTCCCAGACCCAGTTCCAACATGGAAGATAGGGATTCCTCACACCAACAAGCAATTCTTGGATGCCAGCAGGGTGTCCTAAGAATTCAACTGAATTCTGATTCTGTCAACCTAAAGATACAATTAGATTTCACAAGACTGCTCCCTCACTCCCTACACAAACACATTTCAGAAGCCAGCCAGAAGCCCAGGTTTCTGAACAACTGGCTACAGATTGGAGGCTGCATCGACTCCTTCCAACTCAGGATGCTAATCACAAGTTCAGGTTGCTTCTTACTGACTAGCTATAAATCAGATGTTCCCACAATGCCCTTCTTGGATTTGATTAATTTGCTAGAAAAGCTCACAGAACTCAGAAACGCATTACTTACTAAGTCGCCAGTTTATTATAAAAGGACATCCACATGGAAGAGTTGCACAAGGCAAGGTGAATGAGAAGGGGCGGGAAGCTTCCATGCCCTCTTCAGATATTCCACTGTTTCTGCATCTCCTTATGTTCACCCACCCTTAAGTTCTGAGAACCCTGACCTTTGTGTTTTTATGGAGACTTAATTACATCGTCTCAATGACTGATTAAATAAGTCGCCACTGACGGTCGTTTCAATCTCCAGCTCCTCTTTCTTCCTGGAGCTGGGGAAGGAGACTAGGGGACAGAAAGTTCCAACTCCCTAATCTTGTTGGCTCTAGGAGCAACCAGTCCCCGTCCTTAGGTGCTTCCAAAAATTCTCATTAACATAACAAAGGAGACGGCTTTATCACTCTCAACACTTAGGAAATTCGAAGGATTTTTCAAAGCTCTAAGTCAGAAATTGTGGAAGAAGAGAAAATATATATAAGACCAAAATATATTTGGTCTTAGTGACCAAATATATCTCACAAGTCTCAATGTTGCAGGAGTGAAAACTGAGCGTGCCTTAATTTGAATAAGTAAAGTTGACCTCAGATTCAGAAGATGGAAAGTTCAGAATCAGAAACCCTTAACAGGCCTAACAAGCAGAACAGACTATGCAGGTAGAAAGATCCAATTCCACAGTTGTCTTTTCATCCACACTCATTCATAGAACAGTGCCTGATCAACATGGTATGCCTTAGCAGAGCTTGGATGAAAGTTTCCTTAGATTTCTATAATACTCACCTCAGAGAATCTATTCCTAAGTATTACTGAGTGTCTACTAGAATGATATACCCAAGTAGGGGCAGAAGGGGCCAATAATGGTCTGTATTTGGAGAACTTGTTTTTTTTTAATGACAGATAAAGAGCAGACCTCACATGTACATTCTAACAAATGCCTACACAGAGGTAGACAAGGAGTGAGACATGCACATGTGGTTTCTTAGTTTATTTGAGTTTTTTTATTCTTGTCTCCTTAAGGACAAGGACTGTGTTTATCCCCACACCTAACACAGTGCCGTACACACTGATGGTGCTTAGAAAATGTTGCCAAATGAATTATGCACTTTAATTTTGAAGAGCTGAATTACATATACTGAATTTCTTAGTAGTGGCTCAGTGTCACTCTATTTATAAAATAATTTTTATCAGCAAAGCAAAAAGTCTTACTTGAGCTAACAAAATTTTATTCATAACATGGAGCAATAATTAGAACCATACCCAATTGTAGTAGTTCTCTCTTTGGAGGCAAATGGTAGCCCTGGCATACATAAGACCTTATGACAATCTGTGTCAAAGCCATGCTGGAAAGGCCCATTAAAGTCAGTCAGTCTTGGCCAAAGATTTGAACAAAAAAGATACTTCGCTGAGTTAGGCTATGTGTTTCTTCCACTGCCTACATCTTCCTTTGGCAGCTTCTTGAGATGGAAGGTTCATATTCCTCATGTTTATATGTGAGAGAAATCAGCCTGTTCATAACAGGTGGAGAATCAAAGGCAAGTCCGGGAAACCAAGTACTGCATAATGAGTCAGGCTCCACTTGCCTCTCTGGTCAGGTCTCCAGAGCTTTATGGAATACAGGTGTTGTAAACATGAAGATCCTCAATATGATGTAACCTGCTCACCTTTACCTTATGGAAGAATTTTGTGTGAATTCAAACATGCCTGGAAATGTAGGAAGATCAAATGTGGTAATGTTCTTGCCAAGGTGCTTTGTTTAAACAAATCCATTCCATTATAAAAATTCAGATTACCAAGAAAATGTAGAGGTTTTTGAGCACCTGTGAACATGAATCCTGGTTATGGTTATTCACAGACTATGAAGACTAAAGGGGCTAACATTTCATTATCTCCTACAGTGTGTCCCGTGCTACAGGCATGGATCACATCATTTACAGCTACTCTGCAGTTTCCTCATTTTACAAGTGAGAAAGCTGAGGCTCCAAGGAATTAAGAAACCAGCTCAGAAAGGTTAAGGAGCTTGAGACTCCGTAGCCAGTATTGGTTGAAAACAGATCTGAGCAGAGGTCTTCATCACCATACCATGTTACCTCACAGTAAGAGCCTTTAATTGCATTTTAATAAAATGAAGTTTATAAAAATTTGATTTATACTTTTGTAGCTTTGGAAACCCCTTTCTCCCTAGAGCCAGTGAGTGCTCAAAGTCAAGGCGTGGGTCGCTAGGGATGGCACCCACAGCCCTAGGACTCCTGAATTCCATGCCCTGGATCCTCAGGTGTACACAGAGAGAAATGAGGTGCAGCAAACCCCCACTCTCAGAGCTCTTTACTGCTGCCTGGGTCTGAAAGACAGTGTTTCCTCTATAGGCAACAAACAGCTACAGAGATGAGCCTGGAGGCCAGACCCAGAGCTGAGCAGAAGGCTAACCAGTGAAATAACTCACTCAGAAGAATAGTCAGACCATCCACCTACTAGTTGATGGCCATATGAGGCTTTGGTGTGTTTCCTAGCCATTGTCAGGGATTTAAAGTTTTTGGCTGGATAGGGAAGAGCATGTGTGCCTCTCCGTGCACTTGGACACACAGGACTTTTTAGGCATACAATACCAAGGTTTGCCAGATTCCTTGTACCCCTTCCTTGACAGTAAAAGGAAACTAAGTGAAGACTAGTGCATTTCATATCATATATCTATGTTTACTCATTTATTCACCTCAGATACTTTAAATCATACATGAGTGAAGTTTTCCACTACCTAAGCACTTTGCAATATTTGGAAAGAAATATTGCAACCAATCTCAAAGCAACTGTGATATGATTCCTCAAGGAAAAGAAATTTTTAATCTTAATTTTAAAATGTTTTGTGCCTGTATCTTGTAGTACACTTAGAATTTAGTTCAACTCAACTTTCTGTTTTAAACCTCATTACTGGGGAGGACCAAAGGCCACATGGCCTTTAGTGGGGTCTTAAAAGACAGAACTTTTACCTTATGCTGGTGGTTCTCAGCCTTGACTGCACATTAGAACACCCAAGATGCTTTTACAAATTCCTATGACCGGGCCCCTCAGACCAATGGAATTAGAGTCCCTGGGGGTGGGACTCAGGTATCAGTATGTTCACGGCTCCCCAGGTGATTACAGTGTGTAACCAAGGTTGTGAACCAGTATACTGAGCTAGGGAGGGCCCCTGAGTGGGCACCCTCACCTGTCACCCTGAACAAAGGGCATGTTCTCCAGAAGGTGGGTCCTGTGGGCAAGATGTCTTTGATTTTTGTGATTACTGATCTCTGGATATCTCTTAAGTTAAACCTTTTAGAATAAGTAATTTGTATTCTATTGTAATTTTACAGAGATAGACTCTCTTATAGATTAAACAGTGAAACTTATTACAACTGAACACTCATTGTGCTCACATCAAGAAAGATAGTGCACACTCCTGATGGTGCTCTTGAGGGTTGGGACTGGTGTTGCAACACAGTACTCTTGACAACCAAGTAGAATAACTAGGCTTAGTGCGAAAAGAAAGGCAGAGATATCTGCCCAGGAGTCTAGTCGTCATCTCAAGGAGAAGTTATTTTACATTCTCTTGTGGGTACTTTTTAGCGCACGTGAGGGTTTGCTGCCCATCCATCCAGCACTTCTAGAAGTCACAAAAACCCTGGCAAAAAGAATATCCGCAGTGTCCCATATCTTCATAGCAGGCCTTTTCCCAAGTCAGATTTCAACTGCAGGTAAAATATTCAAGAAGTCTTGCACCTTCTCTCCTTTCAGGGAGAATATATGGAAAGAAAAGATTAATAATAGATTAATAATAGCTATACATCAAGAAAGATATTTGTAAAATTTGTTCATCCCTTCAAGATGGTTGATATGAGTATGCTCTCTACTTTGGTCTGTTTTGAAACTATCTGCAGCCTTCGGCTGCACTGATTGTCCTCAGCATCCACTTTCAGATATATCTAAACTCCATTCTCTGTAGGTTGAGCACCAGTTCAAGCCCTTGCTGACTATACAGCCCTTGTAAGAGATGAGTATGGTTTGGCAGTGTAACCTGGATAGCCATGGGTTGATTCTGACCATGTGAAGCTCTGGATGAGAAACCCTGTCTTTCATTGTACATTGTGGCCCTCCCTGAGCTTTGATTGAAGAGGATGAGCATCTTGGATGGACAAAGGCAAAGTGCTTTGCCTTTCACAGTGCCTCATAGAGTTCTTTCACACAGTAGGTGTTGGTTGATTTTTTTTTTTTAACTCTAGCTTCTTCCATGCAAAAATTTAACTGCTGTCTCAAAAGCATACACCTCCTTATCACGAAGTCAGTCTTTTTTATGTCCTTATTCTTTACAGATTTGATGTAGTTCACTTCTTAAAACGTCATCGTTGGTCCTCTCTTTTCATGCAAACTCTATGCCCAGCAGATATTTGCATTTGGGTATTTTACCAACACTCGAAACCCATGGCCAAAATTTATTATCTTTCCTTCCTTTTAAACTGATTTTCCTTCACAAATTCCCAGTGCTTCCATTCTCTCAGTAACTCAGGCTGAAATCCGCATTGTCCCCTCTACAAAGAGAATGGAGCCTTGATTGTTTGTGCCATCCATTGAAAATAAATCTGAAACTCTTTTCATGTTTTCCAAAATAGGGTACCTGGGAATATTAGAATATGTTTTAAGATACTGCCTTAAAAACTGCCTTTTTAGGCTCTCGCTTGGTGTATGCTCTTCACTTATATGATCAGATCCAACCAGCTCAGGCATTTGGCACATTCTTTAGCCAGTTTAGTGTGTCATGTTCTTTGACTGCTCTGGAATAATTTCCTTTCCTGTCCTGAATCACCAGTAAGCATTCTGTTTTTTTTTCTGTGGGGATTTACTTGAGGTTCTGTTAGATATTCCTGTTGACTAGGTGCTCATCTGTTTAAATAATCTCACTTTAATGTGAAGCCACCCTTTGTTTCCTACAGCCTAATTTCCCTTGGCATTTATAGAGGTTAGATGTGTATTGATGGGCATTACTCTCCAACTGCCTGTGTCAAAGCACTGTGGGAGGCTTATCAATCTTGTGCTTTTTTAATTGACATCAATAATGTGTTTGCATTTATCAATATTTCCTAATTGCTAAGTTATAACATTGGAACTTCTATAATAAATCATGCCCACGGTTATCTTCAGACATTAGGGCTTAAGGTTTTTGTCAATATTTTGATGTATTATAAATTGTTGTTATGAGGATTTTTTCCCTAGTAGAAAGGAGGAACTGTGCAGCAAGAGACAGAGAGAATTGAGTCAGTGTCACCAAATCATTCCAGTGAAAATAGAAGAAAGCTATTTCCCAGGCCAGTACAATACATTCCCATAAAGTTCAGTGTCACTGTCTAAATGAATGCTACTGTGTCTTCCCTAAGAGTGATGTGCTGTGCCAAGGCTCTTCTTCAGTAGTAGTTTGAACAGAAAGTTTGAACAGAAAGTTTGAACAGAAAGACGGTGAGGACTCCTCTGAAGAAGGAACTGTTATCAGCTCATTTTTCAGGAAAGGAAACTGAGGCTATGTGAGCCGAAGTTACTTGCACAAAGTCAAACAATGACTTTGCAATACTGGGACTCAAACCCAGGGCTGTTGGAGTCCATGGCTGGACTCCCTACCTTTCATGGACAAACTTGACCAAACCCAAAGGAGAAGGAGACCCAGGTGCTGAAGGACTGACTACACATCTGTTAAGTAATTGAAGTCTTTAGAATGTTTGGCTTGAAAAAGAGACGGAGATGGAAGGTCCAGGAAGTCAGTCCTCCTATACCTGAAGGACCATCACGTGAATAAGGGTTAGACATTGTCTCCTGTGCATCCAAACAGAAGTGAGGCCAGAGAGGTAGTGTTGTACAGTAGTTATGAGTACGGACCCAAAAGCCACACTGCTCCTAGCAAATCCAACCTCAGCCACTCACCATTCTACAGATTCAGATACAAGCTTTCATTCTAATAAGTACACGCATACCTTGGTTCATTGTCAGACCACTGCAGTACAGCGAGTCACATGAATTTTTTTGTCTCACAGTACATATAAAAGTTATGTTTATACTAGACTGTAGTCCATTAAGTGTGCAACGGCATTATATGTTTAAAAAAATGTACATGCCTTAATTTAAAACTGCTTTATGGGTAAAAAAAAAAAAAAAAAATGCTAATCATCATCTTGGCCTTCAGTGAGTCATAATGTTCTTGCTGATGGCAGGTCTTGCCTCAGTGTTGGCTGAAAATGCAGTGCCTGCGATGCACAGTAAAGAGAAGCACAGTCAAATGAGACCTGTGGTTGTGAGGCCGTGAGGGGTTCCCGTTATTTGTTGATAAGAAATACTTATGGCCACATCTTGGATTTTCAGTTCTGGGTAGAGTTGGAGTGTTTTATATTCGTAATCATTTCCTGCAGCTTCTCTTGTAATCCTTAGTACACAGTGAATGCTTCACCTCTCATAATTAATAACTCTCTCTTATTGTACTCCATAATGAAAATGCTGGTAAATATAGGATTATGGCCATTTTCAGGCTGGCATTTAGGGTTTGAATTTTCCCTGATCAGAGTTATATCAATTCAGTTGTTCTAAATTAACTTATTTAAAGTTTAGAAAACTGATTTTAAAATCTTAGACTGATTAATCCACAATATATCTTTCTCATTTTGGATCTTAAGGATATACCATAATAAGGGACCCTATATTTTGACTCTTAGGACTCTAACCTAGGAAAATCCCCACAGAGGGAATGGCAAACTAGACATTTTTTAATCTTTATTTTTGTTGAGATGGAACATAATACCAGTGCATTCTCAGCAGCCTTGTCTGAGGAAAAGATTGAGATTTTGAGTTCACTAAATCAACAGCTGACCTTCTACCTTGCCATTAAAATAGGAATTTTAACTTACACTGTCTGTTTTATTCCCTCCGAGTACTCATTATGAACAGCTGAGACATGGCACAGTGGTTTCTAGCTGCATTATGTCCCAGGAAAGTCTGACCCCAAATGCTTCTGTAGATATCAGAGGAAGATGACTAATTTAAAATGTTTTCTGGAATTAGATGTTTTCAGTTACATGAGAGATGGACCAGTTATCATACTGTGCTTGTGTGCATGTGTGTATTTGCATGCATATATTTAGGGAGGTTAAATAAATAACATTTCTATTAAATTTTTAGTGTCAGATCCTATTAGAGCCTTCACAGTCAATTGATTTCTCATTAATATAGTTCAGAACAGAGATGGTACTGCTATAGAATACCAAATGAATTTCCTTCTAAATGGGTTTTTCCTAAGCAGAAAATACATCTATGTATAAGAAGAGTATTTAGAAATCATAACTATTAAAAAATGTTGAGTATTCTCAGTTTGAACCAAACTGTTTTTTTTAAAAAAAAAAAAAAACCTCAAGGAAATCAATTACTTTGGGTCTATTAAGGAATTTACTGTGACTCCAGTACTATCTCCTCTTTGTGCTTAGTATAATACTTTATTATCCCAAAATGAACTCAGAACTGACTCCAGGAAAATCTTATGAAAAAATAAAAACAAAGAAGAATGTGATCCCTCTGTGTGAAATTTGAGGTAAATTAGAAAGCAGAAGACTGAACTCAATTCTGGTTCTGCCATTAAATCTCTAAAGGACTTTAGAAAAATAATGTAAATTCCGTTTTCATCTACAAGGTGAAGATGCCAATATCAGTCTACTTTTTTAGCCCAGGAAAAACATTCTTTGGGTCAGTTCCACTTCTGTTATTTAAAGAATTTATTGAACACAATAGTACTCTAATGAAAATGCCTAAATTTGGGGCAATAGTGATTAGTTTCATAGATTAAATTAAGCATGTATTGGTTTCTTAGACATGTAGTTTAGCCATCTTTGGGGCGGGGGGATTGTGTGTGTGCTTTTTGAACTCTTCGTAATTGTCATTGCTAACCATTGTAGACAAATTCAAAATCTCTTTAAGGAAAGTTGTGATCATCAACAGAATTGAGTTATAAATAGCACATGCTCTGCTCTGTCCAAAGTACCCCATGGAATCATGTAAAGCTTCATGGTCCCTAATGCCTAAGATTTTACAACTGACATAAATTCATGTCAAAAGATAGGGCCTGGGGGCTTGTTGGTCTTCAGACAGCTGTAATGGAGAGGGAGAAATTTTAAATCAAAAGATGTGCTTTCTAATCCTGGGTTGTAATCTTAGGCTAACCACTTAATTTCTCTGAAATGCAGTAAAAACTGATCTGTTGTGAAATTGAATTAAGATAATAATGTTTTATAATCTAAAAAGCAAGAGTCAGGTAATAATTATATATAATAGG
This sequence comes from Pteropus vampyrus, assembly GCF_000151845.1. Lineage (NCBI taxonomy): Eukaryota > Metazoa > Chordata > Mammalia > Chiroptera > Pteropodidae > Pteropus > Pteropus vampyrus. The sequence goes on from NW_011888910.1 coordinate 3,098,600, forward strand.
GCACTGGAAAACTGCAAGAATTCTATAAATGATAATAGAACATTTATTGAGCACTTACTTTGTACCAAGCTCTGTGCTAAATAATGTACATGCACTTTTCATTTAATCTTCCAACCAGTACTGTAAGATGAGGAAACTAAAGGTTAGAGTGGTTAATTAACATATCCACCATCATTCTAATAAGTAAGGGAGCCAGGATTCACACTCAGACTGCAAGCCTAAGGTCTTAAACACTCCTTGATATGATTATCATGATCATGTTAAAATGAAGAACAGAAAACACAGCCAACAATGTCCCTTCAATTTACAAGTTGGGTAACTTGGTCTTTTTTTTCATTCACATTTATTTGCTGGTATTTTTTTTTTTATTGAAATAATACATTCTCCAAATAAAAAACTTTAAAGGCAAAAATAAAGTTCTTTTCACTCTCTTCTCCTGACTCTAAATCTCATTTCCCACATTAAGATTCTCATGTGGCCTTCTACAAATTTCCTGTACATTTAGAGATAGTGCGTGTATGTCTACTCTTTTTTTAGCTCAGTGATATTACGCTATAAATACTCCTTTGTAGCTTCTTTTTTCCTACCTAACACAACCTGTCTTGTACATTTTCCCATGTCAGAACAAATAACCTTTCTCTTTTTAATGGCTCAGTAGTATTCCACAGTATGGCTATTTTGTAATTTAACCAACCCTTAATGGTGCACATTTACACTGATCCCAGCTTTTTTCCATTATGAGTAGTGCAGTTGTAGACATCCTGGTTCCTGTGTAAGATAAAGGCATAGAGGTAGACAAGCTAAGTCAAGGGTATAGGCACTGAAAATGTAGACCCAACATTACCACATTGCCCAGCAGTTTTGATCCCAGCAATCTTGTCTTTACCTTCACTCTTCAGTCCTGAGAATATTAGATGTTTTCATCTCTATCAATCCAGTTTGTAAAAGGTGGCATCTCTTTAGTTATGGGTCAAGTTGAAGATAGGTAATACATATTAACCTAAGTGATTCTATATTTATTCACTGTCTTATTTTTTGTCATATTTATCACAAATATATTTTCCCCATTTGTCATTTATTTTTTGACCTTGTCTATTTTTTTTAATGTGGAAGATTTTAATTTTTATGTAGTTATATTTTACTTTATTGCCTTTAAATTTTACATCATGCTAAATTCCCACTCCAAGATTACAAAAATTCTCTTGTATTTTCTTTTGGTGCTTTTATGAGTACTTTTTCATGTTTAATTTTTGATGCATTTAGAATTTATTTTGGTATTAAGAATGGAGGTAGAGGTTCAACTTAACTTTTTCCAAAATAACAAGCCCTTGTTCCAATACCAATTCATTGAATAAGTAGACTTTCATCTTAATCAAACTTACCAGGCCAGAAAAATCTTCAGTTCCCTCCACTTTACCTCATAAAGAAGCCACCATTGTTTTTACCAAAGTTACTGGTTCTGCTTTGCTCTCAGTTACCTCAATTTTCTCCTCTGGAACTCTGCTAATCCTGCTCTCCTAAACCCTCACCCTTCCCCTCTATACTGGCTCCACTGCATTCTCCTTAAAGCACATTCCATTCTTCCACATCCAGAAATACTTTGGCTTCTTTGCTTCTCAGTCAAGCTCCTGTCCAGCTCTTTTTCCTTCGCTTCTTGCACTCAAAAGCTTCACTTCCATGTAAACTGTATCCCAGCTGTACCGAAACAGTTCTTGCAAAGATAAGCGGATTCCTAATTGCCACAAACAACATGTATGCTTTCATCCAATTAGATGTCTCAGCAGCATCTGACCGCTCTGAGTGGCCACTCCTAGAGATCCTCTCAGCTTTTGGCATCTCACTCCTCACTCTTGCCTCCCCCTCCCACCAGTCCCGTCCCAGTCTCCTTTGCTGCCCCTCCTCCTCTGTCCCTCTAGAATAGAGCTGCCTCCATTTTCCATCAGCAGCCACTTTCTTTCCCTGTGATTGCATCTACCACCATAACTCGTCTGTCCCCTTGAGGATGACTCTTAAATCTGTCTTCAGTCTTTACATCTCACCTGACACAGACATGGAAACCACATAAGCCTTTGTTTAGATCTCAGCCTCTTGACTTACCAGCCATGTGATCCTTAGGAAGCTACTCACTGTCTGTCTATCAGCCTCCTTGTGGGTCTGTCTCTCCTACTAAACCCTGGGTTTCTTACTAGGTAGTATTGTTTTGTATTATATTTTATATTAGATTAGATTTCACCTTATCAAGGGCCTGCTTTGTGTCAGGTATTGTACTGTGGACTTTATGTAGCTCATGTCTGACAAAGTAGACATATGTTTATATTCACTTTTTATTTTAACCCAGAGCTATTTGAAGCCAAAACCCTGTCTGTTGGTAAGTCTCCAGAAGCTTAGACTCTATGTGAAAAGCAAGCTGTGTTCTCCTGGGCAAACGCCCTTTTCAGCCATTTTAAATGCCTGTGTTCTTTCCCTCTGCCATGCTGCCTCCTGGGCTCAAGCTTTCCATCCCCACCACCACCCAATCCTGAGCTCGAGGCAGGCATTCAGTCATTGTTTAGTCACCCACACAGAGCTTCCCTCATTCATTCACTCATTTATTGAACAAATATTTATCCTTTGTGCCAGTCTTTCACCCATGCACTAGGAATTCATTGATGTTAAGACACACTCAGCCCTCGGGACAGGAGATGAAGAGAAAGAGAACATGTAGAAGTTAGCCAGGTGAAGGCAAGGCCATTAGTGATGAGAGGTACTGATCGTAGAGATAAACTTCAGAGATAAGCAGGAGCCAGAGACCTGTAGGACCTTGCATCCCATACTTGGGCTTTACCCTGAGGGAGGGGCCCTTCACAGTTTCATTGGAGTTGCAGCTTTCCTACTTCAGCTCCCTGCTTTTCTGCTGATATCCACACTCTTTATTTATTGCCCTTTGGAAGCACCTTAAGAGCAAAGACTCTTTCTTTAATACTAGAACCCAGAATGATGACTTGATCCGCAGAAAGTGCTCAACAGGGTTTGGTGGGTGAATGAGTATAATGTTAGAATGCAGGGTATATGATCAAAAGAGTTTTCTTTTCCTTTAAAGGAATTGAACTCAAGTTATTTTTATCTTGTTTATTTTCTTTGGAGGACCAGACCCATTTTCCACCAGATGGTTTAAATTAGTTTATTAAAATGTTAATAAGATTGATCTTTATAAAATATAAGCAATTCCTTTTTCTTTCATAGGATTTTTAACAGCATCTCCACAGAGTAATGTCAAGCCTTAATAGGGTTGTGAACACCGATTTGTTTAATATCTGTTGCCTTCTAAAGGGGAAAAAAGAAAGTATAAGTTTTTTCTTTTAAGAGATAGCTCTTTTGAAGAAGAAGGGGAAACTATCCAGTTATAAGTTTGAGCCCATTTATTGTGAAATTCCATGCCACTCACCATTTGTATCCTACTTTAGATTTTTAGAATTTGTTTATCTTAAGACACAGCACCTATAACGTGGATATTTAAGAATATAAAAAATCATTTGTCTTCAATGCAGTCAAGTCTGAAGACAAGAAAATAGGTTAGATTACCCCCCTTAATTTCTTCCATAAATGCTTTTGCTACACAAGAAAATAAGACTTTTTATTATTCTTAGCAACTCAAACAGAGCTTTAAATAAGATCCAGGATTTCTTATTTAGTTGTCAGATTCTTTTTCATGCCTATTTTGTGTATTTCTAGTTACACAGCCAAAACATGAGAAAAAGCTGTCTATACCACATACTTGTTTTGGATCTGAAGAGGGAAATGAAGAGAGTGAGAGTAGAGAGAAATGAGGTCTGATGTGAAACTCAGAAAAGGAGATTGTGTAGGTTTAGCAGTATCACTCAGTAGTAGGCTCATTCTCCAGAAATTTTTAACAACCAAGATCTCTATTATGTTCATATTTGTTGATCCCTTTTGGATGAGAAACCTTTGCTTCACTAAATAATAGTTCCAAGTATAGTAATAATAATAATAGCAGCAGCCATTTATTGTGTGTCTTATATGCCAGACACCACATAACCTGTTTTCACTAAGGTTAAAAAAGAGCGATGTATGCCACTCAAAGCTGCAGAATCCTACATTTAATTATTTAAGATTACAGTCCCAGCAGCAAGTGGAAAATGCTATACAAGGCTGAAAGCACAGGGAGCCTTTCCTTTATACATCATAGGAAGGGGTGGAAATTACAAAGCAGCATGTTTTATTTTCTCTCCTTTCTGTGGCCATTACCCATATGTTCTGGATTAGCCAGCTAGAGACCCGATTCCCAAATGGCTTTCTAAATAAATGCACATTAACTTTAGGTTAACGTTTCTCCACGTGGAGACTAAACCAGGGGAGAAAGGGCAGCGAAGAGAAGCCTTTCGTAGTGAAATAATATATGTGTACCAGGTACTCTCATTTAGAATCTAAGATTTATGCTTTCATTATACTCTCTACAACTATATGTGGCAACTGCTAAATTTGAAAAATAAAGCATACATGCAGACTAAATCTTTTTACAATAAAAATCTCTGTAACATAAAATATTTCCCACTCTTAGGTTATGGCTTCCTTGAAAATTGATGCATTTCATCTAAAGAATATAGAAGGTCCATTGATGTCAAGCAAATGTGATTTGACTAGTAATTTAAGTTACTGGTTACTGTACTCTATCACACTGGTTAAAACAGTGGTTCTAAACAGTGGTTCTTGAACAAGGTCGCATCTCAGAACCACCTCTGTAAAATACACATGCTCAAGCTTGTAGTTCTGAGCACTTGGACGCTCCTAGTTAAAGTCATGGGTCTAGACCACTAAATAGACATGCATGACATATCTCTAAAGGGTCTAGTGCCTTTTAATGTCCAAGGAACTTATGGCCATGGATAAGTTTATTCTCAATTTAATGATCCACTTGTTAATCTTATATATCCAATAATTGAAACTTTAAAATGAATCTTTACTAAGCATTTAAGCATTGATTAAAAGCTAAACTATATTTCCTTAACCAATTTAAAAAGCAGTTACTAATCTAAATATAGCTCTGCTTTCAAACTCTCCAAATACCTTAGAGTAGCTAAAAAATGCAAAAATAGTCATTACGAAACCAATGACTACACTTATATTTAAACTGAAAATATCAACACTGTTGGTTTAATTAAAGTCTTAATTACTTTTACACAACATCCCAGAATTTTAGAAATGTCACATTAATTAATACCTGTCTCAGTTTTAATAAGAGAAAAAGAATACCCGAGTTTACCAGTTCCTGGAATAGATTACCACCTGTTTCCCAGTCAGGCCACTGGTCACCAATCTGAGCTCCCTTTTTATGGGTAAAGTTCACATGTTATATTAATGCGATTTTGTTGGGGGGTCAGGGAGCCTTCGTTCATTAGGAATGCTTTTAGCAATAAGGGGACAAAGAGGATCCATGTGAAGGAAAGAAATGTTCTCTTGGAGACATACTGGGTCTAAGATGCTGGCATAATAACTTCTGGGTACATCCAACAAACAGTTGAAAATGCATACCTAGAGCTCAGAAGCCAATTAGGGCAGGAGACTCAAGTTTAGAAGTCGTCTGATTAGTGGTGAAACTCTAAGATAGAGCTGTGTTGCCTAGAGGGAGCACTCAAGTAGAGAGAAGAGGCAATAAAGAGTATTCAGAAGAGTTTCAAGGCATGATGTTTTCCTGTGTCTGTTACTTATAGAGCACTCAGCAGGAAGCCTTCTGGGAAGAGGTGGTCGAGGGCCATTTGTAATTCTGTGAATGATTTCAGTGGGAGAGAACAGAATTCCCAGAGCAGCCTCGTGGTCCAGAGGCAGAGGCACAAAAGGTGGAAGAGAAGTTTGATAGCAAAAAACAGGGGAGAACAGAACTGTTTAAGAGTTTGAGGAATGGGTAGAAGAGTCTGTCTGGGATTGTTTTTGTTTTGGGTTTTGTTTTGTTTTGTTTTGTCTTTTGGGATTTTTTAAAGATGTAAAGATTTTTGACTAAGGGGAAGGAGCCAATGCAAAAGAAATCATCAAAGATACAATAAAGAATAGGAAAAAAAACTTAATGGAGCAAGGTCCAAGAGCAACCAGGAGAAAATGTGTTTTCCTAAAGGAATCTCAAATAGTGTTAGAGAAGGGAAGGAGAATAGAATAGATAAAAAGACATGTAGGACAATTCGGAGGCAAAGAAGAAATTGAAAAAGCTCACATTTTCTTCTTTCCTGCTTTGTCATTCATCTTTCAACCTGGTTTATGTTGGGGGCTGTTTAAAAACTTGTAATTATGTAATCAAATATAGCAATAATTTATTTTACCTTTGTTTTTCTTGACATGAAAATTCATTCCTCTTACATGGTCCGTATCCTTTTAAAACATGTAAAGAGCAAAACTCTGTATGAAGTTTGGGTTATAGGATTGAGAAATGTAGCTTAAGAAAAGATTTGTTACAGCAGATGTAAAGAAAGTGAATGGATCCCATTAAGAATGGGTACAAGGATAACTGCAACAGGGATGACAAAGTTAAAGTTTAATCAACAAGTCCATTCAGTCCTGTTTTGCAGCATCCAGGAGCAGATAGGGAGAGTTTTGTGCCATCTCCCCAGGCGGGATTGGCAAGGAGAATGCAGCAGTAGAAGTCTTTTGAAGCAAGGTTTCCCATGTAAGCATCACTGCAGTGACTGGTCACCAGTCCCCAGCTGAGCAGATCAGCTATGAGGCTAAAAGGGGCAGGTGGACTATGAGAATGGGAAAGACCGATCAACTGTGGGGCACACTGAGGAGGAAGAACAAGCTCAGGAATGACAGACTAAAAAAAAGCAGAAGGATGGGAGATTGAATGAAGGTCTGGGTCTTGGATATGGCAGTGAGATGCAAGCTGCAACATACATAAGGGTAGGTAGGTGATGTTAGGGAAGCAGTGAGAATCCTTAGATTTGAGGATAATGTGTATAATCCAGGATGTTTGCAAGGTTAGCAACATAGATGCTGAAAAGCATAAAAATGCTGGCAGAGAAATGAGTATACAGGAAAACTGAGCTAGGTAGCAAAATTATCAAAGGAAGGAAATCAGTAGATAACAGCTACAGGGTTGGAAGGAGGGTCAGGACTGCCACAGTGTACACCTGAACCCTGCCATACTTGGTAGCCCTGGAGAAGGTGGAGTAAGAAGGTGGTATAAATTTCAAAAGAATCCAGAGGTTTTATAAAAGCTCTAGGATTATAGGCTTTCTAGATTTCATCAGTAACCATCTCCTGGAAGATGCTAATATTCTCAGGTTAGCCCAGTAAGCAAATCTACTTACTTAACTGAATCATCATTTGTGATTTTGTATTGACACTTAGCTTATTTATTTCTACCCGAGAAACATGAATGACAACATTTTAGTGGATTAATTATGTGTATGATGTCTCTAAGCCCAATTAGCTAAGAAGCAGAACTTTTATAATTAGCTATATAAAATTGAAGAAAAATTGGCTTATATTTTATATTCTCGACTCTTCTCGGTATTTTTTAGAATTTAAACTTGTCCTAAGCATGCTATCTGTTTAAAAGAAAAGAAAGAAAATATATATATTTGCCTCAATTTAATATTTGAAGCCTTAGAACTACCAATCATAACTGTAAAAACAATAAAAATTTTATGGGAAAATAGAAAGACCAAGAAAAGATTTAAGAAATATAAAGCTTTATTTTTCTTCCTTCCCTCCTTGAACTAATCATTAACTAAGTTTAAATAAGCTCTTCCTGAGAAGAAATGTCCCAATGACACCAAACAGGGTGAAGCAAACTATATGAGCTTCATGTTCATTTTTGTAACTCGAGTTTCTGAAAACATCCCCGTTGCAATATATGTCCCTTGGGTTCTATTCATTATCACCTCTGGGTGAAGCCAGGAGTGGGGAGAGATGGATAAATTTCTCATTTTAACCACAATCATTGATTTTAAAGGTGACACTCCTTAGTACTAAGGCTGATGTCCTGGAGGAGTGAAATTAATGGTTTTTCTCTAATAGAGGTGAAATTTTAATGATTTTTTTCAATATTCTGTAACACTTTCATTGCTCCCTGAATAGATGCATTGTAAGATCTAAACACAAGCTGCTGCTAGTGGGAGACAATTTACTCTCCTTTTAACTTGCAAAAAAGGAAGAAGCCAGGAATATTCCCAAAGAATCTACTGTGGAAAACATCAGGTCTGATGATAGAGAGCTGAAGATAGGAGATGGCTTTCTCCAGTTCGTGTACTGCGTCACAGTTCTTTTCTCACAGAACCCTGGAGCTCAGGGCCAGAAGTGACGTAAATGATCACCAGGACGTTCCTCCTTGACCCCAGTTTACTCCAAGCCTTGGAATAGGTTCTTAAGTCTGTAGTTTCCGATATCCTTGTTCCACAGTAACCAGTACTGCCAGGAATCTGCCCATTATCTCCAGGACAACTTACTATTGAAAGCAACTCTGAAAGTAGGTGGTTCATTCCTTTAAGATATGCTTTTTATCAGATGAATTTCTTTTTTGCATATGTATTTAAACATGAGCCCTACACTCAGAAAATTGGTCCAGAGAAGGTGACATCCCATAAAATTTGCAAATGAAAAAAAGTTTAAAATAATGACGTATTATTGATCACTCTTGCATTCATTAACTGCTCTCTTCAATAACATAAGTTAGTGGAATTTCAAGCATGTTAATACAGTTATTGTTAATTTAAAGGGGAAGGATTGCAGTTTTAAACATTATATTTAACTCTTTAAAAATGTAGCATCTTTAATGCTGCTAGTTGTTATTATTCTAAGACTGATTCATGCCTCATGATTCATTAGCCCTACACATCTTGGGTACATACCTGAAAATACTGCCACCCAGATTAGAGCCTTGGGCCAGATTAGAATCTTGCAGACAGAAGGTTCCAGTTCCTTGAGCAATGCCCAGAGCATAACTCCATATACAGCATGTGTGACAGTGTTGATATGTTTAATTGCTGTGTTTGGTATTAACAAATGTGTAATGGCACAAAGCATAAGAAATTTCATTACATCTCTGGCAAATTCACATTGAAAGAAAGAAGGACAGATGGTTGAAAACAGCCATAAAATATTCTATTACATGTCAGCAAAAAATCATTAGACAGTAGTTAAAGAGATGTTATTAATGGATAAGATTCACTTGGGGAGTCATGTTTCTAGAATGCACATTAAAGCAAAGATACTTCTGGTGTTTTTAATGTAATCAGGGCCAAAGACAAACATGTCTTTCTATGTAATTAGCAAATAGATTTATTGACAGTAAGGAAGCTGCTATGCGGCCTGGCTCCACACGATTTGGGGAAATTACTATCTTTATCTTCTAACACCAAGGCATAACATAACTGCAGGTATAAGCCCTATAGGTCACTGAAATAATACCATATTATTTTATTGACATATTCTGGGGAGATGAAGAAGGGACAAAATTATTATTTCTGAAAATCATCAAAAACCCATTTTTAAAAAGCCATACACAGCTAACTAATTTGTGAACTATGAATGAATAATTTCCCAAGTGCTTTAACATGTCCCTTTTGAATTAAAACAAACGTCAGCATTTTGACTTTGTGAGCATGAGAATGATTTTAGTGTATGTTTTATGTCTGTAGGACAAACAGCATACTGTCTATAAGGTACTGGAGAGTTTTTTAGGCCAGGTGCTATAATTTGGTGTGGTCCCCACTCCGCAGAGCTCATTGTTCAGCCCCGCAGGTCCAGAATGTCAGAATGACCAGACGATTAGAGCTTGGGAAGAGAGGCTTTCTCCTTAGGGCCTCTACTGTTGCTAAACAGGCTCGAGGCAGCTGTGTGAATTTAGCATCAAAGCAAAAAGAATGAATGGACATGTTCATGACCTGAGATTGTTGTTCTTAGATAGTGCAGGGCTTCCTCTCGCTCAAAGTGTTTGAAAATGCTCTTTTCTCAGCTCTTTCTTTTTCTGGGCTTTTGAAAATTGCAGCTCTTCAGATGGTGCTCTTTACACAGGAACAGCTCTTTACACATGTGTTTCAGCATGCTTTCCCATCATGTCAAAGTGCATGGGTTTGCAGCACATTTTCACTTTTTACCTTTTAAATCAGATGCCAACCTATGGCTTCCAGATAAGCCGTAATCACTTAGTGTGTCTCCAGAGCCCATTTTGGGTATGGGCAAGAGTTCCTTTATGCAGCCCATGATGCTCATTGTGTGTGGACTCAGGAGTTCCTTTTCTGAAGTATGCGACCTGGAGCTACAAATATAGACTACAGTCCTGTCAGCGTCCCCACAATGCGGTATGGGTGTTGCTGTAGGTTTATGGACTCTATTCCAACGGAGTGGTGATTTACAGTGTTCTGTACCAGAAACTGATTACCTCTGAGTAGGTTTTCCCCTCATTCATAACTCTTTCCTTATCCCTTCAACCAAAAAATAATAATAATAAACAATTTAAACATAATATATAAATCTGCCATGTTTGATAAAAATGGGGCGAAATCTCAGCACCTATCATGTCAGTGGCATAAAATCCCCACAGTTTGCTCTATTGGAGTTTCCACCACAGAAAAGAGTTGGTTTGTCATCACTTTGGAGTCTTAAAATGTTGATATACTTGGTTAACAAGCATCAGCAAAATGGTAACAACTGATATTGATTCTTATATCATGGCTGTGGGAAGTTTAAATTTCTAGATTTATTCCTAATTATAAAAATAAGTCTTGGCCCTCTTTTAACACTCATTGTCGCCCCCCAACCCAACCAACCCCAACAATCAATTTTGGCATTGGTGTAGCTGACAAGAGGTATAAACTATGCACTGGAATAAGTCTTCGAAGTGCTAGATGCCAAACAGCTTTAGTGATTCATACTTGTAATCGCAGAAATTGAAGAGATGGAGGGCTGTCATGAAGGCAGTGTTTTAGTGTTTTGCCTGAGAAGGAGAGAGGATAAGAGCTAGAGATGGATATAATGTCGATGAATAATTAGGGATTTTGTTGGCATTGGCAGTGTTGGTACAAGGTACGTATTGCTTTTTGTTACTTGTGTAATTCATAGTTGTTGGAATTTTTGAGGGGAGAAAAATTCATAGTTCTTCTATCATGAAACATTATTATTTTCATGTGTAGTCTTCTAGAATGTTACTTCTGCAAGTAGACACACAGAAATGTATACTTTCATTAATTGGAATCCTACTAATCATTTGTAACTTAACTTTATGATTTCCTAAATAAAATTAACACACTTTCGAGGCATTAAAAATATTCATGCATCATTTTCAGGTGGACACATAGGGTGCCACTGAGTGTATCACCATCATCTATTTCCCCGGTCCCCTATTCTCTGACCTTTAGATCACTTCCAGTGTTTGCTACTTTAAACAATGCTCTGATGAACATCCTCATGAGTAGTATATCTTTTTTCATTTAGCTAGCTATTCATTTAGGGTAAATTACTGGAAAAAAGACTTGATAGGTCAAAATTTATGCCCAACATAAAGAGATTTATACATGCCCAATTGGGAGGAGAGAGTGTTCGTGTTTGTTTTTAATATTTTACTACTGTGTTCCTCCTGTGCTGTAAGATTAGATGTAATGTAGTTTATTCAGATGGCCATATTTAAAAGGAATAAGTTGAGAAAAGTAGTTTATACCTAATTATTTATTAATTATTCTTTATACCCAATTTCTTTTGGGATCACAGACCCTTTGTAAATCTAAGCTTTAGATACTCCTCTTGAAAATTTCATGTATGTATATATATAATGCCAACTCTTAAACCTAATCCATGGCCTCCGGCTAAGACTTTGGCTTACAGCTACTCCCTAGTTTTTTAGTTTTTGTTTTTAATAATTATCACTTTCATACCAGTTAAGAATGAAGTTAAATTATTGTTTCTGTACCAGTCTAGTAAATATTTTATACTCCTGTATACATGCTCTTTTTAATATTAGACAGTTACAATATAGTGTTGAAACTGAGAGTGAAAATCAATCTGCAAAAAGACAGAATGCCACTACTACTCTAGGCTTAAATATGACAGTGAATTACCAAAGATTTATTCGAGCTCTTTGGGTGAGACCACATTGTAAATATGTAAGATGTGATTTCACATACTTCACTTAACCTCATCTGTTCATGCATTTTTCCTGCTTGAGGATTTATCTAATTGAATGTCTCATTGTCCCATTTGGTGTAACCAAAGCCAAACATAAAAATTTTTTTCTCCTAAAGCATGCTCCACCTCCTTGCATCTAAACGTCTGTACGTGTACCAGTCTTCTCCCCGTCACTCATGGTTGAAACTTTAGATTCTGCTTTAGTCCTCCCTTGCCCAATGTATTAATCAGGATTCTTCATAGAGATACAACCAATAGGAAATACATTCGTGTGTGTGTGTGTGTGTGTGTGTGTGTGTGTGTGTGCGCGCGCACGCGCGCGCACGCGCGTGATCATGAGGGTGGGGGGGGCAGTGGCACATCCCAAGTTCTGGCTTAGTTCCAGTCTAAGTCTGAAGGCCTGTAAACCAAGATAGCCAATAGTTTTAATTACAGCCCAAAGGCCAGCAGGCTCAAGACCTAGGAAGAGCCTTTGTGTCAGTTTGAGTCTAAAAGCAGGGGCGGGGAAAACCGATGTTCTTTTAAGGTCATTAGGCAGGAAGAATTCTCTCTTACTCAGGGAAGGGTCAGGATTTTTGTTCTGTTCAGGCCTTCAGCTGATTGGATGAGGCCAACCCGCATTATGGAGGACAATCTGCTTTTCTTAGTCTACCAGTTTAAATGTTAGTGTTTTCCAAAAACACTCTCACAGAAACACCCAGAATAATCTTTGACCAAATATATGGATACCCTGTGGCCCAGTCAAGTAGACATATGAAATTAACCATCATACCCAACATGTCTACTTATTAATTGGTCCCCATCTCCTGTTTATTCTTCCTGACTTGTGTCTCTTTATATCTCCTCTTCTTTCCATCTCCAGCTCTACCTGCTTAGTTCAGAATCTTGTCTTAATCCAAGACTGTTGCAGTAATCTCCCACTTGATAGTCTTACCTTTATCAAGTGATTCTCAAGCTTTTTACCACTAGTACCCATTTTACTATTTTTTTCTTATGAATCCCAGGTTCTGAGAGAATTTTGTCTATCAAGCCAGCTGTTTTGCCACTTCTAGTAATCAAAAACATTTATAGTTGTCAGTAATAATAAGTAGCATTTTGGGGGTGTTTACCATATACCAGGCACTATTCTGGCCTTTATATAATTGACCTTATTTATATAAATTACCTCTCTATAATGCAGATACTATTCCATTCTCACTTTATGATAAGGAAACCCAAGCCTAGGGGGCTATATAAGTAGCCCAATGTTGCACAGCTAATAAAACAGCAGAGGCAGGATTCCAGTCCAGGAACTATTAATGCAGAGCCCCTGGCCTTTACCCCACAGATACAGATTCTAGTTCAGTGCTGTGAACAATATGGAACAGTTTGTGTGTCATCTCCACAAGTCTGTAGAATTCCAAATAAAACCAAAAAGATCAACAGTTACACTCAGTTGTTCCACTTTATCGTGGATCACTGTGTTATTTCCATTAGGCATTGTAGAGAAACAGTGGAAACTCCTGCTTTCAAATGAAGAGGATGTGATGTTGGCCTTTACCTTACCCCTTTCTCAGATCCGGAAACCTTTGGCATTGAAATCTTCCAGGTGGGAATTGTGTAATCTCTTCTCCCTTCAGCCTACACTGTATATCGCAAGCAAATGGACCTTTTAAGATTCTGCTTCATGAGCGTATTGAATCCCTTAAAGTTCAGCTCCTTTGTTCTGCTCAGTTGTTGTTTGCCAGTCCTCCCAGCCGTGACCCTGGGCTCTGGTCATGTTTGTTCCTTGTCTCTGAATATGTCCCTCCACAGCACCTTTTCTGGCCATTCCTTTAAAGCTTATTTCTCTCAAAGCTACAAATTAGTCTTGGTCTTGGAACTTTCCATCTCACTCTGGTCATCATCTCTCCCTCCCCCAAACCTAACAGAAGTCACACAACAGATGCAGAGTGCAGGATGATTACCAATTTTTTTCCTGTGCGCTTACAAAATAGTGAGAGAAACGATTAAAAGGCAAGCAAATAAATTAGCATATAATTATAAATTGTGGATTGCAACCCTAGACAGGAAGTGCTTTCAAAGTTGAAAAAGAGGTTTTAATTTACAGTGAAAATATGTATGATGTATAGGTGTGAAAATATGTATGTATTCTACATATAGTTGATCCTCATTATTTGCATATTCCATATTTGTGAATACATCTACTCAGTACTCACACTTTTACCCTGGATAGTTATCTATTCAGTTCTATTTAGTTGTACCATTGGCTTTACCATTAAAGTCCCAGTGTAATTCTGCATTTCTAAAGGGATACCTGCTTCAGGATGCTCTCATGTGCCCTGACAAGTTTTGCTCATGCCTTTTGCTGTTTGTGGCAGTTGGTTCCCTGTATTCTTATTACAAACTGACAGTTTTACCTCCTTTGAATTCCAAATTGATCAGATCTGACTGCTGTCATATAAGTGAAAAGATTTACTGTTCAAGTAAGAGAAAGACAAAAATACAATATAAAACTGAAAAAATAATAATAATAACCCATATCTATTTTACCTTGTTTGGCCAGTTGTTAATATTTGCCACATTTGCTCACTCTCACTCATCTCACACTCTCTTGCTCTCCTCCCTCTCTTTATCACTATCACTGTCACTCTGTATATTTTTCCTGAACCATTTGAATGTAAGTTGTACACATAATGACACTTTACCCCTAAGTTTTTCAGTATGTATCTTCTAAGAACAAGGAGATTCTCTTACATAGCCACAATACCAATATTGCATCCAAGTATTGTGATGCAGTAATATTATCAATTGGTGTAAATTCAATAAAAATTAATCTATATTCCCCTTCATACTCCTCTCTCTCCCCTCTCCCATCCAGGATGCAATAAAGAGTCAACCCACTGGTTGTCATGTTTCTTTTGTCTCCTTAAATCTGGGTCACCATCACCTCTGTCACCACTACCCGTCCTTGCCTTTTTTTTCTCTTTTATGACATTTCAGTTTTGCAGAGTCCAAGCCAACTGTCTTGGATAATGTCCTGCAATCTGTACTTGTCTCCTTGCTCTCATAGTTTTAATTCAGATGAAACATTTCTGGCAAGAATACTACATAAGTGATGTCAGGAGGCACATACTGTAAGTCTGTCCCATGTTTGGAGGTACTCAGTTTGATCATTTGTGTGAGCTCTCCCTCTCTCTTTGTAATTAGTAACTGATGTTTGAGACCTAGTGAATATCTTGTTCTACAGCACCTTTTCATTCAGGTTTCAGTATTCATTGGGGATTGCCTTTACCTAGAGTATTATTACATGGGTGGTTGCAAAAGGTGATTTTCAAACTAGCTTGCATTCTATAAAGAAGAGCTTTCTCTTTCCTGCCCCCTCCCTTCCTCTTTTCCCCTATTTTTTGGAGTATCATAGTCCTATAGATTTTTTTAATTTAGTTTTATTATCTGTTACCATCATTATTCCTTCTAGTGCTCACATTGTCCCACACTGTCCTGCTAACCCTTTTTACCCAGTTCCTGTGTTCCTTTGACATGGCCCCATTAGTCGCTGAGCAGTTCCTTGCTTTCTGACACAAGGTGTTTTCTTTCTTTGTTCCTTTCCAATAGTATGATAGAAAATACAATTAACTATTATTTTCTGTCCATAGCTATATTTAATCAGGAGAACCAACTATTTTAAATAAGAAAAGAAAAAATGTAATATATGTCATTCATAAGTAAACATAAAATGTAGTGTATTTCTCTGGAAATTGATTTCTGGCTCAGAGCCTAGCTACTAATAACAATAAACAGGTACTTCCTGTCATTAAAGAGTGGGCCATTAAGAAATATCTGATTAGGCATTGTTTGTGTGTAAAAAGGCTCTTCCATGACAGCAGAAAAAGGAAGGTGAATTGTACCTATAATTCAGAACATAAAAACATTATTGGACAGGTGTTTTTATAGTTTACATTGTTTGCCCAGCACAACACTAAGTGCTGTGATGTAAAAGGATATAGTGTTAAAAAGGAAATGAAAATAGTTGAAAAATAGAAACAAGCCAGTACATGACAGTATACTTATTAATGTTATCAGGAATTAATAAGGGAAGAGAATTCATCTGTGCAGGAGCTCAAAGCAAAGGTGAACTTTGAATCAACAGCTGTGTTTCTGTGTGTTTGTATAGACATATAACATTTTCTGACAGAAGAAGCTGTTAACAGTGAATATCTTTGGGGAAGGCAGGCCAGAGGGGTGAGAGAGAAGGAAACTTAAACTTTTTATGTTATACTCTTTTGTACATATATTACTTGTACAATAAAAACATAAATTTAAGATTTTTCTCATTAAATTGTTCGAATTGATGGGAAAGGGTGTCTGTGCCAACTGAATGCAACACCTCAAGCCCTGGCATGGTTTGGGTTGGGTAGCAAGGGTAGCATTAGATTTGATCTTTTAGACAAGGGTGTACAGCCGGAAGATGCTGACAAAAGGAGACATGCTTTGAGAAGATTAACAGAGTGGGAAAATAATTTGCACACATACTAAAGCCTTCTTGCCTTTTTGGGGGAAAAAGTCACTTTATGGCTTTTAAAATCAAGCATAATTCTAGTGTATTTGAAATACACTTTGATATGTATTTGTTAAAGTGAAGTCATTGGGGTATGTCTTTTGAATGAGTATATTTATGGACTCTAAACAATTTGTTTTGATCTACCATTTCTGAAATCTCATTCCTTAAAAATTGGCTTCTGTAGCTTTGCCCCAACCATTTTTTAAAAATACTACAAAGGTTTAAATGCCAGTGATCATGTTTCTGCTTATGGCACCATCTTGAAGTAATCACTTCCCCACAATAAACAGTATTGTCAAATTCTAATGGTGTAGCATTTGGGGACAGGATGCAATAGTAAGGTGATTTTTGTAGCTTAGTCAGTTTTGCTCTTACGTACTGGGCTTCTTTCAACCGTGAATTCCACTTATTCCTAAGAAGACACTTTCACCTTTTATGCACCAGTAAGAATGGAAAGAGACCTGTATGTAGGAGGCACTCTGTAAACGTGTGACTCTTCTCCTCCTCCCCTGTTGGAAAGGCTAAGCGTTTCCAACTACAGAATTTTTTGCGTTGGCTTGGTTTGATTTGGATGGTGTCTTGTTTTTTGAGAATTCGTTTGTTTGTTTTTGCCTCCCTTGTGTATAATAAATTATACCCAAGGAAAATTATTAAACTCTCAAAATAAATTTAACTTCTATTCACTCAAGTATAAATAGTCCCAGTTTTCAATAATTTATTCATCCAAGTGAGCTTTTTTAAATGATTATTTCATTCCTCCTCATTCCGAGCCACTTGTCACTTTTCCTTCTCTGTCCCAAAATAAGCATATGAAACTCAGACCAATATTTTGCTTTACCTATGCTTAAGTGTCACCTAGTGGTGGTGATGGTAATGTACACCTCATTATGGAGTAAACTTGTTTTTCTCCCATCTACTCTCAGAATATCCTAGAGCAAAAAGGGACAACAAATAGGAAATGGCTTAGGTACAACAACATTCTCTACTCCACGTCCTACCCCACCCCCTATATCAACAGAGGCAATAGAACACCTTGGGGAGAAAATGGAGAACAACTAACTGCATGATATATACATCTTAAAAACTGGGCCAGAAAATTACATGACCCAGCTTTTTAAAACAGCTGGCACTGTCTCAGCTCCACACTGTATAGATCATGATATGATTATGTTGGGTAACTTCTGTGCTTTTTAAACGTAACTTTTAAATATTTAATGTGGTTAAGAAGTTTTTCCACATCCGGCTTTCAACCCTATCACAAATCTCTGTGTAGCGATGATTATTGTAATGTTATTTCTTAAAAATTCTATTTTTTTAATGTATTACCAAAGCTGAGGTAAATACAAACAGAACAAAATATTCTTCAGATAGCTCCTTCATAGCACTTGCTATTCTAGCAAATGAGAATTAATTTTCTTCCACTGTAAGGATTTTTATTATTGAAACTTGAATTATAATTATATTATAATTTCATAATTTTTTTAAAAACACAGTGTCCCTCTATTAGCTTACTGGTTATGTTAAACAATCTCAGCTTTTTTCATAATTCCCAGTTTCATTTTAAATTTTCATTTAGTGGATTATAGAAATGTGAGACTTAATCACAGTAGTGTATTTTTCTAGAAATAGAATAAAATAGAGTAAAAGGAGTAAATAGAATAAAATAGGTTTAAAGGAAATAAGCTAGCATTTGTTGCAAGCTTTTGGAAAATTTTGTTGTGTCATATTTAAAAATGAACCTCCTGGAATTTCATAATTGCATCCACTGCTTAGTTTAGTATTGACAAACAAAACTATAGAAAAACAAATTAGGACAACTGGATGTTAGTATTACTAATCCGTAATAAGATTCTGAAGGGTCCCTTAAAGATGTTCATCTTTTCATGGTATTACATTTTTTTGAAAACAGAGACATACACCTGTGTATACTAAAGCTATTGCTAAATCGTTACAACAGGAATAATAAGTGGTGATTTGAATGGGAAATTAAGACAAATTCATTGAAACTGAAAGTGTCTCATATCTTTTATTTCTCTATTTTCTCATCAAAAGGTAAAGAGAATGTTTCTGATTATATGCTTACAATATATATTCCTCAACATCCTTGATTGAAAGATATAATACCTAGTAGTACTGCATTTAAACTTTTAAACTAATTTCCAATTTTAAAAGATTTTGTAGAGCATACCGTTTCTCCTTTTTTGTTCCGGTATTTTTTTTAATTCCCTTTAGGTTATCAGTCATATAATTGCTCTGGGTGCAGGGGAAGGGCAAACAGAGAGGGGGAATTATTCAAAAATGAATCAATTTTTAAATGAAAAACCCAATTATATATTCCATTCAAAACACTTTTAAAAAACATTTATAAGCAGTGCAGTATCATCAGTGTGCAGCTCAATGTATTTTTATAAACTGAAGACATCATATACTAAGAACCCAAGTCAATAAAAAGAACATTATCGGCACTCCCAAAGCCCCTAGTATTTCCTTGCAGTCACTATACCCCCACCAAGGATGTCACCATCCCGAATTCTCACATAGATTCGTATCCTTTTTTTGGTACCTTCTATAAATGGAGTCTGGCTACTCTTGCTCATTATTGTTTGAGATTTGTTCATATTATTGCATGCTGATGTGGATGTTTCATCCTCAAGGCTGTATATTTTCATCGTGTGAATATACCATAAATTTCGTGTGTCCTTTCTACTACTGATGGACATTTGGATAGTTTCTAGTGTGGAGCTATTTTAAACAGTGCCAATATGAACATTCTCGTATTTGTCTTTTAGTAAATGGTCATTCTAGGAATGGAATTGCTAGGTTATCAGTTTTACATATGTTGAACTTTAGAAGATACTACCAAGCAGTTTTCCAAAGTGGATGCATCAAATTGCATTCCCATCAACAATCTGTATTGTAGTTGTTCCACATTCTTTCCAATACTTGGTATTTTCTTTTTCATTTTAACCATTCTAGTGCATGTAGTGGATTTAATTTTAATTTTTTAATTTAATGAAGACGAACACCCTTTTAGGTATTTGTATATGGAGGGATATTTCATGTTTATAGATTGGAATCCCCAATATTATAAAGTTGGCAGTGTTCTCCAAGTTAATGTGTAGATGCAGTGCAATCCCAGTCAAATTACTAGCAGGTTTTTTGGTTTTTTTGTTTGGTTGGTTGTTTTTTTGTTGTTTTGTTTTGTTTTTTGGTTTTTTTTGGTTTTTTTTTTTTTTGGTTTTTTTTTTGTTTTTTTGGTGGGGGAGGCAGAAACTGAGAAACTCATTAAAAAATTCACCTGGAAATGCAAAGGACCAAAAATAGCTAAGGCATTCTTAAAGGAAAAGAATGCTGGAATACTTTCATTACCACATAGAAAACCTATTCTAAATCTCTGGTACTTAAGAGAGTGTGTATTTCTGTAAGGCTAGGCTAACTGATTAACAGAACATAATAGAGTTTGGAAAGGGATAACCTTTTGAGTAAATGGCATTTAGTCAAATGCTCTTTACAGGGAAAAGTATCTTGACCCCTTGTATTGTAGATTTAAATGGGAAAGAGTTTTTAAAATTAAGTTTTAGAGGAAAACCAAAGAAAACATCTTTATTCCTTGGAATAGGCAAATATTTCTTAAACAGGACACAAAAAGTATGAACCATAAAAGAAAAAATACATTTAATATAGTATTAACACTATATCAAAATTATATCAAGAGCACCATTATTAAGAGGGTGAAAATGCAGAATGGGAGAAAATATCTGAAAAAAGATTCATATCCAGAATATGTAAAGAACTCCTACAAATCAGTTTTTGGAAAGACAGAAACGCTTTTAAAAATGGGTAAAAACTTTGAACACTCACTTCACAAAAGATGATATCCAGATGGCCGGAGAATCTCTGTCATTCACATATTCAACTAGTACTTCTTTATTAGTGACATTCTAAAATAGTATGCTTATTTTATGAAACGTCGGTGGAGTGTGTGATTACATTAAAACACAATGTCCTGTAAATATTACTGTTTTAGGCTCATGATGTTTTGATGCCATGGACATATAAACATGCAGAATCTGAAGGATGCAACAGCAGGAAACACCAGATGGTTTTCACACATACTTATAACCCTAAAAAATTTTAGTTTTTCCATTACCATGAAATGTGGGCAAACAGATCTCCCCTGATGCCTGCTCACACTGCCTGCCCTTCTTAACCCACGCACACACACATGCACACACACACAAACACACACAAACATACACAGTCTGGTCTTAGAGCTGTGGATATCTCACCCCTGATCGAGAGCCACATTGGGCTCATTATTGCTGTTCACTAGTGTCATCTTTAGTGAAATAATGAAGGGTCATACAGTGGCAGGGATAATTGTAATAAGGAAGCATGTTGTATGATCTGCTTGGAAAATTTTTTAAGCTGAAGATTTAATGGTTTGTTTTTTAAGTAAAGGAAACATGAACTTGATACAAGACCAAGTTAAAACCTTCACTCTAATACATATTCATTAATTAGAATCTTTTGGAGAGCTCTAAAAACTTTCTAATACCTGGTGTCTGGGGTGCAGCCTGGACCCTGGGAAATATAAAAGCTCCTTGGGCGATTCTGATGTGCAGGCACGGGTGAGACCCCTGCTGGTGCCTGAGCCAGGGCAAGTTGAAACTGAAATGCCTCGTTTGCCCTAAAGAGCAACCCTTTTAGACTGCATAATTTATATTTTGGCTTGATTGGGGAGGAAGGGTACTTATTCTTTTTTACAGTTTCTCTCCAGGGATTATGAGTCATAGGCATGACTAACAGGAAGTAGTGAAACTGTCTTTTTAAGAGCATGCACACAGATTTTTCTAAAGAGAAAGATTTTCCTTCCTTTTTAATTATACCGAGAGCAGCTCACAGAAGATAATGTATAGAAAGTGCTAGCTCAGCAGAGACTGCTGTTGCATCCAGAGAAGGCCTAGAATGTCAGTGCATTTGGCTGTCTTCCCTATTTTCTTCTCCTCAGCCCCACTATGCTGATTAAGAATTCATGATTATAACTCAACTATGTCAGTATTGACATAAAAGTGAAAGCACAAAACTGGCAGCTTCTTCCAGTTAGAAATTTCATGGTAGTGACTGTTTTAATTTTTATTTTTTAAATGCCATTATGCTTAGAGATATATTTTGATGTAAATACATCACTAAAATTTTTATAACTTATGCAGCCTTTTGTACTTGCTTTCTTTAGTGATTAACATATTATTTACTTTCCTCTTGGGTAACCAAGAATAATTGATACACTATATTTTAATATTTTGTGTTATATATTATATATAATATTTTATGCTTTAATTAATTTTATAAGTTATTCCAAATGCTGACCACTAAGGTTATTTTATACTCATCTAATCTGTTTAAGGTTGAGGTATGGTGGGGAGAAAAAAGGTTATATATAACAGTTTGAAGACAATACAATAGGAAAGTCTAAATAAAAGCAAATAAAGGAAACCCTTTAAAAATAAATCCTACTAATTTATCATTTAGCTAATAGTTTTTTTATATCTTATGTTTTTTTCTGTTCCTTTACCCATGTCTTCTGCCATGCAAAGAACAAATGAGAAATAAAATTTTAAGCTATAGCCTCACTTATCATCAGTAACAATTCTTATTGTTAACATAATTTTTCATTCACTAGATCAGAATATTGTTATTTAATAAAATATCTAAATTTAGATACCATTAATTTGGAATATTTTGGTTACTCCATAATCTAGCAATTTCTACTAGTTTTAGACATGTTGTATATATTGTCCCAGTAGATTGGACAGGACCAGTAGTATAAGAGTCTGTATTTGTCTAATGGGAAAAGGAAAGCTGAAGTCCACTGAGATTAGACTGGGACTTTCTATATTGTAAATACAGGATACAATCATTACTGTAATTCCATTCTTCTGATCTAAATCATTTGCTCCTTATTTGTTTTTGGACCATTTTCATCTCTATAAATTAACAGCCCCGTTGACATGAGGCAGAGGAAGGAAAAGGAAAAATATGTTAATAGTCAGCAATTGCCATCGTAAATTGGGCAATCAAGCAGAATGCCATTTCATAACTCAACTTGGTTAAGAACCACACCCCTACAAAGTCAGCATTCTGGCCTTCAGTTTTCAGCTGAGGAAATGGAGGTTCAAAGAGGCTAGTAACCAGTCCGAAAGAGTGGAACCCAGGTCTGTCAGACACTGAAATTCCTACAGTTCGCTACTTCTCCAGTAGCTTAGAATCTGACACACATAAGACGCATACCAGAAATTAAAGTATCATTTATTATTGTGAGTTGCAAAAATAGCAGTCACTAAGCCAAAGAAGTCCAGAGAAATAAACAGTCACTTCTGGGTAGATGGTCAGCAGAACCGCTTCTTCATTGAAAAGTTCAGCCATAAAAGGTGAAGTTTAAGAGAGAGGGGATTTCAGGAGGGGAAAAAAAAGAGAAAGAAAAACATTCTAGGAGATGATGTCTTAGAATGAGATAGCCACAGAGAAGGAGTAGGTGAGCAACAAGAGAAGTAGATTCCCCAAGACCTTGCACATGTGCTGAATGAACATGGCTATGTTAATATCTGCCCAGTGTCCAATATTAAGATAAATACTTTTCAAGTTAAAGGAAGTATCAGGAACTTTGGACTGAGAAGGTCCCATAAAGCTTCACAGGAGAGAGATGATTTGAGGGGGTTATAAGATGGATATAAATTTTAAGGAAAACTCTTGAGCAAAATGTTGAGGTGGAAAGACTGAGACCTAAGATATATTCACCTGTCGATGGCTAAAGGACAGCTTTTCTCTAAGAGAGACCCTGAGATGGGTTTGGATAGTAGGCAATGAAGAACCCTTAAAAGTGTTTTAGTCCAAATGCTGCCCTTACCAAGGTCACCACTGACCTCTTTGTTGTAAATATAATTAATAAATAAATAAATAAATAAATAAATAAATAAATAAAATTATAAGTAATTTCCAACCCTTTTCTTCCATAATCTCTTGACTTTTGACAATGTGTTGACCTATTTCTCTTAAAAACTCTTTTGCCCTGGTTATTTGAAATAGCCCTACTTTCCTGGCTTTCCTTTCACCATTATTCAGTCCCCTTTGTCTCTTTACTCATCTCCTCATCCCAGCATTACCACAGTCTGCCCCCACCACCCCCAACTCACCTTCATCCTCTTCAGGTGTGACTTGAGTGGCAGCAGCACCCCAATACAGGTCTCCACTCCACACCTCTCTCCAGACCACACACTGACCTGCCTTCCTACTCAACATTTCTTCTGAATGAGTATGACAATGGCTGCAGCCTTGCCCTCCAACCTGGCTCTTACCCAGACACAGATCTGGGACTGTCACTCCCTACTGAAAATCTTACTGTAACTTTCCCATGCATTAGCATTAGAATTTATCTGCTCCTTATTTCCTAATGTGGCCCAGCTGGGTGTTACATTCTGGACCTACCTACACAATGAGGGTCCTGATGGCTTCGTCCAACCTACATTTCACTAAAATTATGGACCTTTGAAAAACTCCTGCTCAAACTGATGGGCATGTCGCCTCTAGAAATCTTTGTTTCTTCTGGATTTGACTCTCTTCCAACCTAGCAAAGACAATGGCAGTGATCATTTAGACTTCTGCTTGATGGGCATAACCTTAAGAACTGTAGGCCAGAGGGAAAAAACCTCCATATAGCCAATTTATCTCATTCAGTGCCAGGCGCTTTAGAAAAGAATATTGTTATCAATGCTGGCCTGTGACATTATGTTCAGGGTAAATTTTCATTGCCAAGAGTACCTGCCAAAGGTTTTCTTCTGTTCATATTTGCTTATGCTTCTTGAAATGCTTTGAAATATTGATTGATTACTCTTACATCTATAAAAACACATATATATGTATGTACATATATAAATACACAATCCATACACACACACACTAATATACAGACTGTCTTCAACTTCTGATAGTTCGAATTTTGATTGTTTTCAACTTTACAATGGTGTAAAAGTGATATACGTTCAGTAAAAACCATAAAGCAAGTCCTCGAGTAATGTCATTTTGTTGAGTATCATTTCATTCAAAGTCATTTTGTTATAATGATGAAAAAAGAAATCAGTTCCATCCAGGGCCACTGTCTGTGTGGAGTTTGCACATTCTCTCCATGTCTGTGAGGGTTTCCTCCAAAGACTCCAGTTTCCTCCCACATCCCAAAGATCTATATGTGAAATGCATTGCCATGTCTACATCGTCCCAGTCTTGGTGACTATGGGATGTGTGTGAGTACGCCCTGTGATGGCCTTGTTTAGGGTGGGTCCCACCTTGTGTCTTGAGGTGCCAGGATAGGCTCTGGACGACCGCAATGCTGAACTGGGAATAAATGGGTTGAAAAAAGAATTATCTTACTTGTTTTTATTCATCTTTCTTAAATGTATATATGGTTCACATTTATTTCAGTGTTTAATATTAGAAATGTTTGGGTTCTTTATTTAGAAGTTTGGTGATGTTTTCATGACCAGAAATATGCCATCAATGAGATACCACCTCACACCTATTAGAATAACTATAATCAACAGGACAAGTAATTACAAATATTGGAGAGGATGCAGAGAAAATGGAACATTCATACATTGCTGGTGGAACTGCAAATTGGTACAGCCACTGTGGAAAACAGTATAGAAGTTCCTCAAAAAACTAAGAATTGATCTACCATATGATCTACCATATGATCCAGCAATCCCTCTACTCGGTATTTACCCCAAAGACTTGAAAACTCATATCCATAAAGATATCTGCACACCAATGTTCATAGCAGCATAATTCACAGTGGCCAGGACATGGAAGCAACCGAAGTGTCCTACAATAGATGATTGGCTAAAGAAGCTGTGGTACATATATACAATGGAATATTACTCAGCCATAAGAAGAGATGAAATACTGCCATTTGGGACAACATGGAT
>NW_011888910.1:3125360-3148160 GCF_000151845.1 Pteropus vampyrus
TCCAGCTCATGTCACCCTGCTCTGGCTCAGGCACTGTTAAAATTGAGAGATACATTCAATTTTAAGCAAGAGCAAACTAAATCTGTCTTCTAAAGAAAAACAGGGACAGCCTCCTGTGGCATTTCTTTAAATGGATTAATATGTTGATCTTGGAGAAATCGGGAGCCATCCTTCATGTTTTCATTATTAAGCCAGATGAAATGAAAACCAAACCTCACTGCTAAATGCCACCTCTGGGAATTTTGCTGGGTTGTTTTTATTTTAAAGTAACCTGCAGGATTTCTTCTTTAGTTAAAACATACTGTTGTAAATATAAAATTTCAGGGTTTTTTTTTTTTTAAGCTTTGACACTATTTAGTTGCTTCTTGTTTGCAGAGCTCATGCCAAGAACATTTTATAATGTTAACTGGCTGTGAATATCTAATCATGTGAGAAATAGTTGCTGTGTATCTACCTTCATATATTAAATAAATTACAACCTGAGCCTGGTAATAAAGTACTAATTATCAGAGTAATGCGTCATAGTCCTCACCAGATAATCTAAGTTCTTATTCACTTAAATGGTGGTTTTTAAATGAAATTATCAGTCATAAAATAAAATTTAGGCATTAAGCGGTAACTTTTGCCATTGGTTATTCTTGATACTTTAGGGAAAAATACGGTCTCATGCTGTAAGGCCTTCACTCTGTCTATTTATAAATGAGCAGATAGCTGTATGATTTTAAGAGAACAAAAGAATGCTTTTCTCTGTTTTGTAAGGGTCACAAACTCTGAACTTGCAGTTCTGTGCTGTTTATCTGAGTTTAAAGGGTGAGTTATAGCTGGTGGACTTATCTTCACTTTAGTCTTATTCACAAGGCAGAATACAAAATACTGGAAGAGTGTTTTTTCTTTTTCTTTCAAAAACATAGGTTTAGCCTGGAGTAGGAAGGTAGAGGAAAGTCTTGTGATATTACTGTGACATTTGTTGTGATTTGAAACCCTTAATGGTTTGCAAGCAGCTGGAGCTGCTTCTAGGAAGTCAGGACCGCCTTGTAGCAGGCAGGATTTCTCTCCCTCCGGAACTGGAATATCTTCTGTTTGCCTGAAACAGATAGTAAGATGTTCAGAAGTTCCGGTTGCAGGGAACAGATCTGGAATGGGGATTTATTCTAATGACAACTGGAGAAATGAGGCAGCTCTGCAGAGATACCCAGCAGTTCACCTGTCCTGTCTCACCGAGAAAAGAAGTCTTTCAGTATGTAGTGGCAGCTTCTGACTTTCACTTTTGCTGCTTGGTCTTTGCTTTCCTTTGCTGAAACAGGCTAATGCGCTATTTGAAATAATTGCTTCCATTCTCTTAATTTGGAACACCCCTGCTGCCATGGACAGAGTTCCTGCCTTGTCCCCACAGAGACCTGGCCATTAGCAAGCACCTGTGGCCAAAGCACCTTTCCCAGGGCACTCAGCTGCCCTAGGCCTTGTGTGTCACTCTGCTGAGAAGGGCTGTCCATGAGCCTTGGCTTGTGGGCGACTGCCTTTCACCTTGAATTTAGGCTGCAGCTCTGGGGCATAGTCTTCCTCCTCAGAGCTAGCAATGTAGCTCTGTTGTCTTGGATTTCATAAGAGTTTTTCAGTCTTTACCTTTGCCTCCTGTTTTGATAGACACTCTAGAAGATAGATGATACAGTCCTATTGAAGAATTCACTATTGAATGACCAAGATTATAAATCTGCGTACCACTAGAGAACTCAGTAAGAACATCTAGTTTTCCAGCCTGCCTCCAAAGATATCTCAAGACTTTTCTCTAAGCCCTTTTTCGTAGCCATAGAAATCAGCTGATATTTCACAGGAAGCGTGTGTGATACATTGGAACACACACAATTTGAGAGTTATAACATACCAAAGATTTTGTTATGCTTTGCTTAATGCTTTCCTAAGTGCTGTCATATACATTATCATTTTAACCTTCAAAGTAGCTAGGACAGGCTATCTATCTTTGGCTACTAAGAAAACAGGCCTAATACTACACAGCAAGGTAATGTCAGAACCAGTATTAGAATCCCAGTTTTCTTCTATCTTCCACAACATCTTCATATAAAAGTGTGTGATTACTAAATGATAATGTGTGTGCATGGCCACCCACCTCCAAACACATACACTCAGCCATTGGGACTCAGTTATTGGAAAATGATAGAATTTACCAGCATTAATAACTTTTATTCTGTATATGTGGCCCTGATAGCTGAGAAATTAATTAATAGCCTAGTAAAGACTGAATCTGAAAATCTATCCTGTATTTCTGTGATGTTATTAGCAATCAATGTAGCAATAGGCAGTATAGGGAATCACTGATTCTGTACAGAAAAGAAACAGTGTTTTCATATCACTCTTCTTCATCTATCCATTCAACCAACCACCCTGTTAGAATGACATTGTTTGTAAAAAGTCCCAGACTCGGAGTGAAGGGACCTGAATTCTAATGGCCCCTCCTCTGACATTAAGTATATAATTTAGATTAAGTTACTAGACACTTGTGAATCCTGATATTTTTAATCTGTAAAGTCAGGTGTTGCGGTTTTGTTTTCTGATGTTTCATCTGTGTGCAGCATGATCCTAGGTCCTAAACACTACTCTCTATCTACTACATTATCCCCTTTGTAACTCCCTTCCCACTCACGCCAGGGCTTGGGGACGGGGTAGGGGGCATGAGAGGCGGTGTCGCTGCTGTATTAAAAATCTTTATTTAGGGTCAGTTTTCAGGTGTTATATGGAATTCCCTCTGTTGTTTAATTTCACTGAATTATGTTTTAAAGTTAACTTAATAAGCTAATATTTAATGAACTTGTAAGATTGAATATATGGAATGAAATCAATATTGCTAATAAATTACCTGATGGGGGTGAGAAGTTTCAGTAGAAAGTAATATAAAACTTCCAGCCTGATATTGATTAAAATTAGTGGCTTGAAGATTTAGAATATCTAATTTAAGGGCTTGTTTTCTTGGTTTATTCTATAACTTAGGTAAAAGTCGTAGCCCCAGCATTTATGATAACATTTAACAGGTAATTTCCTTTACTGGATTTAGGAAAACCAGTCAGTAATTTAGAATCAGAGCACTATGCCTGTATTGGGTGCTCTCAGGCTTTATTCCTGCAATTTAGCGTTTTTTTCTGGGGTGTTCTACTTCTAAGGGATAAACACTCTTTTTTCTCTTTTGGAATTATTAGAATCTTTTGTATCTTTCTGTATTCACAGAACATATAGTCATTTTCATTTAAGTGTTCATGAATAGCTGTAGAAATATCAGTAATTACTTGAATTTGTTGAGTATCATATAACAGTGGTTCCCAATTCCAGCTACCCATCAGAATGTTTTTTCAAGACCACAAAGACGAATTTGGTGAGCAGCCCTGTTGTAAACCACAGGTTTACCAAGAGTGTCAGGTTATATTTCACATGATTTTATGTCACTTTTATTCATTGTGAGGAAGGTAACACAAGTATTACTGATGATTCCCTTTTTACAGAGAAGGAAACTGAGGCTCTCAGGTTAAATGAGTTGCCCAAGGTCACGTTTCTTAGTAACACTTCATCTACTTATTTTCCCAATGCTAGCTTTTCCACCAGACTTGTCCATCAACACACTGTGTTGTAGTCTGGGGTCTTAGTCATGTTTCAGATTATCAAAGGTTCAACAGAAGCGAAACTGGAAAACATACTATGTTGTGGCAATCGTGGGACCACAGAGAGGCAAAGTTAGGCGAACACTCTCCTAACCTTAAGGAAACTGAGAGCCCACAGGTCTTAAGTATCCTATTAAGGACATACCACATGTAGTTGTTACATCAGTGATCGGGAGATAAATAAAATACTAAATCCTTTTATTATATAATCAGCTCTTTATACCTTTCTTTTTACCCGCCATCAGGTTCATCATCATAGGGCAGTGGGTAGAGCATTGGCCCAACCACATTACATTATTAGCCTTCTGACCTGGCCTTACCCAGCCTTAATGGAGTAGAAGGAAAAAGGAGAAAATCTCCAGGAGGACACAATTAACATCTGATTACCTGGGCTCCGTTCCCATTAACATGGTAGTTTTAACTGGATCATGAGATTAGCTAGTAGTCAACTCAGGCAGTGAGGAAACAAGACCTTTCAAAGAGTGTGAGAGGAAGGGTGCAGACAAGAGGTGACCAGCTAGAGGAGTGAGGGGCAGCATAATAGTACAAGCCAGAGAAAGGACACCTTCTTCATTATTTCATTTACCTCCGCCATCTGTTCTCTCTGAAGGGACATTTTTACCAAAGAAGATAGTGGGATATACTTATTTTTTAGATTAGAAGGGTGAAAGATTATTAAAAGCCAGTTCTGATTCCTTGTTTAATCTAGTATGTTATGCCAAGCACTGAGATACCAGGAATGTGTTATCAGATTACAAATTGCTGATTTCCTGTGGATGTTTCCCCAAGGGGCATAAATTATGTGGGTGGGAACATTTTCCTAAGAAATGCTTTTGGTATCACATACATGCCAGCAATGTCCCGTTGATCATTGAAGCACCGTGGCAGAGGGGGAAAAGCACAGAGCTAAGAGTCTGCCACTGTTACTTGCATACTAACCATAGGGCAAGTCATTTAACTTCTGTGATTTATATCGTTTACTCATCTCTAAGATGAAATTGTTAGTGATTTATTTCCAAGGTCCTTTCCAATTCACGCAGTCAGTAATACCAGTGATTTGTGTTGGGAAGAATATTGTAACCATGCTTTCATTCATTCGTTAAGTATGTGTGTATCACCTTCTGTGTTTGGGGAGCTATGTGAGGTGCTGTGGGAAGTACAACAGTGAGTCCCACAGCAACTGCCTTCCTGCAGCTACCATCCAGCCAGGGAGATGAAATAACAACATAGATAATTCTAGAAAGTGAAAGTGAAAAATATGAGTTGGCAAGGCCATGGAAAAATTAGCTTACATTTATCAAGTCTCTCCATGTGTCCTAGGGACTCTACTTGATACTTTATATGCATTTAATTACCATGGTAATCCTACGAGGTAGGTGTTATTATCCCATTTTATAGATAAGGGATCAAACATTCAGAGAATAATCTTCCCCTAGTTGTACAGCTAGCATATTAAGCCAGGATTTAGAAACAAGCCTTTCTCATTTCAGAGCCCATGCCTTTTCTGTCAGACCATGTCACCTCCTAATAAAATGATAGGAGAATTGATAACAGGAGATGATATATCATTTGGGGCAGGATAAGCACTTTTATTCAAAGAGTCATTTGCTCAAGGACTTAAAAATGGGTGGAATTGGCATATGTGAGCCGGGGAGAATATTTCCAGCAAGGATGCTGAAGGAAGAAAGCAATGGGCAAGTAGGATCTGCTAAATATGTTCTCTGCCCTGTGAGCACCTATGAAGGAGTAGTGGTATACCAGGTTAAAAAGATGGGTAAGCGGGAGAGGGAGAGTGTCAAATCTTTGGTGGCAGAAGGAATTTTAACTTTGAGTAGTAAAACACAATGCAATATACATATGACATATTATTGAATTGTACACTTAAAACCTATTTGATTTTATTAATCAATGTCGCCTCAATAATTTTAATAAAGTAAAAAAAAAATAAAAAAGGTAGATGGGCCAGGAAGAGACTTGAGTTACTGAAAAGGCATTTTATTGCTACTCTAGATTTGGGTAGGAAATTAAATAAGGACAAGTCACATCTAGTCATGCCTTGTGTGTACCCATGTGGACAGGGATGAGAGAGGAGTCGGCTGAACTGGTTGGTGAGCTACTGCAAGAATGCAGTAATGAGAGGATAGGGGCTTAAATTTAAGACCAAAAATCAGGAATGGAGAGAAAGAGACACTGAAGAGAGTGCTGTGGCACTCTCATAATGGGTGCATTATTTGGAAACTAAACCCAAGAACAGGAGCAGAATCCAGAGACACAATGAGGACTCCAGTTTTAGTGAACCTAATTTCTTCAGCTATAGTTCTAGAACGTGAGAAAGCTGTCAGAGCCTGAACAGGTAGGAGTCATGCTCTCGTAAGGGAAACCTGGACACTGGGAGTTGAAGTGAACTAATAAATGTTTGGTCTCTACTATTTACAAAGCACATGTGCATTTGGTACCTCACATGCTTTTTGCAATGGCCAAAGGAGAGAGCAGAGAGAAAGAATAATTATGCATATAGGTAATAAGTGCTTGCTATGTACCAGGCATTGTGCTCGGGGTTTTACCTAGCTTAGTTTTCACATTCCTATGAAGTAAGGATCATGGTGTTATCTCCGTTTTACGTAGGATGTTGCTGAAGCAAAGTTAATTTAACCAACTAGTAAATGACAAAGCTAGGGCTTGAGCCCAGGTCTGATAGCCTTCTCCCTAGACCTGGCTAAACAGAAGGAAAACAGTGCTGTAATCAAGCAAAATCAGACTCCAAAAAAGAAAGAATTACAAGGAGGGCAGAAGTGGTTGATTCCTGTATTTATTAGTATGCCATTAGAAACTTAGAGAGTAAAGGTCAAGACTTTGCACAGCATGTGCTGGTTCACCACCATTAACAATCACTTGCCTCCCACAAAGCTTGTATATCGAGCTTTGACTGATGTACTAGGATTTTCCATACTTACAATAGAGCAGATGGGCTGTGGCACATTACTTGCCTCTCAATACCCCATATTACTGTAGCCTGAAAAAAGGGTGAATATCTGAAAGTCAATAAGGACTCAGGCCAGAGGCATGCTGCTTTGCTCGTCTGCTTCTGTGTTTGATGTTCAACGTTTGCCCTTTTCTACATTCATCCTAGAGTTTTTAGCATTACTTATATTTATTTTTTTCCTTTGTAGCTTATTCTCTTTGTTTCTTTCTTATTCAAGGCCATGAAGACATTTTACATGTATCGTTGTATGGAAAAAGAGATATCTGAGAGAATAGACAAAAAGAGTAAAGCTAAAGAAAGGAAGGAATATATTTAATTAAGAAAAAGTAAAATTTTAAAGTGTTAATTTAATCATAATGAAGAAAATAAAAAGATATCTTACCTTTCTCAATTTAAGAATAAATCATCAAACATTTCAGACTATTACATTTATGTTTCAATGTGTGTTTGATTATGGAATATTTTAGCAGATAGTTTAATCATATAGCATTACTTTTAAGTAATGTATGTTTTACTTATAGGAAATCATTGATTGGAGTGACAGACTTAGTACTGTGAATGCACACATGTACACGTATGATTTTAAATTGAATTGTGTGTCTGATTTTTACATTTCTAAATATTTATGTTTAATTTTAGGGGAACATTGGCTCCAAACTTTCTGTTATCTCATATTTTTATTATTCCAATCATAGCTAAGGGGGAAAGTCTTATTTGAAACCCAAACCACTCACCCAAATTTACTTTAAGAAGAACCTCTGATACAAAATCCCCACAGCAATGAAAGATTCCAGGGCTACATTTTTTTTTCGTAAGATGTACTAAGATGTGTAGACTACTTTTCCTATCAACCTAGTGTATCTCATAATCCTAGGATATTTAATAATTAAATAGATGAGGTAAACTGGATGATGAGGGTTACTTCACAGTTTCTGATTCTTTCCTTCTTGCCCCCCACAAAGAACACTTGGAGAATGTCTGGAAAAGCAGTCAGTGGTTTCAGCTGTGACTGAAATGCGACATCTAAGAATGCTGTTGTGACATGCTGTGTGACCTTGGTTAAACCAACTGATGTCTCCCTAGCCTCCACCTCAATGTCTAAGATAACAAGCCAGACACCAATCCTTGATAACATGTCCTCAGCACCTAGAAGAATTAATGGGCTAATGGTGGTAAAATACTGTAAGAGGCTTGGAGTGAAAAACTTTTTATAGGAAGGCTTACTGTTGTAGTGCTTCTTTGTTAGCATGCTCTTCCCATGTAGTGTGGTTTCTTTCACATCTTCATTTTATTGTCTTCATTTTATATATATATCTATAATATTATTTAATATCGCCATATTTGTACCTATTTCACTTATATTTTTGAAAGCCTGAAAAATGTCACAGATTAATGAAGTTTCACTGAGTTAATAATGAACACTCAGGATTGTACATCCAACAGAAAGCTAAATTGGCTAAATATTACTAAACCAACCATTTATCTGAAACATGGTGTCATCCTAAAACTCTAAAAAATGTAATAATTAATACAAAATTTCAGTGTAAAGTACAGTTTTGTTATATCAAACATGTCAAAAAAATGAAATTTTGTTAAAGGAGCTATTCTAGATAATTAAGAAATGGAACAAGTTCTGAAAAGAAATCCAAAACCCACATTTAATTTTATATTTGGAAGTATATTATAAATGAGACGGTACTTATATATTTATAGGTTTAATTAGCAGTTATTTCATCATATATCTTACATATCAATAGAAAATGATTTCACATAAGAGGTTATCATTTTCAGTAATTATTGTTGCTATAGTTTTGGTAGAATTGATTTCTTGGTTGTTGTAAAGAGAGAGAGAGAGTGTGTGTGTGTGTGTGTGTGTGTGTGTTGTGTCTGTCTGTCTGTCTGTCTGTCTTTCCTCACTAGGTAAAGGTTATTACCTGTCTAGTAATCTGAAATTTTTCTTCCATTAAAAGAAAAACCTTTTCCATAATTAATTAGCTTCCTCATTTTTTTATCTATGTTTTGTACTTGAAAACATTTAGAAGGCACGGTGACTTGTTCTGGGTGACAGTTCAAGTGTACACATGGATCAAGACTAAAATCTGAGTTCTAACTCATGGCCCATTATAGCATGTGAAGTCAGCCCCCTACTAAACTGCAAGTATCTCATAGCCTTAGGCTTATAAAGGCCTTTGCTACTGCTTTATGTTTCATGTTTTCAATAAATTCCCGCTCGATACAGTACAAGGCACGGAGGAGTGAACAATAATAAGAACGGCCCCTACTCTCAGGAGCTCTCAGTCTGAGAAAACAGACATTAAACAGTTAAGCACACAGATGAATATATCACAATAAGCAGAATTAGGTTCTGTTAACGAGGGCTGCCTGAGATGACAAGGGATGCCAATCATGGATATCTTCTCTGAGCAAGTAACATTTAATCTGGGACCTGGCGATGAGTAGAGGTGAGTTAAGGGGAGGATGGGGAAGGGCAAGTATCCGTGCGGGGATAGTGGGGGAGACAGACTGTGCAGAGACCCTGAGTGCTGAAGAGCTTGGCACATTCCAGGAACTATAAGAAGACAGTAGTTGTTTTCCTGGTGTAGTCCAAGTGTCACTGAAAAGCCCCGTGTCCTGGCTTCCCCACTGTAAGCCACTCCGTCCACATGGGAAGGAAGTCTCTCCAACCTTAGCTGCTAATTAATTTACAAAAGAAAAGTCAGATAATAACCTCTTATCAATGTAGCTTATTAATGAGACCTAGAGCTTCTGGGGCTTACAGGAGAATTTGGTTTAACAAAGTTCCACACTGTCATTTCTTTGGAAAAATAAAAGAGAAAGGAGCGGTGAGACAGAAGGGGATAACTTATCCCCTAGTTCACCGGTGCCTACCTTTACTTGCTAACATGAAGAAGTCACCACTGGGGAGAGAAGATGAACAAGCCCTACTTCTCCGCATTGAAATATTTTATGACTATGAATTTTGTATCCTTGTTTCCTGTCTTCCTTCAAACAAAGATTAAAAGTTATCTGTTTATAAAACAGTCATATGAGCATATATAAAATTTGGTGAAGAAAATCCAAGGACTTTTTTTGCTTAGGGCAATATGTTTTGTGGATACTGATAAGACACGATTTAAACCATAACTTCACATTGATCCCCAGTTCTCAGGGAAAGGGAACACTGCTACCTGTGGTCACAGGCATTTTGAGTGAAACTGAATCCATTTTTTATTGGTAGCCTAATCTAGTACCTGTGCCCAAGTTCAGGTTAAAATATTATAACATCAGTTAGACTGACTGCACATGTTTACTTCCTGGAAATAGTTTAACTGGTTAAAGTAAAGAAAATCCCACACATCTTTGTTTGGTTGAGGTAATAAAAAGAGTTCACATAGAACATAAATATATATTAAAATTGCTAAAAAAATTTTTGACTCAAACACAAACATCATAGCAGAGCTTACCTTTCACCCAATTAAGAGCATCATTAAAGCATCAACCTCAAACTTACTCAGTATTACCAG
This sequence comes from Pteropus vampyrus, assembly GCF_000151845.1. Lineage (NCBI taxonomy): Eukaryota > Metazoa > Chordata > Mammalia > Chiroptera > Pteropodidae > Pteropus > Pteropus vampyrus. Next base: position 3,135,533 of record NW_011888910.1, read on the forward strand.
TGATTATGGCTTATTGTAGGCCAAGAGGGGGTTGTCTCCCAACCAGGAGAAGCCACTGCCTCTGGGAAGAGAAATGGTAGCGAGATCATTTGATCAATCTTCATGCTGTCTTCTCGTATGCCGTCCCATTTTTTGGCAAATTGATCCAAAGTAACCATCTTTGGTGGTTGCTCTCTCCCTGCAAATACCTGACATGAGAAGGTGTTGGGGCTACTTGATATAACAAGTCTAGGGTTGGTTCATTCCGTGGCCCTTAGCCCTCCTGGCTCCAGCTTGGCAATATCCAGCAGTAAAAAAAAAAAGGAAAGTCTCTGACTTGTGTCTTTTTTTAAGAGTAAGGAAACCTTTTCCAGAAGGTTCCAGCCATCCTCCCTCCTAGTCACAATTACCAGGGTTGTAGTATATGATTGTGCCCAAACTGTTCAGTAGGCAGGTAGATTGAGAACATCATGATTGGCTTAGATCAATGAAGGTTGACACCATGGGGCTAGAGATAGGCCTGTCTTTTCTGAGGTTTACGGGAGGCTGAACCACTGAGGTTTACAGGAGGATTTGTTGGGATGGAAGGAGGCAAAGAAAGAGCAGCTGGGAATGGGCAACCAATAGTCTCAGCCACCACAAGTTTAGTATGTGGGGCCTGGGAACCTGCATTTAACAAGTACTCCAGGTATTGCCTAGTGCTACTGGTTAAGTGAGCATTTGGATTTGAATCCTTGCTCTCCCTTTACCAGCTCTGTGACCTTAGATAAATTATCACATTTAACTACTCTGCATTTTCTTACTGATAAAAATGGTAATAACGATACCTACCTCAGATAGCATGAGATGTGAGATAGATGCACGGGCCTGTTCTTCAATCCAAATAAGGTCTAATCTCTGTAAGGACAGGGTGTTAATAAGGGGTCACTCAGCACTTTGACAGTTTATTTACCTCACAGACGTTTGTCTACTAGGGCCAACAAGGGAAGAAATGCCCCCACACTACCACTAAGCTTACTGGCTAGCGCTATACAGGCGACTGAGATGCACCCTGTGCTCAGGCAGCTTGCAGTCTAATGAGGCAGGCAAGTATGAATACAGTGTGCTAAGCACTATATGCAGTGAGAGCAGATTCGAATACTTTAAGCAGTGAAGTGACAGCATCTAAAATAAGTGCTAGAGGAACTGCAGTAATGAAAAGAATTGTTGAGTGTTTATAATGGAGGCATAGGTCCAGATAGAAGATCTAATCCAAGCAAGAGATAATTTGAAGGCTGAGGGAAGAGGGTGACAATAGGAGCGGGAAAGAATGGATGAACTCTGGAGATAATTTAAAGATTGAAGATGCTAGTTTGGAGACTTAAGAGATAAGTCTGGTCTAGAAATATAGACTTAAGAGTCACTGCTGTCATAGCATTGGTAATGAAGCCATGGGTATAGATGAAGGCACATGTAATGAGTGTTTATTAAAGTCATACTGGTGACCTTGCTGTTGTTTTATACCATTTCATATGAATATGCATGACATTTTAAGTTTATTCTTTTTTCGTCCTTAGCAGCCATCTCTCCTGTGATTTTTTTTTTTTTTTCCTCTCCTAATGACTAGGGTCATATTACTTTCTCTTTAAATGAAGCTTTTATTTGTGGGCAGGAAGACCTTAGCTGTGCCAGAGAAAGACTGCATCCATAGCCCTCACCATCACAATGGTGAGGAGCGTTGACTTCGACGTTCTATCCAACTCTGGGTTTTAGTTCTGGCTCCTTTTTGGTCCTGGCTCTGTCACATATTAGCTGTATAAAATTGAGCATGCTTCTTAATCTTTATAAACCTCATTTTCTTCTGCAAAATGACATAATATCCCTACTTATCATAATTGCATTTCCTTTCCTTTGTTCAAATAGAGAAACAACTAAGGGGAGGCAAATATAATAAGGAGCAAGAAAAGCTTGCCTCAGACTTGAACTAATTTGACATAATTGTGACTAAAGCCAGAATACTAACTTGTTGTGTACTTGAAGTGGTAGGTAAGCATTGCTTATCTCACTGTGCTTTCTGTAGTAACCATGTTTCTGTAGAAATGTCATGATCGAGCCTGCCATTCTGCCTCTCAAACACATTCTCAATGAGGGGTATTTCCTAATCTGGATGCAACCCCCCGCCCCCACCGCCCCCATCCAGCCAAATCACACCTTGAGTTTTTGCTAGCAGTGTGGTCATACCTTCTCACTGTGGCATGTCAGAGCATCACATGTGTCAGACATCACTGGCCTTAGAAGTCATCTGGCGTAGCCTTGGCTGAGAAACCACATGGGAAAAGCAGAGGCTGAGAAACCACATGGGAAAAGCAGAGGCTTGGGCAGAAAAGGCCAGGCAGCCTTCAGAGCAAGCACCACATAAATATAGCTTCCAGATAGTTCCAGCTCAGTGTTGTTTGAGATGTTGAAGAGATTTCCCAGCCAAAGAGTCTGGAAAGGACAGGAAGCAAAACCCCGTGATTTAATACCCCGCATGAGAACTTTTTAAAATATACTTGACATATTTCTTACAAATGAGCCACTCCTTTTCCTTATCCAAGCTGAAGCTAGCCCCCTGCTCCCCGGAGACTGTCGGTGCAGTAGTGCTGAGCAAAGCAGAGTGAGATGGAAGAAATCCAGAAAATGGCAGCAGGAGCTCAGGGAAGCCCCAGACAACTTTGCCTTGAGGAATCCAGCTGACAGACATGTGCTTTTCCTAACACATATGTGGTAAGCCATTTCGATAATGCGGTCACATCACACCTCTCTCACCCTCTCTCTTTAAGCATTTCTTTTTCTGGGGTATGAAGCAGCTATTCTAAAAAGGAAAGCAATTTAATGTCAGGGGCTCCTTTGAGCCTTGGGAATTGGGGCTCAGAAGCTTAGAATTGGAGCTCAGCTGCTAGCGGAAAATACACTGTGAATGTTTTATTCAGTAATGCATATGTAACATTGAGCAGAATCCAAATACATACATCACTTATACAATAGCTGTTAAAAGCTACCTTCCAGCATTTCAAAACCCAGCTGCCAGAATTGTTCACAAAGTCCTCTATTGCCATCTGCTGGTAGAATGTTTTATTATGCAGTTAAATCTTTATTGTATTTTTAGTTCTTTTTTGCCCCTTCATAGTCCTTTGGCACTCAGGTTTTTCTCCAGTAAAATTTGCCCCCACCAAAACTGAAATGCCTCGTGTTTTTGAGGATTGCAAAGGAGAACTGTAGTACTCTTTAAAACTCAGTCAAGACAGACAGCAGGATGGACAGAAATGACAAAGCTAGTTTCTTCATTTTGGCTTTCAACCAGGTCTTTGTGCTTATCCAGGCCCTCTGAAACCAGGCCCCAGGCCAGCCTGCATCTCAAGGCCAAGGACTTAGTACTCGTTTGGTCTTTGGAATGGGTCTTGTTATCACAGCTATCTACTTTTCAATGTCTATATCACAGTTGCCAATATATATTACATCAAAGAAGTAGGAGTTATTAGTATCACCAGTAAAACCTGCCCATAAATCAGTGTGAGCTCACATGATGTACAGTAGAGAAACCTTACCTCAGAGGTTGTCATGAGTCACCAGAGCCAGGTGGTAAATTTGGTCACCTGTATAAGACGTAGTTGAATAATTATTGGGTAACTTTCTGGTGTCAGTTCAAAATGACCATCATATCCTAAATGACAGAGATGCACCAACAAGGCACCAGACTCTAATCCAAACTGAAGATCTTCAGTATTGCCATGGATCTTGGAGCACGAACAGAATTACCAGCATTACCCATGAGCCATTTTGAACTTAAAGTGGCATCATTGTAGTCTCACCAGCTCTGAAACAATACATGTGGAATCTCAACTCCTTGAAGTTCCATGAAAGACTAGATGGAGAATATTCTGGAGGTCAGGAATTCAGACTGGGCATGTGCTGTGGAGAATGCTCCTCAGTGACTAGGTTTCCACGTAAAGAATCAAAAACTTGAGGCTGGAACCATCCCACTCACTTACCCATGTTGACGCTCGCTGCCAGCTAGGGGCCTGGCTGGGGCTGTCAGCCATAACTTATACACAGAGCCTTGCCATGTAGCCTTCCTCACACCATCGTGGCCAAATCCAGGGGCAAGAGCCCCAAAAGAGAGAGTTGGGCAGAAGTCATATTGCCTTTATGACTTAACCTTAGAAGTCATGCCATGTCACTTCCACTGTCAAGATGTATTGGTCAAGGTAGTTTTAAAATGTGCCCAGGTTTAGGGAGAGAGAACTTAAACTCTTCTCAGTGGAAAAGTGTCAAGTCGTGCTGTAAGACAAGTATGTATGTTGGCAGGGCTATTTTTGGAAAATACTGTCTGCCATACTTGTCTCATTCATTATCTGTACCTCCATCCCACACATGTACAGCAACATAGTATATAGCATGTTGTCGGTCCTGAAGTGGCCATTTTACAGGTTTGTGATGGGTGAATGGATGGGTCAGTGGGCTGGCTTTAGTTTTTGTTATCTCTCCAGCTTACAATTTGACCTGATCTTAGTGTCTCTGGATCTCAATTTCCTCACCAGGAAAACAAAAAGACTGAGCTCTAAATCAGTGATTATTAGCTTTTTTTTAATACCCTGATTCTTCAGTGGTAGTGGGGTTTGCTACAGCAGTAATTCTGAATAAGGAGGGCATGAAATTCCTCTCCCCACCTTGGGAATCCTAGCTTAAAAGATCTCTAAAATTCCTTCCACCTCTAATCTCCATGAGCATTGAGACCTTGGACACATTTCTTGGACTCATTGGGTTTTAGTTTCCTGCTCTAAAATGAAAGACCTATTAAATTACCAGCTAAACTTTCTTCAGCTTTTAGTATTCATTTAGACATAATGAGTTTTCTGTATGCACACTAATTCTGCATTGCTATATGGATATGTTGAGTCTACAGAAGAAGTCCTATCTTTACATGTTCCTGCCCAGGTTATTTGAGATGTTTTCCTTTCTGTGGGATGATAGAATCATAGAGTGGTAGGGACCTTGGAGACTATCAGATTCTCCATTGTACAATTGAGAAAACTGAGGCACAGAGAAGCCAAGTGATTTGCCCAAGGTCAGAGGGTATATGGGTTATGGTTCTCAAGAGGAACAGACCAGTTGGATATAAAAGGAGATCTATTATGAAGAATTGCTCACGAGATTATGGAGGCTCAAAAACCCCACAGTCTGCAAGCCAGAGACCCTAGACAGCTGGTGGTGTTATTCAGTGTTGAGTCCAAATACCTGAGAAGGAGGAGAGCTGATGTCATCCCAGTCCAAGGACAGGAGATGAAATGAGATCTCCCAGCTCATGCAGTCAGAGAGAAGGGGGTGAATTCTTCCTTCCTCCGCCCCAAAACTGGGGAGGACAATCTAATTACTGATTCCACCAATTCAAATACTAATCTCACGTGGAAACACCATCACAGAGACACCCAGAAACTATGTTTTATCTGGCCCACCAAACTTACCATAAAATTAAACATCACAAAGGGCAGGGTTAGTGGCAAATCAGGCTAAATCCTGTTAGCTGAGGCAGTGTACTTTAGTGTTTTTGTGATGTCACCCTTTTAATAGAAAATATGTAAATATGTGGACCTTAGGTCACACCACTGCCATATCTCTAGGGCCTGTACCCTAGACAGTGCCGTCTTCTTTTGAAATTCTACAAATGTTCAATTGTTTTCATAAAAATATAGATTTTTTCAGACTTGAAAACTCTAAATTAAAAAGCTGAAAAACCAAGCTAATTATAACCAAAGGTAATCATGATCACACATGGAAGTTCTTGGTATGGTATCTGTGGAGAGCAACAGTGTTTGAATACGTGTTTTAAATACAAGTCAACAGGCTTTTTAATCTACTAGGTTAATTATTTAGGAGGTGGAAGGTGGCATATAGAGAACTGTACTGTTATATTACAGTACAGGAAAAAGGAAGGGGGTCCATGTTTTGGTTTAAATTTGCATTACAATTTTTTATAATTGCGGTAAGATACACATCAAAAGTTTATCATCTTAACCATTTTTAAGTACACGTGTTACTTTTCTTTTTAAGTTTATTGGGGTAACATTGGTTAATATAATTATATAATTTTCAGGTGTACATTATCATTTGACATCTCTATATTCTACTGTGTGTTTACCACCCAAAGCCATTTCCTTCAGCTACCATATATTTGACACCATTTACCCACTTCACCTTCCCCCTACCCCCCTATATTTGACCCCCTTTACCCCATCTACCTCCCCTCTCTTCCCCCATCTCCTACCCTCTGGTAACCACTAGTCCATTGTCCATGTCCATGAGTCTCTGTTTGTCCTGTTCATTTGATGCTTTTAGGTTTATATCCCACATATAAGTGATATCATGCGATTTTCAACTTTTTCTGTCTGGCTTATTTCGCTTAGTGTGATTCTCTCGAGGTCCATCTATGTTGTCGCAAATGGCAGTATATCATCTCTTCTTATGGCTGAGTAATATTCCATTGTATATATGTACCACAGCTTCTTTAGCCAATCATCTATCGTAGGATATTTCAGTTGCTTCCATGTCCTGGCTACTGTGAATAATGCTGCTATGAACATCGGTGTGCAAATATCTTTTTGAATATGGGTTTTCAAGTCTTTGGGGTAGACACCCAGTAGAGGGATTGCTGGAGCATATGGTAGATCAATTCTTAGTTTTTTGAGGAACCTCCATACTGTTTTCCATAGTGGCTGTACCAATTTGCAATCCCACCAGCAATGTATGAGGGTTCCTTTTTCTCCACATCCTCTCCAACATTTGTTATTGTCCTATTGATTATAGCTATTCTAACAGTTGTGAGATGGTATCTCATTGTGGTTTTGATTTGCATTTCCCTAATAGCTAGCGATGTTGAGCATCTTTTCATATATTTGTTGACCATTTGTATGTCCTCTAGGGAGAAGTGTCTGTTCAGGTCCTCTGGTCATTTATTGATTAGATCATTTGTGTTTTTTGTTGTTGTTATTGAGTTGTATGAGTTCTTTGTATATTTTGGATATTAGGTCCTTATCGGAGGCTTTGCTTGCAAATATATTTTCCCATTCGGATGGTTGTCTCTTTACCGTGTTGACTATTTCTTTTGCTGAGCAGAAGCTTTTTAGTTTGATGCAGTCCCATTCATTTATTTTAGCTTTTACTTCCCTTGCCTTTGAGGTCAAATTCATGAAATCCAAGGTCCATGAGTTTAGTTCCTGTTTTCTTCTATGCCTTTTATTGTTTCAGGTCTTATATTTAGGTCCTTAATCCATTTTGAGTTAATTTTGGTGTGTAGTGATAGACAACAGTCTAATTTCATTTTTTTGCGGGTGGCTTTCCAGTTTTCCCAGCACCATTTATTGAAGAGGCTTTCCTTTCTCCACTGTATGTTTTTGGCTTCTTTGTTGAAAATCATTTGCCCATATAAATATGGGTTACTTCTAGACTCTCAAGTCTGTTCAACTGCTCTGTGTGTCTGTTTTGCTGCCAATACCATGTCATTTTGATTACTGTTGCTTTGTAGTATAATTTGAAGTCAGGCAGAGTGATGCCACCAGCCTCGATCTTTTTTTTCAGGATGGCCTTGGCAGTTCGGCGTCTTTTGTGCTTCCATACAAATCTGATGATTTTTCGTTCTATTTGTTTAAATAATGCCAATGAGATTTTGATGGTGATTGCATTAAATCTGTATAATGTCATTTTAACTATGTTGATTCTTCCAATCCAAGAACACAGAATATCTTTCCATTTCTTTGTATATTCTTTGATTTCTTTTAATAAGGTCTTAGAGTTTTCATTATATAGGTCCTTTACTTGTACGTGTTACTTTTTTTAACAGGCTGTTAATGAGGGAATAAGAACCTAAGAAATAGACAAGGAAATGGTAGAACTCACATGTTCATAAGTACAAGTTGAAGCATAAGGTAATTTTTCTAAGGCCTAAGTCCATGCTCCACAAAGGTCCTTAGCCACAAATTGAAAATACCTGTAAAACATTATGAAATACTTTTGCTTTGTAAAATACTTGGAGCACATCATAGTTTGTTTAAACCTACATGTTGCTGTCCTTCAGTGCTAAAGCCCTGTGTAGTTTGGATGTACTCGTATATTTGTAAGTTCCTCTTCTTCCAAACACTGTTTAAGTTTTGTCAAGTTAAAGTTAAACTTTATTTTTTTTTAAAATTTTGTGGGATATTAAACATGATGATGTCAAAACATCAAAAACCAGCAAAGTACTACTGTTTTAAAACCAAACATTTACTTTTACATAATACTCTTCAGTCTCCTCACTCCAGTTTGTATTTTTGTAAATACAGTGTGACCTATGTCATGAATTGAACTTTCTAGTCTATTGCCTAACTTCGAAGTGTATTGTTGATCAAAGTTCTAGTTATGATTTGTTAGCCATGTTTATAGAGTCCGTGGTGATGAGATGGTTTGAACTTTGACTTTGTTTCTCCTTGGGCATTGATTGGGCTAGCAGCATGGATGAGTTGCAGCTCTGCAGTTCACCAGCTCTTGTCATTTAGAACAGGCTGCTTACCCTCTCCTCTGTCTTTCCTTCCCTGCAACAGAGATTTTCATACCTGTTTCCTAAGAATGTCAACAAGGATGACACCAATTACATGTATACCATGCCCAGCATAGGTAACTGGAACTCAATAAACACTCTGTGAATGCTAATGTTTATCTTTGGGGATTAAATTCTCTGACTTTATAAGGACCAACCTTGAAGTCCTCTGGTTGTCCAAAAAAAAAACTATTTCTTTTAGACCTCAAAGTATTAACATTATTGTATAGAGTAAAATTTCTGTGTCTAAAGGATTAATCATTTTCATCTTTTAACTTTTCTTAAACATCTCTAGCATTTCTATTTTAAATCTCAAAGAACTTTTCCTTTCTATTAACTGTTAACTTTCTTTTACTTTTCACTTTTTTACTCCTGGTCTTAAGTCCAGAGTCATGTCTATCACCTGGTCTGTTTTCTATTGCCTCTTGGTGATTTCTTGGGTTTTGAGTGGGGGACATGTTAGAGTTCCTTATGTAATATACAAATGTCATAATATAGAAGGTTTTTTGTGACGTGGTCTGCACATCACTCATAAAAACTGCAAATCACTCATTATTCTTACTAGCTACTGATTCAAGTTTCCCTAACTGAGGAAAACTATTCAATATCATTTTTTACTATATATGAGACTTTGGCTGAAATTTTTTCTTTCATTATCATGAAATTTATTCCATAATATGCTCTTAGAGCCCCTTATCTACCATTAGTGTTTTTTTTTTATTTTAATCCATTTCAATTCATGGAAGATAGCACATTTGTTTTTCTCTTTGTAACTTGTGGAGCCACCACCATACCCAATAAGTTTTGACCAAAGGCAAAATTAAGTCTGTACACCTCAAGCGTGTGAGTAACATGGTTGGGAGAGGTCAGATATTAGATAGAAGATGTGACTTTTTCTGCAGGTAATGTGAATGCAAAGCCTCTTGTGTAATTTGATGCTAGAAGGAGAAAAGAAATTGGGATTTGCAAAGCTGCTGGAGGAATGCTCCACATCCTCCCTCAAAAATATATTCCGATGAAGATAATTTGGTTAGTGGTCCCCAGGCAACTTGAAAGGACAAAGCCTATTAACTCTTATTTCAGTTTGTGACTAGAATGGAGATATCTAGAAAAGAGCAAGAATTCTCTCTTTTGAGTGTAGATCCACAAACAAGTAAGTAGTTTTAATTATACAAATAGAGTAAGAGGGCATTAGATGCAGAATATTAAAATGTCCATCCAGGGAAAATGATTTTAAATACAGTTGGACACACAGAGAAATGTCACCAGCCAGGTAGCAAAGTCACTATTTAAGGGACACTAGAATTATTCTCATAAGAAGGAACTCAAAGAAGACGTTCAGTGCAACATAACGAGATTACAAACTACAAACCAGAACCACCTTTAAAGGCTCTCACTGAGTGGCAGCAGTCCAGGAGTGTGGTTTCTGCTGGTCTGGTACTCTCCTGACAGATCCTGGAAGCAACAGTTATATCTATATTGGGCTTAAAAAGAAGAAGCAGTATGATCCAGCAGTTCCACTCCCAGGTATCTACCCAAGAGAAATGAAAGCACATGTCTTCACAAAAGGGCATGCAAGAATGTTCACAGCAGCACTTTTTACAATAGCCAAAAAGTGGAAATAGCCCTATACCCACCAACTGATGAACCAATAAAATATGGTATTTCTCCATACAATATTATTCATCCATAAAAAACAATGAAGTACTGATACATGTTATAATGTAGATGACCCTTGAAAACATTATACCAGTGAAAGAAGCCAGACAAAAGGACATATATTGTATGATTTTATTTTTACGAAATGACCTGAATAGGCAAATTCATACAGACAGAAAGTAGACTATAGTTGCCAAGGGGCTGGGGAGGATGGCAGGTTGGGGGGTATTGTGGGGGGGGCGGGGGGAATAACTAATAGGTACAGAGTTTCCTTTGGGAGTAATGAAAATTAAATGTTTGTAGATAATGAAAATTGATTATGATGATGGATGGACAACTGCGAATAGACTAAAAATCATTGACTCATACCTGTTAAATGAATTACGTCTATAAATCTGTTAGGAAAAAGGGACTGACCAGAAAGAGACAGAATGATTTCTAAGCATAGCTCTCTACAAGAAATGAACATCTAACCAGTCTTCATACAGGTGTCCTTACCTCAGAGCAGTTTTACATGTCATCGCAGAGGCTGTGGTTAGAACCTGTGGGACTCACTGTAATGTAAGTGCCACTTTCTTAGCCAACACTCAGGACTGTTTAAATGGAAGTAATCTAATTAATAGAAGCTATTCATTAAATGCTGTGTGCCAAGCATTGTTCTAAAACATTATCAACACTATCTAACTTATGTAAGAGTTGTATTATTTAAAGCTAAAGGCAAGGAAATTGACACTCCAAGGTTAGGTAACATACCCAAGGTTTCAGAGCTAGTGATTGGCAGAGCAGATACATAAACCAGACTTATCTTTGGACAAAGCCCAGGATCTTTACTATATATTATCCTCCTTTCCTACTTCTCCACCTCCAGCCAGCCCATTCAAAAAGGCAGCCAGAAACTGTGGGCAAGTTATTATTTAGAATATTGATTTGGTTTAAAAAGTATTGAATAGAATTACCATATGATTTAGCAATTCCACTTCTGGGTCTATGCCCAAAAGAATTGAAAGCAGAGACTCAAACAGATATTTGTATAGCAGTGTTCCTAGCATTATTCACAGCTGCCAAAAGATGGAAGCAACTGAAGTGTTCGTCGACAGATAAATGGATAAACAAAACATGGTACATACATAACAATGAAATATTATTCAGCCTTCAAAAGGAAGGAAACTCTGACACATGGTACAACATGGATGAAGCTTGAGGACATTATGCTAAGTGAAATAAGCCAGTCACAAAAGGACAAATATTGTATGATTCCACTCATATGAGGTACCTAGAGTAATGAAATTTGTGGACAGAAAGTAGAGTGGTGATTGCCAGGGCCTGGAAAAGAATGGTGAGTTAGTTTTTAATGGGTACAGAATTTCAGTTTGAGAAGATGAAAAATTAAGATGGATGGTGGTGATGGTTGCACAACAATGGAAATATACTTAATGCCACAGAACTGTACACTTAAAAGTGATTAAAATGGCAAATTTTATGTTGTGCATAATTTACCACAATAAAAAACATTCTTGAGTTCATTGCAAATTCCCCTTAGCTTTATTGATCTTTGATTGTCAAAAAAATTGTTTATATTTAAGTGTATACCATGATGTTTTGATATACATATACACTGTGAAATGATTACCATAATCAAGCTAATTAAATTATCCATCACCTTAAATAGTTGGGGTGTATGTGTTGTATTATTAACTGTGGTCACTATACTGTACATTAGGTCTCCAGAACTTATTTACCTTAAAAGTCAAAGTTTGTGCCCTTTGATCAGTATTCTTTCCTAACCCCAGACTCTGTTAACCACCATTCTACTCTCTGTTACTGAGTTCAGCTTTTTTTTTTTTTTTTTTTTTACTGTATATATAAGTGAAATCAAGCAGTATTTGTCTTTTGTGTCTGGCTTATTAGCATAATGTCCTTCAGGTTCATCCATGTTTTCATAAATGGCAGAATTTCCCTTTTTATAATTTATTTTAATTAGTTTTGAGTATACAGTACATTGATTAGACATCTATATAGTTCATAAAACGATCCCACCAATTGTTCCCTCCCTTCCCTGACCCTCCACTTAGCCAGTGTATTAATGGTAACTTCATTCCCTATGCCATGCTCCCCATCCCCGTGACTATCTATCAGCTACTAATCTGTACTTCTTTAACCCTTCACCCCATTCTCCCAACCTCTCAAACCCCCCTCCCCTCTGGCCATCACCAAATTGTGCACTATATTTGTGAGTCTGTTTTTGATTAGTTTGTTCTTTTTATTCCTTAGATTCTGCATATAAGTGAAATCATACAGTGTTTATCTTTTCTGTCTGACTTAAAAACCTTCTAGCAATATCTTTTTCCATCCCCTTCCTTTTCATATGTAGAGGTGTTGTTTTCTTATCCTTTCAGCCACTCT